>NC_053390.1:166153199-166495768 GCF_905171765.1 Bufo bufo | reverse complement strand
GGGTACATATAATGTTTCCTCAACCCCAGCACATTAGTTTGCTAATTCCAGATGTATGAAAACGCAGGCCTAACTGTATCTAGTATATTGAACGCCAGATAAACTAACTTGGCCTTTTTTAAATAAAAAAAAATTCCCTCACTGGAATACTTTCAGTCTTTTGACTGTATGGATTACAGATGGAATGACTGTTATATGTGAGTACCCGCTTTCTTTGACAGATTCTAGTATGGGTACATATATGTTTTCCCAACCCCAGCACATTAGTTTGCTAATTCCAGATGTATGAAACGCAGGCCTAACTGTATCTAGTATATTGAACGCCAGATAAACTAACTTGGCCTTTTTTAAATAAAAAAAATTCCCTCACTGGAATACTTTCAGTCTTTTGACTGTATGGATTACAGATGGAATGACTGTTATATGTGAGTACCGCTTTCTTTGACAGATTCTAGTATGGGTACATATATGTTTTCCCAACCCCAGCACATTAGTTTGCTAATTCCAGATGTATGAAACGCAGGCCTAACTGTATCTAGTATATTGAACGCCAGATAAACTAACTTGGCCTTTTTTAAATAAAAAAAAAATTCCCTCACTGGAATACTTTCAGTCTTTTGACTGTATGGATTACAGATGGAATGACTGTTATATGTGAGTACCGCTTTCTTTGACAGATTCTAGTATGGGTACATATATGTTTTCCCAACCCCAGCACATTAGTTTGCTAATTCCAGATGTATGAAACGCAGGCCTAACTGTATCTAGTATATTGAACGCCAGATAAACTAACTTGGCCTTTTTTAAATAAAAAAAATTCCCTCACTGGAATACTTTCAGTCTTTTGACTGTATGGATTACAGATGGAATGACTGTTATATGTGAGTACCCGCTTTCTTTGACAGATTCTAGTATGGGTACATATATGTTTTCCCAACCCCAGCACATTAGTTTGCTAATTCCAGATGTATGAAACGCAGGCCTAACTGTATCTAGTATATTGAACGCCAGATAAACTAACTTGGCCTTTTTTAAATAAAAAAAAATCCCTCACTGGAATACTTTCAGTCTTTTGACTGTATGGATTACAGATGGAATGACTGTTATATGTGAGTACCGCTTTCTTTGACAGATTCTAGTATGGGTACATATATGTTTTCCCAACCCCAGCACATTAGTTTGCTAATTCCAGATGTATGAAACGCAGGCCTAACTGTATCTAGTATATTGAACGCCAGATAAACTAACTTGGCCTTTTTTAAATAAAAAAAAATTCCCTCACTGGAATACTTTCAGTCTTTTGACTGTATGGATTACAGATGGAATGACTGTTATATGTGAGTACCGCTTTCTTTGACAGATTCTAGTATGGGTACATATATGTTTTCCCAACCCCAGCACATTAGTTTGCTAATTCCAGATGTATGAAACGCAGGCCTAACTGTATCTAGTATATTGAACGCCAGATAAACTAACTTGGCCTTTTTTAAATAAAAAAAAATTCCCTCACTGGAATACTTTCAGTCTTTTGACTGTATGGATTACAGATGGAATGACTGTTATATGTGAGTACCGCTTTCTTTGACAGATTCTAGTATGGGTACATATATGTTTTCCCAACCCCAGCACATTAGTTTGCTAATTCCAGATGTATGAAACGCAGGCCTAACTGTATCTAGTATATTGAACGCCAGATAAACTAACTTGGCCTTTTTTAAATAAAAAAAATTCCCTCACTGGAATACTTTCAGTCTTTTGACTGTATGGATTACAGATGGAATGACTGTTATATGTGAGTACCCGCTTTCTTTGACAGATTCTAGTATGGGTACATATATGTTTTCCCAACCCCAGCACATTAGTTTGCTAATTCCAGATGTATGAAACGCAGGCCTAACTGTATCTAGTATATTGAACGCCAGATAAACTAACTTGGCCTTTTTTAAATAAAAAAAATTCCCTCACTGGAATACTTTCAGTCTTTTGACTGTATGGATTACAGATGGAATGACTGTTATATGTGAGTACCGCTTTCTTTGACAGATTCTAGTATGGGTACATATATGTTTTCCCAACCCCAGCACATTAGTTTGCTAATTCCAGATGTATGAAACGCAGGCCTAACTGTATCTAGTATATTGAACGCCAGATAAACTAACTTGGCCTTTTTTAAATAAAAAAAATTCCCTCACTGGAATACTTTCAGTCTTTTGACTGTATGGATTACAGATGGAATGACTGTTATATGTGAGTACCGACTTTCTTTGACAGATTCTAGTATGGTACATATATGTTTTCCCAACCCCAGCACATTAGTTTGCTAATTCCAGATGTATGAAACGCAGGCCTAACTGTATCTAGTATATTGAACGCCAGATAAACTAACTTGGCCTTTTTTAAATAAAAAAAATTCCCTCACTGGAATACTTTCAGTCTTTTGACTGTATGGATTACAGATGGAATGACTGTTATATGTGAGTACCGCTTTCTTTGACAGATTCTAGTATGGGTACATATATGTTTTCCCAACCCCAGCACATTAGTTTGCTAATTCCAGATGTATGAAACGCAGGCCTAACTGTATCTAGTATATTGAACGCCAGATAAACTAACTTGGCCTTTTTTAAATAAAAAAAATTCCCTCACTGGAATACTTTCAGTCTTTTGACTGTATGGATTACAGATGGAATGACTGTTATATGTGAGTACCGCTTTCTTTGACAGATTCTAGTATGGGTACATATATGTTTTCCCAACCCCAGCACATTAGTTTGCTAATTCCAGATGTATGAAACGCAGGCCTAACTGTATCTAGTATATTGAACGCCAGATAAACTAACTTGGCCTTTTTTAAATAAAAAAAATTCCCTCACTGGAATACTTTCAGTCTTTTGACTGTATGGATTACAGATGGAATGACTGTTATATGTGAGTACCGCTTTCTTTGACAGATTCTAGTATGGGTACATATATGTTTTCCCAACCCCAGCACATTAGTTTGCTAATTCCAGATGTATGAAACGCAGGCCTAACTGTATCTAGTATATTGAACGCCAGATAAACTAACTTGGCCTTTTTTAAATAAAAAAAATTCCCTCACTGGAATACTTTCAGTCTTTTGACTGTATGGATTACAGATGGAATGACTGTTATATGTGAGTACCGCTTTCTTTGACAGATTCTAGTATGGGTACATATATGTTTTCCCAACCCCAGCACATTAGTTTGCTAATTCCAGATGTATGAAACGCAGGCCTAACTGTATCTAGTATATTGAACGCCAGATAAACTAACTTGGCCTTTTTTAAATAAAAAAAATTCCCTCACTGGAATACTTTCAGTCTTTTGACTGTATGGATTACAGATGGAATGACTGTTATATGTGAGTACCGCTTTCTTTGACAGATTCTAGTATGGGTACATATATGTTTTCCCAACCCCAGCACATTAGTTTGCTAATTCCAGATGTATGAAACGCAGGCCTAACTGTATCTAGTATATTGAACGCCAGATAAACTAACTTGGCCTTTTTTAAATAAAAAAAATTCCCTCACTGGAATACTTTCAGTCTTTTGACTGTATGGATTACAGATGGAATGACTGTTATATGTGAGTACCGCTTTCTTTGACAGATTCTAGTATGGGTACATATATGTTTTCCCAACCCCAGCACATTAGTTTGCTAATTCCAGATGTATGAAACGCAGGCCTAACTGTATCTAGTATATTGAACGCCAGATAAACTAACTTGGCCTTTTTTAAATAAAAAAAAAATTCCCTCACTGGAATACTTTCAGTCTTTTGACTGTATGGATTACAGATGGAATGACTGTTATATGTGAGTACCGCTTTCTTTGACAGATTCTAGTATGGGTACATATATGTTTTCCCAACCCCAGCACATTAGTTTGCTAATTCCAGATGTATGAAACGCAGGCCTAACTGTATCTAGTATATTGAACGCCGGATAAACTAACTTGGCCTTTTTTAAATAAAAAAAATTCCCTCACTGGAATACTTTCAGTCTTTTGACTGTATGGATTACAGATGGAATGACTGTTATATGTGAGTACCGCTTTCTTTGACAGATTCTAGTATGGGTACATATATGTTTTCCCAACCCCAGCACATTAGTTTGCTAATTCCAGATGTATGAAACGCAGGCCTAACTGTATCTAGTATATTGAACGCCAGATAAACTAACTTGGCCTTTTTTAAATAAAAAAAATCCCCTCACTGGAATACTTTCAGTCTTTTGACTGTATGGATTACAGATGGAATGACTGTTATATGTGAGTACCGCTTTCTTTGACAGATTCTAGTATGGGTACATATATGTTTTCCCAACCCCAGCACATTAGTTTGCTAATTCCAGATGTATGAAACGCAGGCCTAACTGTATCTAGTATATTGAACGCCAGATAAACTAACTTGGCCTTTTTTAAATAAAAAAAATCCCCTCACTGGAATACTTTCAGTCTTTTGACTGTATGGATTACAGATGGAATGACTGTTATATGTGAGTACCGCTTTCTTTGACAGATTCTAGTATGGGTACATATATGTTTTCCCAACCCCAGCACATTAGTTTGCTAATTCCAGATGTATGAAACGCAGGCCTAACTGTATCTAGTATATTGAACGCCAGATAAACTAACTTGGCCTTTTTTAAATAAAAAAAATTCCCTCACTGGAATACTTTCAGTCTTTTGACTGTATGGATTACAGATGGAATGACTGTTATATGTGAGTACCGCTTTCTTTGACAGATTCTAGTATGGGTACATATATGTTTTCCCAACCCCAGCACATTAGTTTGCTAATTCCAGATGTATGAAACGCAGGCCTAACTGTATCTAGTATATTGAACGCCAGATAAACTAACTTGGCCTTTTTTAAATAAAAAAAATCCCCTCACTGGAATACTTTCAGTCTTTTGACTGTATGGATTACAGATGGAATGACTGTTATATGTGAGTACCGCTTTCTTTGACAGATTCTAGTATGGGTACATATATGTTTTCCCAACCCCAGCACATTAGTTTGCTAATTCCAGATGTATGAAACGCAGGCCTAACTGTATCTAGTATATTGAACGCCAGATAAACTAACTTGGCCTTTTTTAAATAAAAAAAATTCCCTCACTGGAATACTTTCAGTCTTTTGACTGTATGGATTACAGATGGAATGACTGTTATATGTGAGTACCGCTTTCTTTGACAGATTCTAGTATGGGTACATATATGTTTTCCCAACCCCAGCACATTAGTTTGCTAATTCCAGATGTATGAAACGCAGGCCTAACTGTATCTAGTATATTGAACGCCAGATAAACTAACTTGGCCTTTTTTAAATAAAAAAAATTCCCTCACTGGAATACTTTCAGTCTTTTGACTGTATGGATTACAGATGGAATGACTGTTATATGTGAGTACCGCTTTCTTTGACAGATTCTAGTATGGGTACATATATGTTTTCCCAACCCCAGCACATTAGTTTGCTAATTCCAGATGTATGAAACGCAGGCCTAACTGTATCTAGTATATTGAACGCCAGATAAACTAACTTGGCCTTTTTTAAATAAAAAAAATTCCCTCACTGGAATACTTTCAGTCTTTTGACTGTATGGATTACAGATGGAATGACTGTTATATGTGAGTACCGCTTTCTTTGACAGATTCTAGTATGGGTACATATATGTTTTCCCAACCCCAGCACATTAGTTTGCTAATTCCAGATGTATGAAACGCAGGCCTAACTGTATCTAGTATATTGAACGCCAGATAAACTAACTTGGCCTTTTTTAAATAAAAAAAATTCCCTCACTGGAATACTTTCAGTCTTTTGACTGTATGGATTACAGATGGAATGACTGTTATATGTGAGTACCGCTTTCTTTGACAGATTCTAGTATGGGTACATATATGTTTTCCCAACCCCAGCACATTAGTTTGCTAATTCCAGATGTATGAAACGCAGGCCTAACTGTATCTAGTATATTGAACGCCAGATAAACTAACTTGGCCTTTTTTAAATAAAAAAAATTCCCTCACTGGAATACTTTCAGTCTTTTGACTGTATGGATTACAGATGGAATGACTGTTATATGTGAGTACCGCTTTCTTTGACAGATTCTAGTATGGGTACATATATGTTTTCCCAACCCCAGCACATTAGTTTGCTAATTCCAGATGTATGAAACGCAGGCCTAACTGTATCTAGTATATTGAACGCCAGATAAACTAACTTGGCCTTTTTTAAATAAAAAAAATTCCCTCACTGGAATACTTTCAGTCTTTTGACTGTATGGATTACAGATGGAATGACTGTTATATGTGAGTACCGCTTTCTTTGACAGATTCTAGTATGGGTACATATATGTTTTCCCAACCCCAGCACATTAGTTTGCTAATTCCAGATGTATGAAACGCAGGCCTAACTGTATCTAGTATATTGAACGCCAGATAAACTAACTTGGCCTTTTTTAAATAAAAAAAATTCCCTCACTGGAATACTTTCAGTCTTTTGACTGTATGGATTACAGATGGAATGACTGTTATATGTGAGTACCGCTTTCTTTGACAGATTCTAGTATGGGTACATATATGTTTTCCCAACCCCAGCACATTAGTTTGCTAATTCCAGATGTATGAAACGCAGGCCTAACTGTATCTAGTATATTGAACGCCAGATAAACTAACTTGGCCTTTTTTAAATAAAAAAAAAATTCCCTCACTGGAATACTTTATGGCTTTTCACTGTATGGATTACAGGTGGACTGGTATTAGTAGGGGTGACACAAGCACACCCAAGTCCCTGATGTAGGATTTCTATGGCACAGACCACTATTACAAGTGATTAATGGACGTTGGGAGAGATTGTGCTGCAGCACTAGTCCCAAGATGGCCGCCGCCTATCAGCCCAGTAACATGTGCCACAAAATGGTCTGCACAACCTTTAAAAAAAATAGCCTTGGACTGTGCTGCTAAATCGCTATTGGTCTGAATCCCAGGTGTAGATGTCTGACTTGTTTGGAGCTTTGGAATGCACACTGTGGCAGCTTCTGCTGCAGCACTACAAGTCGCAAAATGGCGGCCGGCGGTCAGCCCAGGTACATGTGGATGGAAAAATCACTCTGGCCACTCTAAAAATAGCCAATCCCTATCAAAAAAGCAGCTCAGCTGCAGTTGTTCAGATGAATCACAGGTGGAGGAGATAAATTTGCTTCCAGTTATTCAATTATCCCTGCCTATTCTCGCCCTAGCATCAGCTGCGTCTATCCCTGTTCTATTCACATCGGGAGTGAGCACGTCCCGACGTGCGCACAAGCTTATAAAGAGGCTGAGTCACATGCTGCACTTGGCCAATCACAGCCTTGCCAATAGTAGGCATGGCTGCGATGGCATCTTAGGGCAAGTAGTATGATGCATGTTGATTGGCTGCTTTGCAGCCTTTCAAAATGCGCCAAAATACATGCCGAACGACGAACCCGAACCCGAACTTTTACGAAAAAGTTCGGGTTCGGGTCCGTGTCACGAACACCCCAAAATTCGGTACGGACCCGAACTATGCTCGAACTGTTCGCTCAACACTACTTACAACATTTCCTTGGATTCGCTAACTACTACCGTAAGGTCATAAAGAATTTCTAGGTAATCGCTAGATCACTGACCGACCTCACTAAAAAAGGGGCGAATCTGGAAAATTGGTCTACTGAGGCCTTAGATTCATTTGAAACCCTAAAGGAGGCTTTCAGTAGCGCTCCCGTTCTAACCCAGCCAGATCAGGAAAAAACTTTTATTGTGGAGGTGGATGCTTCTGAGGACGGGGCAGGAGAAGTCCTCTCTAAAGGTCCTGCTACCCTCGCTAACCTGAGACCTTTTGCCTTCTTTCCAGAAAGTTTTCCCCCTCTGAGAGAAATTATGACATAGGGAATCGTGAGTTACTGGCCATTAAGTGGGCATTTGAAGAATGGAGACATTTTCTTGAGGGGGCAAAACATTGTGTTACTGTTGTTACCGATCATATGAACCTAATGTTTCTCGAGTCGGCTAAAAGGTTAAATCCCCGTCAGGCTAGATGGGCATTGTTTTTTACACGTTTTAATTTTTCCATCACTTTCAGACCAGGAAGTAGAAACGTAAAGGCCGACGCACTCTCTCTGAGTTTCTGTGCGCACCAGCCTACAGAGACTCCACCTGAAACCATTTTACCAGCTAAGGTCTTCGTAGCAGCCTTGTCTCAGGACATCACGACTCTTATCAAGGCTGAACAACACCTAGCTCCGTCATCGACTCCTACAGATAAGTTGTTTGTTCCCGTACAGTTTCATCTCCAACTGCTGGGTGAGTGTCATGACTATGTTTTTTGTGGACATCCGGGCATTGAGGGCACTAAAGAGCTGGTTTCCAGATCATTCTGGTGGCCTACTTTAACTAGAGACATCAAGTCTTATGTGTTGGCCTGCGAGGTTTGTGCGAGGTCTAAGACCCCTAGGACTCGCCCGGCTGGGGACTTACAACCCTTACCCATTCCCAGTAGACCCTGGTATTATATCTCGATGGATTTTTTCACTGATCTGCCACCTGTGGAGGGTAAGACTGTGGTTTGGGTAGTGGTCGATAGATTCAGCAAGATGGCTCACTTTATTCCCCTGCCTAAACTCCCGAGTGCAAAGACCCTTGCATCTTTGTTTGTGGAACAAATCAACAGTTGTGGGTGAAATACCTTCCATTAGCCAAGTTTGCTCTGAATAACCGTGTTAATTCCTCAGCTGGGGTCTCTCCTTTTTTTTGTAACTATGGCTTTCATCCTAATTTTCTTTCTGGGTCTTCCGTCTCCTCGTGTACTTCTTCCCAGTAATTGTCCTGAATATCGTGCAGTGCATAGGAACTTAGAGATCTCCGGATGAAAAATTAGTTTTAACACGTGCCTGCAGCATAGCCCTGAGACAGAAGATTCATACTTTCCTGCTCCCTGCGTCCGCTGTCTCCATCTTCTGGTTCCAGCGCTGTTTACATCCGGCTGGCTATGGGCATAGTCACTTGTACCTCTCCAGCTAATGACTGGCTTCAGTGGTGATGTGGCCACAAGCAGCGTTTCACTGCTGAAGCCAGTCATTTGCTAGAGAGGTGCTCCGGGACCGGAAGATGGAGACAGCGAGAAAAGCACAAAGCAGGAAACTTCTGTGTCAGGGACCATGTTGCAGGAACTTGTTAAAAATCACTTTTACGGGGAAACCCCTTTAAGTGGCGACATTTCCTTCCTGCCTCCTATTCACAAAAAAACGCTTTCCTTCACTGCAGAGGACGGTGCTCACTGGTTCTTATTGCCTGGGCAAGTGCCATGGCCCACTGCTTCTGGGGGGGCCCACTGCGCTGCTATGAGAGCTTCCATCAATACACATGAAAGCGCTTATTGCTGGAGCGCAGGGAGCTTAGTCACATGAAAGCCTTTATCAGCAGCATGCAGAATCTGACTGCCGCTGTCTCCCTTACAAGCTTCCGTGCTGTGGAGCTTCAGACACGCCCCCCTCTTCACTCCAGCAGAGCAGAATATTATCCTTACAAGCTTCAGACACACCCCTCTACACAGGACGTAGTACTTGAGAAGGAGAGAGACCCCAGAAGTGTCAAGAGATGCAGACAGTCTGTGAGTGAGTCTGCACTGTGACTGTCTCTTCTCTGTGTTACAGGAGGGGGGAGGGGGTCAGGGAACTCTTCAAGCTGCTGCTGGATGCTGTAGACAAGCAGCTTCATGCTATGTAGTTGTTTTACTGCCTCATTAAGCAGTTTGCCTCAATGACACCTGCCCCTGCCCCCCCATATCCTGTCTTTCTCTTATCTCACTCATCCTCACCGAGCTCCTTCTGTCTCCTTTCCTCCCTCATGTATCCAGAGCTCCTGTTCCACTCTCCTATCCCCTATTGCTGCCCTGCACAGACCTCCTGCCACTACTTCTTGTATGAATCCCCCTCAGAGCCACCTCTTTTCTGTGTCCACCCCTCCTGTCCATCCAGTGCCCCGGTCACCTGTCTCACTCCTCTGCCTCTCATTATGGTGGTGTCTAAACTGCATGCACTATAAGGACCTTCTAACGTCACAGGGTCACGTAACTATGCCCCCCACCCTGTACTGTGCCCCTTTATACCTTGCATTGTGCCCTGTTACCATACCCAGTACAGTTCCCCTAGTCATTCCCTTACATAGTATAATGACCCCCAGTGACCCCCATACGGTATGATGAACCCCAGTGCCCCTCCATACAGTATAACCCCCACTGGGGCAACTGGGGGTCATTATTCTGAATGGAGGGCCACTTTAGGGTCATTATACTGTGTGGGGGGCCCACTGAGATTTATTGCCCAAGGGCCCACATGAACCTGGAGCCAACCCTGCCCCCGATAAGCACTTTCCCAGAGGGCTCACGCACACAGCCATTGTTTTGGTTCGCATCGGATCCGCATTTTTTTGCAGCATGGAAGTGGACCCATTCACTTCAATGGGCCACAAAAGATGCAGACAGCACTCTGTGTGCTGTCCACATCCGTTACTCCATTCCGCAAAACACAGCACGGTCGTGTGTATGGGGCCCTACTAGTGGAAAAAGTACTTATTGGTTAACCCTTTAACTCCTTAGGGACTTAGGGCGTACTGGTACGCCCTGTTTCCCGAGTACTTAAGGACACAGGGCGTACCGGTACGTCCTAACTTTAAACAGACATTGCGGCGTGGCGGGGGTTAATAGGAACAGGATGCCCGCTGAAATCATTCAGCGGGCATCCTGTCACAACGCCGGGAGGGGGGCCTTTGACCCCCCCGTATCGGCGATCGCCGCAAACCGCAGGTCAATTCAGACCTGCGGTTTGCGGCTTTTACCTGCGGTTGCGGCGGCGCCATTGGGTCCCCATGTGGCTGTAGGGGGACCCGATGGCATGAAAGGCATCGCGCTGCCTTCCGGTGAAGATCCTGTGAGATCCAGCCCCCTGGATCTCACAGGCCGGAAGCTGTATGAGTAATACACACAGTATTACTCATACAGCCAATGCATTCCAATACAGAAGTATTGGAATGCATTGTAAAGGATTAGACCCTCAAAAGTTCAAGTCCCAAAGTAGGACAAAAAATAAAGTGAAAAAAAGTAGAAAAAATTTAGTTTTCCCCCCAAAAAATGAAAAGTTACAAGTAAAAATAAACAAAAACGTCATTTTCCACAAATAAAGTAAAAAAAAATTGGTAAAAAATAGGGGGATATTAGGTATCGCCGCGTCCGTATCAACCGACTCTATAAACATATCACATGACCTAACCCCTCAGATGAACATCGTAAAAAATAAAAAATAAAAACTGTGCTAAATAAACAATTTTTTTGTCACCTTACATAACAAAAAGTACAACAGCAAGCGATCAAAAAGGTGTTTGCCCACCAAAATAGTACTAATCTAACCGTCACCTCATCCTGCAAAAAATTAGCCCCTACCTGAGACAATCGCCCAAAAAATAAAAAAAACTATGGCTCAGAATATGGAGACACTAAAACATCATTTTTTTTGTTTTAAAAAAGCTGTTATTGTTTAAAACTTACATAAATAAAAAAAAGAGTATACATACTTGGTATTGCCGCGTTCATATCGACCGGCTCTATAAAAATCACATGACCTAACCCCTCAGATGAACACCGTAAAAAAATAAAAAATAAAAACTGTGCTAAATAAACCATTTTTTTGTCAAAAAAGTGTAATAGCAAGCGATAAAAAAGTCATATGCACCCCAAAATAGTGCCAATCAAACCGTCATCTCATCCCGCAAAAAAAGAGACCCTACCCAAGGTAATCGCCCAAATACATGATTTTGTTTGCTTAAAAAATGAAATCATTGTGTAAAACTTACATAAAAAAAAAAAAGTATACATATTAGGTATCGCCGCGTCCGTATCGACTGGCTCTATAAAAATATCACATGACCTAACCCCTCAGATGAACAGCGTTAAAAAATTTAAATAAAAACTGTGCTAAATAAACCATTTTTTGTCACCTTACATCACAAAAAGTGTAATAGCAAGCGATCAAAAAGTCACACGCACCCCAAAATAGTGCCAATAAAACTGGCAAACATTCCGCAAACATCATACCCTACCCAAGGTAATCGCCCAAAAACTGAAAAAATTATGGCTCTGGATTTTTTTTGCTTCAAAAAGGAAATCATTGTGTAAAACTTACATAAATAAAAAGAAGCATACATATTAGGTATCGCCGCATCCATGACAACACGGTCTATAAAAATATCACATGATCTAACCTGTCAGATGAATGTTGTAAATAACAAAAAATAAAAACGGTGCCAAAACTGCTATTTCTTGTTATCTTGCCTCACAAAAAGTGTAATATAGAGCAAACAAAAATCATATGTACCCTAAACTAGTACCAACAATACTGCCACCCTATCCCGTAGTTTCTAAAATGGGGCCACTTTTTTGGAGTTTCTACACTAGGGGTGCATCAGGGGGGCTTCAAATGGGACATGGTGTCAAAAACCAGTCCAGCAAAATCTGCCTTCCAAAAACCGTATGGCATTCCTTTCCTTCTGCGCCCTGCCGTGTGCCCGTACAGCGGTTTACGACCACATATGGGGTGTTTCTGTAAACTACAGAATCAGGGCCATAAATATTGAGTTTGGTTTGGCTGTTAACCCTTGCTTTGTAACTAGAAAAAAATTATTAAAATGGAAAATCTGCCAAAAAAGTGAAATTTTTAAATTGTATCTCTATTTTCCATTGATTCTTGTGGAACACCTAAAGGGTTAACAAAGTTTGTAAAATCAGTTTTGAATACCTTGAGGGGTGTAGCTTATAGAATGGGGTCATTTTTGGGTGGTTTCTATTATGTTAGCCTCACAAAGTGACTTCAGACCTGAACTGGTCCCTAAAAATTGGGTTTTTGAAAATTTCTGAAAAATTTCAAGATTTGCTTCTAAACTTCTAAGCCTTGTAACATCCCCAAAAAATAAAATATCTTTCCCAAAATGATCCAAACATGAAGTAGACATATGGGGAATGTAAAGTAATAACTATTTTTGGAGCTATTACTATGTATTATAGAAGTAGAGAAATTGAAACTTACAAATTTTTGGTAAATTTGGTATTTTTTTATAAATAAAAATTAAATTTTTTGACTTCATTTTACCAGTGTCATGAAGTACAATATGTGACGAAAAAACATTCTCAGAATGGCCTGGACAAGTCAAAGCGTTTTAAAGTTATCACCACTTAAAGTGACACTGGTCAGATTTGCAAAAAGTTGCCAAGTCCTTAAGGTGAAATAGGGCTGAGTCCTTAAGGGGTTAATGACCAGGCCTGAAAAAAAACAGTCACTGTTTTGTGATTTAGTACATGTGGTTCAAACACTTGTAACTTTTTTATTTGTTGGACTACCAAAATAAATTTAGCAGCTTTTTATTACATGACACAGGGATTTTTAATATATTTTTTTAGTTTTATTAGGGGGAAACTGTACAAATTTAAGTCATTTTTATTCAATCTATAGCTCATTTTTTAAATATGCAAATTATTATAATTAGTTCCCAATATGTGTTGTATCTTTTTATTATATAATATGTATAGTTTCACATGAATGATAATTGTAATGGTTTTGGTTGGTGTGGGCTTTTTTCTTTTATGTTTTTATTTCATATATTTTTTCTTTTTTAACTTCTTTTTTTAAATATATTTCTGCTACAAAAATACCTTTGAAGGACACTGACGTTTTTATTTATTATTTAATTATTATTTTTTGTAATCAATTTATTATTTATTTGTAAAATATACTTTTGCCACATGTCCCCCAAGAAGTCATAAAATGACCGTTGGGGGACAGTGAACAATTTTATTTTGGACTTTTTCATTTCTGTTTTCTTTTACTTGTATTGTATTTATTTTTTGCTAAAAATTTATTTTCTTTTTTTAATTGATTTTTGCAGCACTATATGTTCCCCAAGAGGTCTTTAAAAGTCCTCTGGGGGACACTGACTTTTTTTTATTATTTTGGCCTTTTCTTCTATTTGTATTTTTTTTATTGTGTTTAAAAAATATATATATTTTAAATTTTTTATATGTATTTGCCACATAATTTGTCCCCATCAGGCCCATAAAAGTGTGGACACAGACTTTTTTTTAACACTATTTCCACTGTAACCTGAGCATCCAAAGGAGCCCCAGTTACAGGGAAAACCAGCCTGCTGAGGGGGACTTTGTACAGGGCAGGGCTGATCAGGCTCTGCACTCCTCTTTCTATGACACCCGGCGATCATGTGATCAATTCACCAGGTCTAAACTGCTCAGCGCGCCGCTTACCTATCTGAGAAGAATTCAGAAGCACTGATAAACCTCATCTGCCGTCTCGTCGGCTCCCCTGCTGTCTCTGACTGCCGGGGACCGTGCTGCTACAGTGCAGGAGCAGGAGCTGTAATCCTGCATTTGTGCGGCACTCCGGGCAGAAACACAGCTGATCGCATGATCACCTGTGTTTCTGCCCAGCAGGACGGGGGCCGCAAAGCCTGGCTCTAGGGGCCGCAGGTTGTGTACCCCTGCTTTAGAAAGTGTTAGCCCAGCACCCCGCACCCACGATTCTGTCCCCACATGCAGGTATGGGTGCCGGGCTTCTTCACTCCCTCCTGCTGTTGCACACCGTGCTGACAGGCGCAGGCAGCGCAGTTCTTAGCTGTGGTCTGCATTCCTGCAACCAGCATTTCCCTCCTGGCTGTGAGCAGAGCTTGCACTCTGGTTCAGAGTTCCTTGTGTGTATTTAGGGTGTGTGCTGGCGTGTTAATTTTTGAGACAGGTGGTTGCCCCAGCTTCAGAATCCCCACCAAAGTGCAGAAATTGTGTGATTTTTTTTGACAATCTCTTTAAACACTGCTCTTCACCACTGAGCTATCCTTTCACCTTACCAAAATACATGCAGTAATTGATATTTATTAGGCTGATGATGATTATGCCAAAGAAGTAATAGCAATTGCAATAAACAAGTACCGTATAACAAATAACCTTGCATTATTACATATTTTTAATCTAAATAGGCCCAAAATCCTGTGCCAAGTAATTTCTTGATATACAGTATCTTATTAGTGATTGGAAATTATTTTTTTTTTTATACAAAGCAATATTTTTGCAACATAGTCTTCAGAGTTAAAATATAAAATTCAAAATACAGATGCAGCCGAGCTAAACTTGATGGTTAACAGTAAAAAACCTTTTTAATGTATTTCAATGGCTTTTGTCACAAGATGGCACGAGATAACTCTGTGACATGTTATCAGAGACAATTTTAGCTCATCTACATCTGTACCTGCAACCACTACTAGATGGAGTATATAATATTACTACATAATGTTTATAGTAACATAGCACATAAGGCCGAAAAAAGACATTTGTCCATCCAGTTCGGCCTATTATCCTGCAAGTTGATCCAGAGGAAGGCAAAAAAAAAACCTGTGAGGTAGAAGCCAATTTTCCCCACTTTAGGGGAATAAAAAATTCCTTCCCGACTCCAATCAGGCAATTAGAATAACTCCCTGGATCAACGACCCCTCTCTAGTATTTATAGCCTGTAATATTATTACACTACAGAAATACATCCAGGCCCCTCTTGAATTCCTTTATTGTACTCCCCATCACCACCTCCTCAGGCAGAGAGTTCCATAGTCTCACTGCTCTTACCGTAAAGAATCCTCTTCTATGTTTGTGTACAAACCTTCTTTCCTCCAGACGCACAGGATGTCCCCTCGTCACAGTCACAGTCCTGGGGATAAATAGATGATGGGATAGATCTCTGTACTGACCCCTGATATATTTATACATATTAATTAGATCTCCCCTCAGTCATCTTTTTTCTAAAGTGAATAACCCTAATTTTGATAATCTTTCAGGGTACCGTAGTTGCCCCATTCCAGTTATTACTTTAGTTGCCCTGCTCTGGACCCTCTCCAGCTCTGCTATGTCTGCCTTGCTTACAGGAGCCCAAAACTATACACAGTACTCCATGTGCGGTCTGACTAGCGATTTGTAAAGTGGTAGGACTATGTTCTTATCACGGGCATTATCTTATTGGCCTTGGCAGCAGCTGCCTGACACTGGTTTTTGAAGCTTAGTTTGCTGTTTATTAAAATTCCTAGATCCTTTTCCATGTCAGTGTTACCGAGTGTTTTATCATTTAGTTTGTATGACAAGGCTGCTTCTGGTGGTGATGGTGACCACAACTCTTCCTCTTCATGCTCATCTACGGCCTGATCCAGCACTCTTCGCAGGGCACGCTCCAGAAAAAACGCATATGGGATGAGGTCGATGATGTTGCCTTGGGTTTGACTGACCAGGTTTGTCACCTCCGCAAAAGGACGCATGAGCCTACAGCCATTGTGCATGAGCGTTCAGTAACGCGGCCAGAAAATACCCAGCTCCGCAGAGGCTGTCCTCTTTTTTTCTAATTAAAAAAATATGTTCTTACCAGTTTAATCTCTGTTTTGTCCCCTATCAGGGGCCGGTGTGGTGTATGGAATAGATTTTAGGAACCGGGAGATGGAAAAAGATGCTTGGTCGGTCCTCTTACTTCCAATTTGGGGCACAGCGCGTGCGCCGTGCAATTTACTGTGCTACCAGATATGAGTGGTATGTTAAGTAGTACTATTCCTATCAGTTTAATCCCTGTTACGTCCCCAATCAGGGGACGTGTATGGAATAGATTTTAGAAACCGGGAGATGGAAAAAGATGCTTGGTTGGTCCTCTTACTTCCAATTTGGGGCACTGCGCATGCGCCGTGCAATGTACTGTGCTACCAGATAGGAATAGTACTACTTAACATACCACTCATATCAGTTTAATCCCTGTTACGTCCCCTATCAGGGGCCGGTGTATGGAATAGATTTTAGGAACCGGGAGATGGAAAAAGATGCTTGGTCGGTCCTCTTACTTCCAATTTGGGGCACTGCGCGTGCGCCGTGCAATTTACTGTGCTACCAGATATGAGTGGTATGTTAAGTATTACTATTCCTATCAGTTTAATCCCTGTTACGTCCCCTATCAGGGGACGTGTATGGAATAGATTTTAGGAATCGGGAGATGGAAAAAGATGCTTGGTTGGTCCTCTTACTTCCAATTTGGGGCACTGCGCGTGCACCGTGCAATGTACTATGCAATTCCAATATGAGTGGTATGTTAAGTAGTACTATTCCTATCAGTTTAATCCCTGTTACGTCCCCTATCAGGGGACGTGTATGGAATAGAGTTTAGACAACCGCAAAGAGTTGTCAATAGTTGACACACTCATGACATAAATTTTATTCCTCTATGCGTCAATCTTGGTGTAGTGATGACTGTGCTCGTGCGCACGTTTGGGAGATTGCAGGCGAGGGCGGTTTTTCAAAGCCTATGGTCGTGCTGAGGTAGTTCAGTGACAGTTAAGTGACCCAGAAAACAATGATTCTGCAGTGTGGGCCCATTGTTGGCCTAGTAGGCTTTAATGATCACCTTAGATGATCACAAAGAAAATTCATGTTTTTTCTATGCAAAATTATCCAGCCGATCGCTTTTGGTCTGTTCACAATGAAGCAACGACCTTATCTCATCTGGGGTGTGCCAACATTGCCATTGCCAACACACTCATAGAGGTGATCGCTTCATTGTGATACGCAAGCCCCTTCACCACAACAAGGTAACGATCACGAAGGGGAATTGACACATGTATGTGCCTTTTTTTTTTTTTTTTTGCAGCCACAGTGCAGCACCAGAGGCCAGAAAAATTAGGCATGTACACACGCCTGAAAAATTAGGTATTATTGCAGCCGGTGCTGTAGCAGAGGCCGGAAAAATTTATGTTTTCCAGGCAGAAAGTGCACTAAAACATTGCGGCTTGAACCCTAGTTGATGGCGGAGAAGTCACGCAAGTCATCCGGCATGCAGAGATAAAATACAGCAGCGTGTGGACCATTTTTAGCCCAAGGCATAAAAATCAGGCCTTTTTTAGTCAAATGTATCGCCTCATTCATCTTAATAAAGGTGAGGTAATCTAGACTTTTTTGACCTAGGCGACTTCTCTTCTCTGTGACAATACTTCCTGCTGCACTGAAGGTCATTTCTGACAGGACACTTGAAGCGGGGCAGGCCAGAAGTTCTATCGCAAATTGGGATAGCTCAAGCCACAGGTCAAGCCTGCACACCCAGTAGTCAAGGGGTTCATCGCTCCTCAGAGTGTCGATATCTGCAGTTAAGGCGAGGTAGTCTGCTACCTGTCGGTCGAGTCGTTCTCTGAGGGTGGACACCGAAGGGCTGTGGCGATGCATAGGACTTAAAAAGCTCTGCATGTCCTCCATCAACAACACATCTGTAAAGCGTCCTGTCCTTGCCGGCGTGGTCGTGGTAGGAGGAGGATTACTTTCACCTCTTCCCCTGTTAGATTCCCGTTGTGCTGTGACATCACCCTTATACTCTGTGTAAAGCATACATTTTAACTTGTTTTGGAACTGCTGCATCCTTTCCGACTTCCGGTAATTTGGTAACATTTCAGGCACTTTCTGCTTATACCGGGGGTCTAGTAGCGTGGCCACCCAGTACAGGTCTTTCTCCTTCAGCCTTTTTATACGAGAATCCCTCAACAGGCATGACAGCATGAAAGACCCCATTTGCACAAAGTTGGATGCCGAGCTTCTCATGTCCCGTTCCTCGTCCTCACTGATGTCATTGAAGGTCTGTTCTTCCCCCAGCCATGTACAACACCACGAGTACCAGATAGGTGACAACAAGCACCCTGGGATGCCTGCTGTGGTTGGTCTTCCTCCTCCTCAAAGTCACATTCCTCCTCTGACTCCTCTTCCTCAGACTCCTCTTCCAGCGTTGCCGCAGGTCCAGCAAGCTATGCTGATAAGGCTGTTTCTGGTGGTGATGGTGACCACAACTCTTCCTCTTCCCGCTCATCTACGGCCTGAGCCAGCACTCTTCGCAGGGAACGCTCCAGGAAGAAAACAAATGGGATGATGTCGCTGATGGTGCCTTCGGTGCGACTGACTAGGTTTGTCACCTCCTCAAAAGGACGCATGAGCCTACAGGCATTGCGCATGAGCGTCCAGTAACGTGGCAAAAAAATACCCAGCTCCGCAGAGGCTGTCCTAGCACCCGGTCATACAAATACTTGTTGACGGCTTTTTCTTGTTGGAGCAGGCGGTCGAACATTAAGAGTGTTGAATTCCAACGTGTCGGGCTGTCATAAATCAAGCGCCTCATTGGCATGTTGTTTCGCCGCTGAATATCTGAAAAGTGCGCCATGGCCGTGTAGG
Source organism: Bufo bufo (assembly GCF_905171765.1). Taxonomy (NCBI): domain Eukaryota; kingdom Metazoa; phylum Chordata; class Amphibia; order Anura; family Bufonidae; genus Bufo; species Bufo bufo. Next base: position 166,476,451 of record NC_053390.1, on the reverse strand, counting down.
AACGCCTGAAATGGCCACACACCTTTCTGGCCTGCTTGAAGATGTCCTGTAAGCCTGGGTACTTATGCACAAAGCGTTGTACGATCAGATTCAACACATGTGCCATGCACAGCACATGTGTCAACTTGCCCAAATTCAATGCCGCCAACAAATTGCTTCCATTGTCACACACCATTTTGCCGATCTCCAGTTGGTGCGGAGTCAGCCACTGATCCACCTGTGCATTCAGGGCGGACAGGAGTGCTGGTCCGGTGTGACTCTCTGCTTTCAGGCAAGTCAACCCCAAGACGGCATGACACTGTCGTATCCGGGATGTGGAATAGCCCCTGGGGAGCTGGGGGGGGGCGCAGTTGATGTAGAGCAAGACGCAGCAGGAGAAGAGGACTCAGTCGAGGAGGTTAGCGAAGAGGATGGAGTAGGAGGAGTAGAGGAGGTGGCAGCAGGCCTGCCTGCAAGTCGTGGCGGTGTCACCAACTCCTCTGCAGAGCCACGCATTCCATGCTTGGCAGCCGTCAGCAGGTTTACCCAATGCGCAGTGTACGTGATATACCTGCCCTGACCGTGCTTTGCAGACCAGGTATCAATGGTCAGATGGACCCTTGCCCCAACACTGTGTGCAAGACATGCCATGACTTCCTTTTCCAGAATAGAGTACAGGTTGGGGATTGCCTTTTGTGAAAAGAAATTTCGGCCGGGTACCTTCTACTGTGGTGTCCCAATAGCTACAAATTTTTTGAAGGCCTCAGACTCCACCAGCTTGTATGGTAAAAGTTGGCGGGCTAAGAGTTTCGACAAGCCAGCTGTCAGACGCCGGGCAAGGGGGTGACTCTATGACATTGGCTTCTTACGCTCAAACATTTCCTTGACAGACACCTGACTGTGGGCAGATGAGCAGGAACTGCTGAAGGTGAGAGGCGGAGTGGCGGATGGTTGAGAGGGGGCAAGGAGGACAGCAGTAGTTCACGTGGCTGAAGATGCTGGACCAGGAGGAGGATGGTGGCTTTGAGTTTGTGTGCGGCTTGTACTCATGTGTTGATCCCATAGGCGTTTGTGATTTGAGATCATGTGCCTTCGCAAAGCAGTTGTACCTAGGTGGGTGTTGGACTTCCCATGACTCAGTTTCTTTTGGCACAGGTTGCAAATGGCATTGCTGTTGTCAGAGGCAGACACACAAAAAAAATTCCACACTGCTGAGCTTTGCAATGACGGCATTCTGGTGGTGGCAACAGCATGCGTTGATTGGCGTGCTGTCTGGCTGACCCCGCGTGCCGATGCATGCCGTCTGACTGTGCCACTAGCTCCTTGCGATGACCTCCCCATGCTTCCAACTCGTGTCCTCCTCCTCTCTGTCTCCCCATCTGAACTTTCCCCCTGTTCTTCTTCTCTTCGAGTGGGCACCCACGTGACATCCACGGACACATCGTCATCATCAACCGCTTCACTTGTATCTCACAACTCAGCAAAGGAAGCAGCAGCGGGTACAACATCATCATCATCACACCGTACGTCCATGTGTGCAATGCTGCCTGACTGAGACATATCCCTGTTATCTACATCCTCTGGCAATAATGGTTGCGCATCACTCATTTCTTCCAACTGATGTATAAATAACTCCTCTGACAGATCAAGTGAAGCATCTGTGGTGCTAGTGTTGGTGGTGGCAGCAGGCGGGCGAGTGGTAACTTGAGAGGTGCCCGAAGCGGAGCTGGAGGAGGATGGTGCATCAAGGTTCCGAGCGCAATCTGTAGAAGATTGGGTGTCCTGTGTTAGCCAGTCAATTATGTCATCAGAACTTTTCGAGTTCAGGGTACGTGGCCTCTGAACACTGGGCATTATTCTAGGGCCAAATGGAATCACAGCACCACGACCACGACGGCCCCTGCGGGGTGGCCTGCCTCTGCCTGTCATTTTTTTTAGATTAGTTGTACTATGCGTGCAAGCTACTGTGACACGAGATATAAGTGGTGGCACTGTGCACTGGCAGTAGTTGGCACAGTACACACTGTAGGCCTGACACACACGCTTGCAGGCAACTAACTGCAATTATATTACAGTCAAAAAAGTTTTTAGTTTTTAATATGTAATCTACTGTGACACCATATATGAGTGGCACTGGTGGCACTGTGCACTGGCAGTAGTTGGCACAGTACACACTGTAGGCCTGACACACATGCTTGCAGGCAACTAACTGCAATTATATTACAGTCAAAAAAGTGTTGTTTTTTTAAATGTAATCTGCTGTGACACCAGATATGGGTGGCACTGTGCACTGGCAGTAGTTGGCACAGTACACACTGTAGGCCTGACACACACGCTTTCAGGCAACTAACTGCAATTATATTACAGTCAAAAAAGTTTATTTTTATTTTTATGTAATCTACTGTGACACCAGATATGAGTGGCACTGGTGTCACTGTGCACTGGCAGTAGTTGGCACAGTACACACTGTAGGCCTGACACACACACTTGCAGTCAACTAACTGCAATTATATTACAGTCAAAATAGTTTTTTTTTTTTATGTAATCTACTGTGACACCAGATATGAGTGGCACTGGTGGCACTGTGCACTGGCAGTAGTTGGCACAGTACACACTGTAGGCCTGACACACATGCTTGCAGGCAACTAACTGCAATTATATTACAGTCAAAAAAGTTTATTTTTATTTTTATGTAATCTACTGTGACACCAGATATGAGTGTCACTGGTGTCACTGTGCACTGGCAGTAGTTGGCACAGTACACACTGTAGGCCTGACACACACGCTTGCAGGCAACTAACTGCAATTATATTACAGTCAAAAATGTTTTTAGTTTTTTTTATGTAATCTACTGTGACACCAGATATGAGTGGTGGCACTGGGCAAGTGGGCACAGTATATGATGTGTGCCTGACACACACGCTGGCAGGCAACTGCAATTAGATTACAGAGGGGAAAAAAAATGCAGACTGATGTACTAGCCCTAAAAAGGGCTTTTTGGGGTGCTGTCAGGACGCTGTCCTTACAGCAGATCAGATCAGTCTTTCAGGACTGGAGTGGACACTGAATACACTGGCCTAACTATCGATTTCCCTATTAAATCAGCAGCAGCTACACTGTCCCTCCTCTCACTAAGAATGCAGCTTCTGAATGAATCTAAGATGGATGCTGTTCTTGCTTTTTGCTAGGAGGTGGGAGGGTCTGGGAGGGAGGGTATGCTGCTGATTGGCTGGAATATGTCTGCTGACTGTGAGGTACAGGGTCAAAGTTTGCTCAATGATGACGTATAGGGGGCGGACCATACATCGCATATGTTCGCCCAACGCGGCGAACGCAAACAAGCGATGTTCGCCGGGAACTGTTCGCCTGGCGAATAGTTCGGGACATCTCTATTAATAACCACCCTCTGTTTTCTATTTGAGCCAGTTACTTACCCACATACAGACATTTTCTCCCAGTCCGAGCATTCTCATTTTATATACTAACCTTTTATGTGGTACAGGGTCAAATGCTTTGGAGAAGTCCAGATATACGACATCCATTGATTTGCCGCTGTCAAGTCTAGAACTTACCTCTTCATACCCACAACAGATGTTAAACTTACCGGCCTATAGTTTCCAGGCTCTGTTTTTGGACCCTTTTTGAATATTGGCACCACATTTGCCATGCACCAATCCTGTGGGACATTTTAAGTCGCTGATGTACATCTTCCTGGGTCAGACAGGACACTTTTAATGGGGAATTTATTTTTACATTCTGCATGTCATCTGACAGTTTATTTTCCTCAGTGAATACATTGGAGAAAAAAATATTTAACAGCTTTGCTTTCTCCTCGACGCTCTCTGCGACTCCCCCCTCATTACTCTTTAAAGGGCCAACACCTTCAGATTTATACTTTTTAACATTTATATAATTGAAGAACATTTTAGGGTTAGTTTTACTCTCTTTGGCAATTAATCTCTCAGTCTCTAGTTTGGCCGCTTTAATTTGTTTTTTACATGTTCTATTTTTTTCCTTATAGTTTTTCAGTGCTTCCGTGCCCCCCTCCTGTTTTAGTGATTTATATGCTTTTTTTTGTCATTTATTGCTTTTCTATTTATCCACATTGGTTTCTTTTTGTTATTTAACCTTTTATTCCCATACGGTATGTACCTCTCACAATGAGATTTTAGGATGCTTTTAAAGATATCCCATTTTGTGGCTGTATTTTTATTTTTAAGGATTTTGTCCCAGTTAGTTAGGCCTATGGCCTCTCTTAGTTGGCTAAATTTAGCATTTTTGAAGTTTGGTATTTTTGTTCCTCCCCGTAGAAACGCTCTTTTGAATAATAATTGGAAGGTTATTACTTTATGGTCACTATTTCCCAGGTGTCCCCCAACCTGCACGTCTGTTGTTCTGTCAGGCCTATTGGTTAATACTAAGTCCAGTATGGCTGTCCCTCTAGTCGGGTCCTGAACCAGTTAGGAGAGGTAATTGTCTTTGGTTATTCCCAAGAACCTGTTTCCTTTATGAGATATACAAGTTTCAGTTTCCCAGTCTATATTGGGTAGTTGAAGTCCCCCATAATAACCACCTCATTATGATTTGCCGCCTCGTCTATCTCGTTTAGTAGTAGATTTTCTGTGGACTCTGGTATATTAGGTGGTTTATAGTAAACTCCTATTAGTAATTTATTGTTGTTTTTAGCTCCATGTATCTCTACCCACAGTGACTCCACATGTTCATGTCCCTCACTTATATCTTCACGGAGTGTTGGCTTTAGACAAGACATTACATAAAGGCAAACCCCTCCCCTCTCCGGTTTACTATACTTAGAACTTGTAAGGGTATTTTTTAAGTAGGAAAAAATAGTCCAGCTCACCTAACTGGTCTTCATATGATCCCGGCTCCAGAGGCCCTGGGGAAGTGTTCCCGTAGCAGGCAGAAAATAGTAAAGGAAGGGTCCCGGAGACAGATAAAATCCTCTTTCAGCTCTTCTTTATTAGTTATGGACATAGACAGACATAACCATCAGGTGCACGGCAAGGTTAACGCGTTTCGGGTAAGTACCCTTAGTCGTAACAAATTGCTAACTGTGGCCCCTCAATATAAAGGGGTTGAAAGCACTCCTCCTCCAATGGGGAGGAACTGGTTTCAAGCAACATCCGTTGCACCACACCTAGACACACCTTTTTTCTTTTTTCAGCTTGCATCAATCAGTTCGTAATTGGTAATACACTGTGCGAACCTTTCCTTGACATTTTAACCCCAGGTTGCCCTGTGATTTCTTTCCACAGAAACCGCACAGTGTGAATACTCCATTCCATAGAAAACATAAAATATATGTAAAAAAACCTTTGATACAAACATGGACATACTACAACAAATACAAACACAATGGCCTTATGTATTCAAATAAATTCTAGTTAGTAACCTGATATTGACAATCTCATAGTAGATTTGTCTAAAAATATAATGATAGTGATACATTGTTGCATGTCAGTGGGGTTACAAATACACCCCTTTCCCGGTAGAAGCCCGGACGTTTTGAATATCATTGCAAGATAGATCAAGTCACAGATGGAACATGACAAGAAATTGCTGCAGTCCTGCGCAGGTTCATTGAAAATCTTATCTTACAACAAATAAAATAGGTAGATGAAAGCGCTGTATGATGTCAGCGCTATAAAAACAGTGACGAACAGAGATGCAACACCCTCATAGTAGTAGGGACTCTCACATGTACAATATTATTGTTGTGATCATATGCATCACACTAATACCCCTAATATGGCAGGAAGGACATCAGAGATGTGTATCCGCCCGAATGTGGGTGGGCCTGACATAAAATGCTAATAGTGACACATATCAATATTCTGCTATGTGTGCCAAGTATTTTATTGATATATATAGATGAGTTCTTTCTTGAGGTTGAGACCCCCTGGTACCCTAGTACCCAATCTAAAAATCCAGTAAGCCTCACGTAACAGAATTGTCTCCAGAAGGGCCCCTACCCTGTCTAGCTCGCTGTCCCCGTCTCTTTACACTGGCAGCGGCAGTGGTATACAACCCAAGCCTAGTTGGCTTATATACAAAGGATTTACGAGATGCGGCAGTGCCCGCTGTAGGACCTGCGAATATGTCCTGCTCACAAAAACATTTGATAGTGCAGACCATATATATAACTTCCCAATCCGTACGTACATCAATTGCAATACGGAAGGCGTTATCTACGTAATTCGATGCACCAAATGTGATCTTATGTATGTGGGCAGCACTGTTCGCAGGTTCAAAAACAGAGTATTAGAACATCTCAACTATATTACTAACCCCAATATTCTCAATATTTCAAATATAGCTAAACATTTCATACACGTTCATGCCCGCCAAGTATAATTTTTTCAGGCGTATGCTATTGAACGTGTGTTAGCTCCACAAAGGGGTGGGGATTATCGTAAGAAAATTCTGTTACGTGAGGCTTACTGGATTTTTAGATTGGGTACTAGGGTACCAGGGGGTCTCAACCTCAAGAAAGAACTCATCTATATATATCAATAAAATACTAGGCACACATAGCAGAATATTGATATGTGTCACTATTAGCATTTTATGTCAGGCCCACCCACATTCGGGCGGATACACATCTCTGATGTCCTTCCTGCCATATTAGGGGTATTAGTGTGATGCATATGATCACAACAATAATATTGTACATGTGAGAGTCCCTACTACTATGAGGGTGTTGCATCTCTGTTCGTCACTGTTTTTATAGCGCTGACATCATACAGCGCTTTCATCTACCTATTTTATTTGTTGTAAGATAAGATTTTCAATGAACCTGCGCAGGACTGCAGCAATTTCTTGTCATGTTCCATCTGTGACTTGATCTATCTTGCAATGATATTCAAAACGTCCGGGCTTCTACCGGGAAAGGGGTGTATTTGTAACCCCACTGACATGCAACAATGTATCACTATCATTATATTTTTAGACAAATCTACTATGAGATTGTCAATATCAGGTTACTAACTAGAACTTATTTGAATACATAAGGCCATTGTGTTTGTATTTGTTGTAGTATGTCCATGTTTGTATCAAAGGTTTTTTTACATATATTTTATGTTTTCTATGGAATGGAGTATTCACACTGTGCGGTTTCTGTGGAAAGAAATCACAGGGCAACCTGGGGTTAAAATGTCAAGGAAAGGTTCGCACAGTGTATTACCAATTACGAACTGATTGATGCAAGCTGAAAAAAGAAAAAAGGTGTGTCTAGGTGTGGTGCAACGGATGTTGCTTGAAACCAGTTCCTCCCCATTGGAGGAGGAGTGCTTTCAACCCCTTTATATTGAGGGGCCACAGTTAGCAATTTGTTACGACTAAGGGTACTTACCCGAAACGCGTTAACCTTGCCGTGCACCTGATGGTTATGTCTGTCGATGTCCATAACTAATAAAGAAGAGCTGAAAGAGGATTTTATCTGTCTCCGGGACCCTTCCTTTACTATTTTTTAAGTACTGATTGGTTCTGTCCCCTTTAATTCTGTTCCATTTTATTCTGTCTCTATTAAATTACCTTTCTGTGTAATGATGTGCATTGTAATGTAGTGGGTTATGGATAGTTTGTACCCATACCCCATTGTGTTGGTAAGATCACATTCTTGAGTGATCTCAGAGACATGCACTCTGGAGGAGGGGCTAAAAGGTTTAAAGTCTGTTACACACATACAGTACATTCGGGGGCACTCCATTGAAGACTTCATTCTAGGTAGGATGTAAGTATTGATTCACCCTATCTCTTGTACACCCTGGTGTGTCAGTCATATGTTATAACGTATTAGACAACCATGTGTTATATCATGAACAACATGGAGTCCCCTCATATTGTATTGATGGCCAGTGATGATTATTTACTAGAGTTGAGCGGACACCTGGATGTTCGTGTTCGACGGGTTCGGCCGAACTTCACAAAAAAGTTTGAGTTCGGGACCCGAACTTGACCCGAACTTGACCCCGAACCCAAACCCCATTGAAGTCAATGGGGACCCTAACTTTTGAGCACTAAAATGTCTATCACAGCCCAAAATTTTTGAATGTCACCCGAAAATGTAAAAGAAATATTTGTGAAATTTATTGAGCTGTCAACTAGGTAGGGCAGGGTATATCACAGCCAAAAATGGCTGAATTTCACCTGAAAATGAAACAGACAAATTAGTGATTTTTTTTTACCTGTCTACTAGGTAGAGCAGTGGTATATCACAACTAAAAATTGGTGAATTTCACCCAAAAAAATGTAACAGACAAATTAATGAATTTTTTTAACCTGTCTACTAGGTAGAGCAGTGGTATATCACACCCAAAAATTGGTGAATTTCACCTGAAAATTTAACAGACAAATTAGTTTAATGACATAAAATAAAATACGTACAAATTAAAAAAAAAACTTGATTTATGAGGTGGAGGTCCATATGGAGTAGGAGTTTGAGGAGGCGGTGGACGTAGTGGTAAAGTGGAAGCAGTGGTGGAGGAGGACAAGGGAGCCAACACTGTTTTTTGGTTTTATTTTATTTATTTAATTTATTTTAAATTAGGGTAAACCCCAAAAGAGAGGGAAATATCAAAAATACAACAATGAGCAATTGCGCTGTAGTATAACAATGGCTGGGTAAGGCCGGTATACATGTCTATTATGCACAAGGTACGGACAAGTCCTGTGGGATTCAGGCCTGGTTCATTTTAATAAACGTAAGCTTGTCCACATTGGCTGGGGACAGGCGGCTGCGCTTGTCTGTGATGACGCCCCCTGCCGTGCTAAACACACGTTCAGATAATACACTGGCTGCATGGCAGGCGAGCACCTCCAAGGCGTAAAGGGCAAGCTCAGGACATGTGCCCAATTTGGAGACCCAGAAGTTGAAGGGGCAGACCCGTCATTCAGTACGTGTAGGCGTGTGCACACATTCTGCTCCACCATGTTGCTGAAATGCTTCCTCCTGCTAAGACGTTCCATATCAGCTGGTAGTGCTGGTTGCTGTAGCATGTTGACAAAGCTTTTCCACATTTCGGCCATGCTAACCCTGCCTTTTGGGGTGCTGGCGGTGCCCAAGCTGCGTTGGCAACCTCTTCCTCCTCCTCTGCCTTCACCTTGTGCTTCCACTGTGCCCCCGCTGTCAGGTGGGAATGCCACCAGCAGCGCATCTACCAGCGTGCGATAGTACTCGCGCATCTTATGATCATGTTCCAGTGAGGGAATTAGGGACGGTACGTTGTCCTTGTAACGGGGATCCAGCAGCGTGGCCACCCAGTAATCAGCACAAGTTAGAATGTGGGCAACTTGGCGGTCGTTGCGGAGACACTGCAGCATGTAATCGCTCATGTGTGCCAGGCTGCCCAGTGGGAGGTGTATCATCTGTGTCCTCTGTTTCCCCCCAGCCACGCAGCAGTGATGGCCATGAGCTGGTCTGGGTGCCATTCTGCTGTGAACACGGTTCCTCCTCCTCCTCATCCTCAACCTCGTCACCCTCCAGAACTGTGCCCTGGCTGGACAATTGTGTACCTGGCATTTGTGGGTGCAGGAACCCACCCTCGGAGCCACTTGTGAATGACTGGCCGGAAACCCTATGAAATGATACCTCTTCCTCCTACTTCTCCTCCTGTGCCACATCCTCTTCCATCATCGCCAGCAGCGTTTTTTTTCAAGGAGGAATAGAAGTGGGATAGTAACGCTGAGAACGGCGTTATCGACACTGGCCATGTTGGTGTAGTACTTGAAACAGCGCAACAAGGAACACAGGTCTCGCATAGAGGCCCAGTCATTGGTGGTGAAGTGGTGCTGTTCCGCAGTGCTGCAGCTGAAACTCCACTATGGCCTGCTGCTGCTCGCACAGTCTGGCCAGCATGTGCAAGGTGGAGTTCCACCTTGTGGGCACGTCGCATATGAGGCGGTGAGCAGGAAGGCCGAAGTTACGCTGCAGCGCTGACAGGCGAGCAGCAGCAGGGTGAGAACGCCGAAAGTGCGCACAGACGGTCCGCACTTTATGCAGCATCTCTGACATATCAGGGTCATTTTTAAAGAACCTCTGCACCAATAAATTCAGCACATGCGCCAGGCAAGGGATGTGCGTTAAACCGGCTAGTCCCAGCTAAGTATTTTGCCCAAAATGGGTGTTTTTCAAATAACAGAATATGAGACCAGTATATGACGCTTGAATTTCACACGCACAGATGCAGCAAGGGCTGTAAAATTGTGTATTTTGCCCAAAAAGGGTGTTTTTTGAAACCCAGAAAATTATAGCTGTATTTCTAGCCTAAATTGCACACTGACTAATGCGGCAGAGGCGCAAGATAGAGGTTATTGCCAAATATTGGCGTTTTTTCAAAGCCATAAAATTATTAAAGTATTTCAAGCTTGTTTTAACAATAACAGATGTAGCAAAGGCTGCAATATTAAGTACTTTGTCCAAAATGAGTGTTTATTTAATAACAGAATATGACAGCAGTATATAACACTTGAATTTCACACTGACAGATGCAGACAAGGCCGCAAATTAAGTATTTTGCTCAAAACGGGTGTTTTTCGAATAACAGTATATGAGAGCAGTATATGACGCTTGAATTTCACACGCACAGATGCAGCAAGGGCTGTAAAATTGTGTATTTTGCCCAAAAAGGGGTTTTTTTAAAACCCAGAAAATTAAAGCTGTATTTCTAGCCCAAAATGGGTGTTTTTTTAATACCAGAATAGCACAGCAGTATCTAAAGCGTGTATCTCACACTGAGGGATGCAGACAAGGCCGCAAGTTAAGTATTTTGCCCTAAATGGGTGTTTTTTAAAACCCAGAAAATTCTAGCTGTATTTCTAGCTTAAATTGCACACTGACTAATGCGGCAGATGCCCCAGATTGAGGGTATTGTCAAAAATTGGTGTATTTTCAAAGCCAGAAAATTATTGATTTCAAGCTTGTTTTTAACAATCACAGATGCAGCAAAAGCTGCAATATTAAGTATTTTTCCCAAAATGGGTGTTTTTCGAATAACAGAATATGAGAGCAGTATATGATGCTTGAATTTCACACGCACAGATGCAGCAAGGGCTGTGAAATTGTGTAGTTTGCCCAAAAAGGGTGTTTTTTAAAACTAGGAAAATTATAGCTGTATTTCTAGCCTAAATTGAACACTGACTAATGCGGCAGAGGCCCAAGATGGAGGTTATTGCCAAAAATTTGTGTTTTTTCAAAGCCAAAAAATTATTAAAGTATTTCAAGCTTGTTTTAACAATAACAGATGCAGCAAAGGCTGCAATGTTAAAGAGGACCTTTCACCGATCCTGACATTGTGAACTAAGTATCATGACATATACAGCAGCGCCCAGGGATCTCACTGCACTTACTATTATCCCTGGGCGCCGCTCCGTTCTCCCGTTATGTCCTCCGGTATTTTCGGGGACTTGGTTATAGTAGGCGGAGACTTAGGGGACTTGGTTATAGTAGGCTGGTTCTGCAGGGCGTCTCCTTCTCCTAGGCTGTAGCGCTGGCCAATCGCAGCGCAGAGCTCACAGCCTGGGAGTTTTTTTTTCTCCCAGGCTGTGAGCTCTGCAATGCGATTGGCCAGCGCTACAGCCTAGGAGAAGGAGACGCCCAACAGAACCCGCCTACTATAACCAAGTCCCCGAACATACCGGAGGACATAACGGGAGAACGGTCCGGCGCCCAGGGATAAGAGTAAGTGCAGTGAGATCCCTGGGCGCCGCTGTATATGTCATGATACTTAGTTCACAATGTCAGGACCGGTGAAAGGTTCTCTTTAAGTACTTTGTCCAAAATGGGTGTTTTTTTAATAACAGAATATGACAGCAGTATATAACACTTGAATTTCACACTGACAGATGCAGACAAGGCCGCAAATTAAGTATTTTGCCCAAAATGGGTGTTTTTTGAATAACAGAATATGACAGCAGTATATAACGCTTAAATTTCACACGTACAGATGCAGGAAGGGCTGTAAAATTGTGTATTTTGCCCAAAAAGGGTGTTTTTTGAAACCAAGAAAATTAAAGCTATATTTCTAGCTAAAATTGCACACTAACTAATGCGGCAGAGGCCCCAGATGGAGGGTATTGCAAAAAATGGGTGTTTTTTAAAACCCAGAAAATTATTAACGTATTTAAAGCTTGTTTTAACAATAACAGATGCAGCAAAGGCTGCAATATTAAGTACTTTGCCCAAAATGGGTGTTTTTTACTAACAGAATATGACAGCAGTATATAACGCTTGAATTTCACACGTACAGATGCAGCAAGGGCTGTAAAATTTAGTATTTTGCCCAAAAAGGGTGTTTTTTAAAACCCAGAAAAATAAAATTGTATTTCTAGCTTAAATTGCACACTGACTAATGCGGCAGAGGCCGAAGATGGAGGGTATTGCCAAAAATGGGTGTTTTTTTCAAAGCCAGAAAATTATTGAAGCATTTCAAGCTTGTTTTAACAATAACAGATGCAGCAAATGGGTGTTTTTTTTACTAACAGAATATGACAGTAGTATATAACGCTTGAATTTCACACATACAGATGCAACAAGGGCTGTAAAATTGAGTATTTTGCCCAAAAAGGGTATTTTCTGAAACCCAGAAAATTAAAGCTGTATTTCTAGCTTAAATTGCACACTAACTAATGCGGCAGAGGCCCCAGATGGAGGGTATTGCCAAAATAGGGTGTTTTTTAAAACCCAGAAAATTATTAACCCCTTAAGGACTTAGGACGTACCGGTACGCCATGTTTGCCGAGTCCTTAAGGACTCAGGGCGTACCGGTACGTCCCAAGTTTAAAATTACATTGCGGCGTGGCGGGGGTTAATCGGTGAAGGATGTCCGCTGAAATCATTCAGCGGGCATCCTGTCACAACGCCGGGTGGGGCATGTGACCCCCTGCATCGGCGATCGCCGCAAACCGCAGGTCAATTCGGACCTCTGGTTTGCGGTTTTACCTTATCCGGCGGGCGGCGGTGCCATCGGGTCCCCAAGCGGCTGTAGGGGGGACCCGATGGCAAGGAAGGCAGCGCAATGCCTTCCTTAGGCATCTGCGCTGCCTTCCGGTGACGAGCCTGTGAGATCCAGCCCCCTGGATCTCACAGGCCGGAAGCTGTATGAGTAATACACACTGTATTACTCATACAGCCAATGCATTCCAATACAGAAGTATTGGAATGCATTGTAAAAGGGATTAGACCCCCAAAAGTTAAAGTCCCAACGTGGGAAAAAAAATAAAGTGAAAAAAAAGTTTAAAAAATTAAGTTCCCCCCCCCCCAAAATTAAAAGTTTAAAGTAAAAATAAACAAAAATTAAATTTTCCCCAAATAAAGTTAAAAAAAATTGGTAAAAAATGGAAAAAAAAAAATTGACATATTAGGTATCGCCGCGTCTGTATCGACCGGCTCTATAAACATATCACATGACCTAACCCCTCAGATGAACACCGTAAAAAATAAAAAATAAAAACTGTGCTAAATAAACCATTTTTTTGTCACCTTACATCACAAAAAGTACAACAGCAAGCTATCAAAAAGGCGTTTGCCCACCAAAATAGTACCAATCTAACCGTCACCTCATTCCGCAAAAATTGAGGCCCTACCTGAGACAATCGCCCAAAAAATAGAATAACTATGGCTCAGAATATGGAGACACAAAAACATAATTTTTTTGTTTTAAAAAAGCTGTTATTGTGTAAAACTTACATAAATAAAAAAAGTATACATATTAGGTATCACCACGTCCGTATAGACCGGCTCTATAAAAATATCACATGACCTAACCCCTCAGATGAACACCGTAAAAAATAAAAAATAAAAACTGTGCTAAATAAACCATTTTTTGTCACCTTACATCACAAAAAGTGTAATAGCAAGCGATCAAAAAGTCATATGCACCCCAAAATAGTGCCAATCAAACCGTCATCTCATCCTGCAAAAAATGAGACCCTACCCAAGGTAATCGCCCAAAAACTGAAAAAACTATGGCTCTCAGAATATGGAGACACTAAAACATGATTTTTTGTTTGTTTCAAAAATGATATTATTGTGTAAAACTTACATAAATAAAAAAAAGTATACATATTAGGTATCGCAGCATCCGTAATAACTTGCTCTATAAAAATATCACATGACTAGAGTTGAGCGGACACCTGGATGTTTGGGTTCGGCAGGTTCGGCCGAACTTGAAAAAAAAGTTCGGGTTCGGGACCCGAACTTGACCCCGAACCCGAACCCTATTGAAGTCAATGGGGACCCTAACTTTCGGGCACTGAAATGGCTATAAAATAGTCCTGGAAAGGGCTAGAGGGCTGCAAAAGGCATCAAAATGTGCTTAAGAGCATGGCAACTGTTCTGCAAACAAATGTGGATAGGGAAATGACTTAAAATAACATAAAATACAGAAAAATTTAAAATGACAATCTGGATCTAGGAGTAGGAGGTTGAGGAGGCGGTGGATGGGTGTATGTGGCGGTGTAGGTTGACGTGACGGTGTAGGTGGAAGCGGCGGTGAAGGAGGAATAGGTAGCCAAAACTGATTTGTGTTATTTTTTATTTTTAAATTATTGGGACATATAACAAAATAAAACAAAGAATAAGTGCACTTGAGTACAAGAATGGAGGGTTGAGGCTGGTATAAATGTCTATTCTGCACAAGGTACGGACAAGTCCTGTGGGATCCATGCCTGGTTCATTTTAATAAACGTAAGCTTGTCCACATTGGCTGTGGTTTGTGATAATGCTCTCTGCCGTGCTAAACACACATTCACAGTATACACTGGCTGCAGGGCAGGTCAGCACCTCCAAGGCTGACAAAGCTTTTTCACATGTTGGCCATGCTAACCCTGCCTTCTCAGGTGCTGGTGGTGCCCCAGCTGCGTTGGCGGCCTCTTCCTCCTCCTCTGCCTTCGCCTTGTGCTTCCACTGTGCCCCCGCTGTCAGGTGGGTAAACTATCATCAGCGTGCGCTTGTAGTCGCGAATCTTCCGATCAGTAACAGATGTTTTCACTAAATTTAGTTCCCTGTTAGCAATGCAGAGCAGGGGTTCATTCACGGCAAAAGGGGGATCATGTTACCCAGCAATACACCAGAGGATTTTGAGAGATTTAGGCCTCATGCACACGACCGTATTTTTTCACGGTCCGCAAAACGGGGTTCCGTTGGTCCGTGATCCATGACCGTTTTTTCGTCCGTGGGTCTTCCTTGATTTTTGGAGGATCCACGGACATGAAAAAAAAGTCGTTTTGGTGTCCGCCTGGCCGTGCGGAGCCAAATGGATCCGTCCTGACTTACAATGCAAGTCAATGTGGACGGATCCGTTTGACGTTGACACAATATGGTGCAATTGCAAACGGATCCGTCCCCCATTGACTTTCAATGTAAAGTCAGGAGTTAATATACGATAGGATCGGAGTTTTCTCCAATCCGATGGTATATTTTAACTTGAAGCGTCCCCATCACCATGGGAACACCTCTATGTTAGAATATACCATCGGATTTGAGTTACATCGTGAAACTCATATCCGACAGTATATTCTAACACAGAGGCGTTCCCATAGTGATGGGGACGCTTCTAGTTAGAATATACTACGAACTGTGTACATGACTGCCCCTTGCTGCCTGGCAGCACCCGATCTTTTACAGGGGGCTGTGATCAGCACAATTAACCCTTCAGGTGCCACACCTGAAGGGGTTAATTGTGCGTATCATAGCCCCCTGTAAGAGATCAGGGGCTGCCAGGCAGGAGGGGGCAGACCCCCCTCCCTCCCCAGTTTGAATATAATTGGTGGCCAGTGTGCGGCTTCCCCCGCCCCCCTCCCTCCCTCTATTGTAATATCATTGGTGGCCAGTGTGCGGCCTCCCCCGGCCCCCCTCCCTCCCTCTATTGTAATATCATTGGTGGCCAGTGTGCGGCCTCCGTCGGCCCCCCTCCCTCCCTTTATTGTAATATCATTGGTGGCCAGTGTGCGGCCTCCGTCGGCCCCCCTCCCTCCCTTTATTGTAATATCATTGGTGGCCAGTGTGCGGCCTCCCCTCTCCCCCCCACCCTGCCCGATCATTGGTGGCAGCGGAGAGTTCCGAGTCCCAGTTTAATCGCTGGGGCTCCGATCGGTAACCATGGCAACCAGGACGCTACTGCAGGCCTGGTTGCCATGGTTACTTAGCAATATTACAATATTAGAAGCATCATACTTACCTGCTGCGCTGTCTGTGACCGGCCGGGAGCTCCTCCTACTTTTAAGTGACAGGTCTGTGCGGCGCATTGCTTAATGATCTGTCACTTACCAGTAGGAGGAGCTCCCGGCCGGTCACAGACAGCGCAGCAGGTAAGTATGATGCTTTTAATATTGTAATATTGCTAAGTAACCATGGCAACCAGGCCTGCAGTAGCATCCTGGTTGCCATGGTTACCGATCGGAGCCCCAGCGATTAGACTGGGACTCCGATCGGAACTCTCCGCTGCCACCAATGATCGGGCAGGGGGGGGGGGAGAGGGGAGGCTGCACACTGGCCACCAATGATATTACAATAGAGGGGGGGGCGGGGGGGCCGGGGGAGGCCACACACTGGCCACCAATGATATTACAATAAAGGGAGGGAGGGGGGGCCATGGAGGCCGCACACTGGCCACCAATGATCTTACAATAGAGGGGGGGGGAACGGACGGGGGAGGCCGCACACTGGCCACCAATGATATTCAAACTGGGGAGGGAGGGGGGTCTGCCCCCTGCTGCCTGGCAGCCCCTGATCTCATATAGGGGGCTATGATATGCACAATTAACCCCTCAGGTACAGTACCTGAGGGGTTAATTGTGCGGATCACAGCCCCCTGTAAGAGATCGGGTGCTGCCAGGCAACAGGGGGCAGTCATGTACACAGTTCGTAGTATATTCTAACTAGAAGTGTCCCCATCACTATGGGAACGCCTCTGTGTTAGAATATACTGTCGGATATACTCATCTCTGAAAAAGCTTTTATGCAGACGGATCTTCGGATCCGTCTGTATGAAAGTAACCTACGGCCACGGATCACGGACGCGGATGCCAATCTTGTGTGCATCCGTGTTCTTTCACAGACCCATTGACTTGAATGGGTCCGTGAACCGTTGTCCGTCAAAAAAATAGGACAGGTCATATTTTTTTGACGGACAGGAAACATGGATCACGGATGCGGCTGCAAAACGGTGCATTTTCCGATTTTTCCACGGACCCATTGAAAGTCAATGGGTCCGCGAAAAAAGACGGAAAACGGCACAAAGGCCACGGATGCACACAACGGTCGTGTGCATGAGGCCTTAGGCCCCAGTCAGCAATGCAGAGCAGGGGTTCATTCACGGCAAAAGGGGGTTCATGTCACCCAGCAATAGAACAGAGGATTTTGAGAGATTTAGGCCCCTGTCAGCAATGCAGAGCAGGGGTTCTTTTACGGCAAAAGGGGGTTCATGTCACCCAGCAATACAACAGAGGATTTTGAGAGATTTAGTCCCCTGTCAGCAATGCAGAGCAGGGGTTCATTCACAGCAAAAAGGGGGTTCATGTCACCCAGCAATACAACAGAGGATTTTGAGAGATTTAGGCCCCTGTCAGCAATACAGAGCAGGGGTTCATTCATGGCAAAAGGGGGTTCATGTCACCCAGCAATACAACAGAGGATTTTGAGAGATTTAGGCCCCTGTCACCCAGGCACAGCAGGAGTTTGTATACGCCAAAAATGGTAAAATGGCACCCGACAATTGAAAATAAGAATTTTTTTCAATTTAGAGCACTAAAATTGGATTTTTTTTTATTTAAAATGGCTCTAAAATAGTCCTTGAAAAGGCTAGAGGGATGTAAAAGGCAGTAAAATGTGCCTAAGAGCATGGCAACTGCTCTGCAAACAAATGTGGATAGGGAAATAACTTAAAATAAAATTAAAATAACAGAAAATTACAAATTATTAACCTGCAACTCAGAGAAGGAGGTGGATATGGAGTCGGAGGTTGAGGAGGCGGTGAATGTGGTGTTGTAGGTGGAGAAACAGGTAGCCAACAATGTGTTTTTTTATTTTTTATTGGGGTAGGTATTCCCCAAAATATTGGGAAAAATAAAAATAAAATAAAAAAAGAATCATTGCACTTGACTTGAGTACAAGAATGTATGTTTGATGGTGGTATAAATATCTATTCTGCACAAAGTACAGACAAGTCTTGTGGGATCCAAGCCTGGTTCATTTTAATGAATGTGAGCTTGTCCACGTTGGCTGTGGACAGGTGGCTGCGTCTGTCTGTAATGACGCCTCCTGCCATGCTAAATACACGTTCAGAGAGTACACTGGCTGCAAGGCAGGCCAGCACCTCCAAGGCATACAGGGCAAGCTCTGGCCATGTGGACAATTTGGAGACCCAGAAGTTGAATGGGGCTGAACCATCAGTCAGTACGTGTAGTCGTGTGCACAGGTACTGTTCCACCATGTTGTTCAAATGCTGCCTCCTGCTAACACGCTCCATATCAGCAGTTGGGGCCGGTTGTTGCGGCGAGGTGACAAAGGTTTTCCACATGTCGGCCATGCTAATCCTGCCTTCTGAGGTGCTGGCGCTGACACAGCTGCGTTGGCGACCTCTTCCTCCTTCCCTGCCTTCGCCTTCTGCTTCCACTTGTTCCCCGGCGTCAGTCGGGAATGCTCTCAGGAGCGCTTCTACCAGCGTGCGCCTGTAGTCGCGCATCATCCGATCTCGCTCCAGTGAGGGAATTAAGGATGGCACATTGTCTTTGTAACAGGGATCCAGCAGGGTGGCCACCCAGTAGTCAGCATACGTTAAAATGTGGGCAACTCTGCAGTCGTTGCGCAGGCACTGCAGGATGTAGTCGCTCATGTGTGCCAGGCTGCCCAGAGCTAAGGACAAGATGTCCTCTGTGGGAGGCGTATCGTCTGCGTCCTCGGTATCCCCCCAGCCACGCACAAGTGATGGGCCCGAGCTGCGTTGGATACCACCCCGCTGTGAACATGCTTCATCCCCATCCTCCTCCTCCTCCTCCAGTAGTGGGCCCTGGCTGGCCAAGTTTGTACCTGGCCTCTGCTGTTGCAAAAATCATCTTTCTGAGACACTTCTAAAAGACTGGCCTGAAAGTGTTAGAGATGACCCCTCTTCCTCCTCCTCGTCCTGGGCCACATCCTCTTCCATCATCGCCCTAAGTGTTTTCTCCAGTAGACATAGAAGTGGTATTGTAAGGCTGATAACGGCGTCATCTCCACTGGTTATGTTGGTGGAGTACTCGAAACAGCGCAACAGGGCACACAGGTCTCGCATGGAGGCCCAGTCATTGGTGGTGAAGTGGAGCTGTTCCGCAGTGCGACTGACCCGTGCGTGCTGCAGCTAAAACTCCACTATGGCCTGCTGCTGCTCGCACAGTCTCTCCAGCATGTGCAAGGTGGAGTTCCACCTGGTGGGCACGTCGCATATGAGGCGGTGAGTGGGAAGGCCGAAGTTACGCTGTAGAGCAGACAGCCGAGCGGCGGCAGGATGAGAACGCCGGAAGCGCGCACAGACGACCCGCACTTTACGCAGCAGCTCTGACATGTCGGGATAGTTGTGAATGAATTTCTGCACCACCAAATTCAGCACATGCGCCAGGCAAGGGATGTGCGTCAAACCGGCTAGTCCCAGAGCTGCAACGAGAATTCGCCCATTATCGCACACCACCAGGCCGGGCTTGAGGCTCACTGGCAGCAACCACTCGTCGGTCTGTTGTTCTGTACCCCGCCACAACTCCTGCGCGGTGTGGGGCCTGTCCCCCAAACACATCAGTTTCAGAACGGCCTGCTGACGTTTACCCCTGGCTGTACTGAAGTTGGTGGTGAAGGTCTGTCGCTGACCGGATGAGGAGGTGGTAGAAGAGGAGGAGTAAGCCGAGTAGGAAGAGGAGGCAACAGGAGGCAAAGAATGATGCCCTGCGATCCTTGGCGGCGGAAGGATGTGCGTAAAAACAGCTCTTCGCCTGGGGCCCAGCCGCCACCACATTTACCCTGTGTGCAGTTAAGGAGATATAGCGTCCCTGGCCGTGCTTTCTGGTCCAAGTATCTGTGGTTAGGTGGACCTTGCCACAGATGGCATTGCGCAGTGCACACTTGATTTTATCCGATACTTGGTTGTGCAGGGAGGGCCCGGCTCTCCTGGAGAAGTAGTGGCGGCTGGGAACGACGTACTGTGGGACAGCAAGCGACATGAGCTGTTTGAAGCTGTCCGTTTCCACCAGCCTGAATGACAGCATTTCAAAGGCCAGCAGTTTAGAAATACTGGCATTCAGGGCCAGGGATCGAGGGTGGCTAGGTGGGAATTTACGCTTTCTCTCAAAGGTTTGTGAGATGGAGAGCTGAACGCTTCCGTGTGACATGGTGGAGATGCTCGGTGACGGAGGTGGTGTTGTTGGTGGCACATCCTCTGTTTGCTGGGCGGCAGGTGCCAACGTTCCTCCAGAGGCGGAGGAAGTGGCCGAGGCAGCAGCAGAAGAGGGAGCAGGAGGGGCCTGAGCCCTTTCTTGGTTTTGAAGGTGCTTACTCCACTGCAGCCCGTGTCTCGCATGTAGATGCCTGGTCATGCAGGTTGTGCTAAGGTTCAGAACGTTAATGCCTCGCTTCAGGCTCTGATGGCACAGAGTGCAAACCAGTCGGGTCTTGTCAGCACATTGTGTGAAGAAGTGCCATGCCAGGGAAGTCCTTGATGCTGCCTTTGGTGTGCTCTGTCCCTGGTGGCAGTGGCCAGTAGCAGGCGAACTGTTTCGGCGACGGCTGCTCTGCTTTTGCACCCTGCTCCTGCTTTTGCTACGCTGTTGGCTCGGTCTCACCACTGCCTCTTCCTCCGAACTCTGAAAGCCAGTGGCACGACCTTCATTCCATGTGGGGTCTAGGACCTTATCGTCCCCTGCATCATCTTCCACTCAGTCTTCCTCCCTGACCTCCTTTTCGGTCTGCACACTGCAGAAAGACGACACAGTTGGGAAACCCTGCCAGCAGAGTCTTCAAACAGCATAAGAGACTGCTGCATGACTTGAGGCTCAGACAGGTTCCCCGGTATGCACGCAGGTGATGTGACAGACTGATGGGCATGGGTTTCAGGCGCCACCTGTGCGCTTTCTGCAGAAGACTGGGTGGGAGATAATGTGAACGTGCTGGATCCACTGTTGGCCACCCAATTGACTAGCGCCTGTACTTGCTCAGGCCTTACCATCCTTAGAACGGCATTAGGCCCGACCAAATATTGCTGTAGATTCTGGTGGCTAATGGGACCTGAGGTAGTAGGTTCAGTAGGACGTGTAGCTGTGGCAGAACGGCCACGTCCTCTCCCTGCACCAGAGGCTCCACCAACACCACCACCGCGACCATGACCGCGTCCCTTATTAGATGTTTGCCTCATAGTTAGCGTTCACAAGGCAAAGTAAAAAGTGGTTAAGTATGTTAAAAATAATTAACAGCCAATATAAACCCTGATGTAGGGTATTGCTCTCAATTATTATTTTTTAAACTCTATATGACAGAGCTATTTGTGGCCTAAATGTGACTGTATTCGATGTACGTTAAATCCAAAATTATCAGTATATGAACACACGGTTTGTGTGTGTTGGTTGTGTTGGTGGAGCCTCCGGTGCAGGGAGAGGACGTGGCTGTTCTGCCACAGCTACACGTCCTACTGAACCTACTACCTCAGGTCCCAGTAGCCGCCAGAATCTACAGCGATATTTGGTCGGGCCTAATGCAGTTCTAAGGATGGTAAGGCCTGAGCAAGTACAGGCGCTAGTCAATTGGGTGGCCGACAGTGGATCCAGCACATTCACATTATCTCCCACCCAGTCTTCTGCAGAAAGCGCACAGGTGGTGCCTGAAACCCATGCCCATCAGTCTGTCACATCACCCCCGTGCATATCGGGGAACCTGTCTGAGCCTCAAGTCATGCAGCAGTCTCTTATGCTGTTTGAAGACTCTGCTGGCAGGGTTTCCCAAGGGCATCCACCTAGCCCTTCCCCAGGGGTGGAAGACATAGAATGCACTGACGCACAACCACATATGTTTCCTGATGAGGACATGGGAATACCACCTCAGTACGTCTCTGATGATGACGAAACACAGGTGCCAACTGTGTCGTCTTTCTGCAGTGTGCAGACCGAAAAGGAGGTCAGGGAGGAAGACTGGGTGGAAGACGATGCAGGGGACGATAAGGTCCTAGACCCCACATGGAATGAAGGTCATGCCACTGGCTTTCAGAGTTCGGAGGAAGAGGCAGTGGTGAGACCGAGCCAACAGCGTAGCAAAAGCAGGAGCAGGGTGCAAAATCAGAGCAGCCATCGCCGAACAGTTCGCCTGCTACTGGCCACTGCCACCAGGGACCGAGCACACAAAAGGCAGCATTAAGGACTTCTCTGGCATGGCACTTCTTCACACAATGTGCTGACGACAAGACCCGACTGGTTTGCACGCTGTGCCATCAGAGCCTGAAGCGAGGCATTAACGTTCTGAACCTTAGCACAACCTGCATGACCAGGCATCTACATGCGAGACACGGGCTCATAGGCGTGCGCACGGGGTGTGCCGGGTGTGCCTGGGCACACCCTAATCAAGCCGACTTGAGGTTTACAATGTGCGGCACTGCAGGCAGCAGAGCAATACAGCTGATGCCTGAAATCTCCAATAACAGAGCTCTGTACATTACAGAGCTCTGTTATAAGGGAGGAGGCTGCTGATTGGCCAGTATCAGCTGGCTGCCCTGCCATTGGCTGATCCTCTCACACCCCCTTCTCTCGGGAGCTGAACACAGCAGCAGTAGCTTCCTTTTCAGTTATTATGAATACAGGAAGCGCGCCAGCCCTGCTGCTGCTGAAGTGCCAGGGACAGCATAGGAAGGGAGCCATCACCATGTGCCCAGGTAATGTGTCCAGGTGAAGTGTCCTGCAGGCTTCTATCTACTGCTGGGTGGGAGCTCAATGTGGAGCTTTATGAATGGAAAAACTAATAGCCAAGACAGAGGCTAAAAAAAACCCTGCTTCTGCCCCTTATGTTAAAACATAACTTTCATTTGATTGCTTTAACACCTAATGGAAAAAAATCTTTTTAAAAAGCTGCTGTTTCTCTAGATGACATTATAGTAGTGGTAATAGAGTCTCAGGGGTCTATAAAAGCAGCTACACTATTTTTACAGACCTTTGAGACTCTATTAACACTACTATTAACATAAGGTCATCTAGAGAAAAAGCAGGTTTTTTTTATTCTTTTTTTTTCCGTTTAGGTGTTAGAGCAATCTAATGAAAGTTATGTTTTAACACCTAAAGGAATTTTTTTTTTAAAAACCTACTGTTTCTTTAGATGACCTTATGTTGATAGTAGTGTTAATGGAGTCTCAAAGGTTTGCAAAAATAGTGTAGCTGCTTTTATAGACCCTTGAGACTCTATTACCACTACTATCAACATAAGGTCATCTAGAGAAACAGCAGCTTTTTAAAAAAAAAAAAAATTTTCCTTTAGGTATTAGAGCAATCAAATGAAAGTTATGTTTTAACATAAGGGTCAGAAACAGGGTTTTGTTTAGCCTCTTGGTTATTAGTTTTTCTATGTAAGTTCTCTGGATCAATAAGATTTTTTCCCCCATATGGTTTATATATGGAGAGCAATGTCCAGTGATAACAGAGAGAACTATACTGTATATTGTACGGGATGGTGCAGGGGTTATACTGTATTGTACGGGATGGCGCAGTGGTTTTTATGCTCTTTGATGTGACAATTATCTTAGGTTTTCCTATCGCCCACCTTTGATGGCGCTGTGCCCAGCTCTGAGCCGATCCCGCTCAGCAGCTGCCAAGGCTTAGAGGAAACACTGGTTCTGTCACCCCCGTGCTGCACTTTTTCGCCCCATAAGATGCATTTTTTCCCCCAGAAGTGGGGGGAAAATGCCCCTGCGTCTTATGGGGCGAATACTAATCAAGTTATTAGTACCAGAGGGCCAGGAAGCGCTATACTCATCTCTTCCTGGTCCTCATGCGCTCCACTGTGAAGGCTGCGCACAGTGTGAGGCCGCGCTGTGACCTCACACTGTGCGTGCCCACACAGCATACTGTACAAGAGGATTACCGAGCGTGAGCGGTGAGGAGCGGCAGCCTCCGGAGCAGGAAAGTGTTTTATTTTTTTATTTTATATGAGGCACTGGGGATTGATATGAGGCTCTGGGGGCTGATATTGTAAGGTACCTGTAAAAGGTAGTGTCCGAAGTGGAAGTAGTGTGCTTGAGATCCAGGCAAAGCGTCGTCAGGCAAATAGTTCACAATCAAAATCCGGAGAAGAGTCAGGCAGGCTAAGGTCATTCACGATCTGGCGGCAAGGTACAAAATCAGCAGGCTGTAGAATAGTCGGGATATCAGGCAGGAGTTCAATACAAGGAAGATCACAGAAGTCAAAACACCCAGGGAAGAAATCCAAATAAACGGGCACTGAGTGATGACCTCACTTCCTATTTAAAGGCTGTCCAGATTGAGAATTGTCCACAGCTGGCAGCAGGTGGAGCTAGAGAGTATGATGTAGTGTTGAACACAGTAAGGACATTCCCAAAGTCTAGATCTCTTCTGTAGCACAACAGGTAAGGCTATGGTTTAAGAGACCAGGAAGATCCCGGTTCGAATACAACCTGGGTCATGACAGGGCCCCCTCCCCAATGGACCCCTCCGGGGGCCTAGCGGGGCTTAGTGGGAAACGAGGTATGGAAGTCTCGTATAAGAGAAGGGGCATGCAGATCTTTGGCTGGAACCCAGGAGCGGTCTGTGACAGGATAACCCTTCCAATGAACCAGATACCGAAGGCCACGGCCCTGTCTTCTGGAATCAAGAATCTTGGAGACTTCAAACTCGTTTTGTCCATCAACAAGAACAGGAGGAGGTAGCTGTTGTGATCTGGAGTAGCGGTTGAAAATAGCTTTTTTGAGGAGTGAAACATGGAACACGGGATGTATCCGGAGAGAAGAAGGTAATCTTAAGCGATAGGAAACTGGTCCAACTCGAGCAATGATCCTGTAAGGGCCAATGAATCGAGGGCCCAATTTGGTAGAAGGTTGTTTCAGTCTCACATACTTGGTTGATAGCCAAACTCTGTCCCCCACCACATATGGAGGTATATGACGTCTTCGTCTGTTGGAAAAAAGCCTGTACTTGCCTGCTGACTTCCGTAGTAATAAACGAATCTTCTTCCAATGTAGTAGAATATTTTTCACCCGCTGATCTGCTGCTGGTACACCAGAAGAAGGCTGAAGTAGGGGAAAAGTCTGAGGGTGATAGCCTAGGGCTGCGTAGAATGGTGTGGTATGAAGAGCACTGTGCCAACGGGAATTTAGGGCGAACTCAGCTAAAGGCAAATACTCAGACCAGTTGGAGTGTAAGATATTGACATAATGTCGAAGGTAGGTTTCTAGGGTCTGGTTCATACGTTCGGTTTGACCATCAGTTTGAGGGTGATGTGAGGTAGAGAGTGAGAGCGTTACTCCCAGTTTCTTGCAGAACGCTCTCCAGAATCGGGAAACGAACTGGGATCCGCGGTCTGAGATGACATTGGTAGGTATGCCATGATGTCTTACAATATGGGAAAGGAAAAGAGTGGACAGTGCTTTCGCTGTAGGTAATCCCGGAATCGACACAAAATGAGCCATTTTGGAAAAGCGATCCACTGTGACCCATATAGCAGTCATGCCCTCGGACTTGGGTAAGTCTACAATGAAGTCCATGGTCAAATGGGTCCAAGGCTGGCGAGGTGCCGGAAGTGGATGTAACAGTCCAGCAGGTAATGTGCGGGGTACTTTATTAGCAGCACAAGTTGGGCAGGCAGCCACATAGTCAGTAACATCCTTTTTCATACGAGGCCACCAGACATGACGCTGCAAGGTCTTAAGAGTGATGGTGACACCAGGATGACCGGATAACACACCATCATGTGCCCAGAGGAGTATAGGTTTTCTGAGACTAGGGGCTACGTACAGGCGACCTGGTGGTATCTTCAAGCCCTGGGGAACACGATTCTGGGCTTCTTGTAGCTGTTGGGAAAGGGCCGTAGAGATCTGTGCGACAATTTTGTGAGGTGGGATTATATACTGCTCGGCTGGTTGATCTTCTTCAGAGGAAGCGAACTGTCTGGAAAGAGCATCGGCTTTTTTGTTTCTATGCCCTGGAACGTAAGAAAGGACAAAATTAAAACGGGAGAAAAACAGAGCCCATCGAGCCTGACGTGAGTTCAGACGTCTAGCAGTCTGAAGATACAGTAGGTTTTTATGGTCAGTGAGGATAATAAAAGGTTTGGAAGCCCCTTCCAGAAGATGTCGCCATTCAGACAATGCCAATTTGATGGCCAGTAGTTCTCGATTCCCAACATCATAATTCATCTCTGCCGGAGAAAACTTTCTAGAGAAAAAAGCTACTGGATGGATTCTACCAGACTTTGGCTGTCTCTGGGAGAGTACGGCACCTGCTCCAACCTCAGAGGCATCAACCTCAACAATGTACTGGAGGTCAGGATTTGGATGCTGAAGGATTGGAGCTTTACTGAACATGTCCTTTAATCGCTGGAAAGCTGATTTTGCTTCTGAAGACCACGCCTTGCAATTTGTACCCTTCTTAGTCATGGCAGTAAGGGGTGCCGCAATGGAGGCAAAACTCTTAATGAAGCGTCTGTAGTAATTTGCAAATCCTAAAAAGCTTTGGAGTCCTCTTAAAGTGGTCGGTTGGGGCCATTGCAAGACAGCGGAAAGTTTTTGAGGGTCCATTTGGAAACCGTCAGCACTTATGATGTACCCAAGGAAAGGAATACAGCTTTGATGGAAACTGCATTTCTCGATTTTTGCATAAAGACGGTTTTCTCTAAGCCGTTGTAATACCTGTTTCACATGCGAGATGTGCTCGGGAAGAGTCTTGGAAAAGATTAAAATGTCGTCCAAGTAGATGATCACAAAACGGTTGCTGAAATCATGAAAAATTTCATTCATGAAACGTTGAAAGACAGCCGGTGCGTTACACAAGCCAAATGGCATGACCAAATATTCAAAGTGTCCATTACGAGTGTTGAATGCTGTCTTCCACTCGTCCCCCTCATTAATTCGAATCAGGTTATAAGCCCCTCGTAGGTCTAGCTTGGAGAATATAACAGCCCCCTTAAGTAGATCAAATAGTTCAAGAATGAGTGGCAAAGGGTAGGAGTCCTTTACGGTGATTTGATTTAACCCCCGATAGTCTATGCATGGTCGAAGGCCCCCATCTTTCTTTTCAACGAAGAAGAAACCTGCTCCTACTGGAGAAGAAGAGGGTCGGATAAAACCTCTTTCCAAGTTGTCTCTTACGTATTCCTCCATAGAGTTTTGTTCGGGCAGAGACAGGGGGTAGGTCTTTCCTTTGGGAAGAGGTGCTCCGGGAATCAATTTAATTGTACAATCAAAAGGACGATGTGGGGGTAACACCTCTGCCTTTTGTTTGCAAAATACGTCTGCAAAGTCATGGTATTCACGAGGCAAGGTAGGTGGGATAGTCACAGGAGCCAACATGCAAGCAGAAAGTCTTTTGGGTTGAGACAAACAGCGAAGACGACAGGACGATCCCCAGGAGGTTAGTTCTCCATTTTCCCAATCAAAAGAGGGGTTGTGAAGTTGTAACCATGGGTAACCAAGGATGATAGGCAGAAGCGGAGAATCAATAAGAGACAAGACAACTTCCTCTTTGTGGAGGAGGCCTACCTGCAGGGTGATTGTCGTAGTCTCGAATTTCACAATACCATCTCCCAAGGGCTGTCCATTCAGGGTGGTAATGTTCAGGGGTCTAGACTTAGGAACAAACGGGATGTTGTTCTTTCTTGCAAAAGTGTAGTCCAAGAATATACCCGCAGCTCCGGAATCCACAAAAGCCTCACAGAAAACAAGCTTAGAAGATAAATGGATAGTAGCCGGAACAGTAATCTTGGTCTTGGAGGATCTACCTGTAAGGTCTAAGCCAGCTCCTCCAACACTGGTTAGACCCTGCCTTTTACTGGACGAGAGGGGCAGACAGATACTAAATGTCCTTTAAGTCCGCAGTACAGGCATAGGCCCAATGAACGCCTCCTTTGTTTCTCGGACTCAGTTAGGTGGAGACGGCTCACCTCCATGGGTTCCACAGGTGTCTGGGGTTCAACAGAGGTTTCAGGTTCTGGCTGAGGTGGTGCTTGGAAGTTAGGGGCCAAACGGTAAACTGGCCTAGGAAACTTGCGGGTTCTAAGTCTCTCTTGGCACCTTTCATGGTACCGGACATCCAGACGAACACACAGCTCTATGAATTTCTCAAGGTCTTCTGGGAGATCCTTATAGACTAATTCGTCCTTGATGCGATCCGTAAGACCTTTTCGGAAAGCTGCACGTAATGCCCTTGAGTCCCAATTTGTTTCAGCAGCAAGGGTACGGAACTCAATAGCATACTGTGCCACAGATCTGGTGTCTTGTTGTATGTCCAAGAGGGAGTACTCAGCTGCAGAAACTCTACCTGGCTTGTCAAATACAGTCTGGAGAGAGGCCAGAAATTTTTCAGCATCTTGGAGTACAGGATCGTTGCGTTCCAAATAAGGAGAGACCCAGGCCAGGGCCTTCCCCTTTAACAAGGAAATTACAAAAGTCACTTTGGCAGACGAAGTGCAAAAAGTCGCAGGGTTGTTGCGGAAATGCAAACGGCAAACATTTAAAAAGCCTCTGCAGTCCTCAGTATCACCACCAAACTTGTCAGGCAAGGGAAGTTTTGGTGGTAGAGAAGAGGCGGGTTGGACCGTAGCAGGAATAGGATCCGGAGTCGGCACCGTTGCAGAGGAACCAGGCAAACAAGATTTGAGCATGGTGCAAAGTTCATCTAACTTGGCGTCCAGGGAAGAAAGATGCTGTTCATGAGCTCCGATCAATTGTCCCTGACGTGTAATCGCCTTAACAATCTCAGCAGGGTCCACTGCCATTGTGGCCCGTTTATTATGTAAGGTACCTGTAAAAGGTAGTGTCCGAAGTGGAAGTAGTGTGCTTGAGATCCAGGCAAAGCGTCGTCAGGCAAATAGTTCACAATCAAAATCCGGAGAAGAGTCAGGCAGGCTAAGGTCATTCACGATCTGGCGGCAAGGTACAAAATCAGCAGGCTGTAGAATAGTCGGGATATCAGGCAGGAGTTCAATACAAGGAAGATCACAGAAGTCAAAACACCCAGGGAAGAAATCCAAATAAACGGGCACTGAGTGATGACCTCACTTCCTATTTAAAGGCTGTCCAGATTGAGAATTGTCCACAGCTGGCAGCAGGTGGAGCTAGAGAGTATGATGTAGTGTTGAACACAGTAAGGACATTCCCAAAGTCTAGATCTCTTCTGTAGCACAACAGGTAAGGCTATGGTTTAAGAGACCAGGAAGATCCCGGTTCGAATACAACCTGGGTCATGACAGATATGAGGCACTGGGGCTCTTATCTGAGGTCTGATTGGGGGTCATTCACATTGGGGTCTGATCTGAGGTCTTATTGACATTGGGGGTCTTATTGGTGGTCTGACCTGAGGTGTAATGAATTTTTTTTTTCTTATTGTCCCTCTCTAAAACCTTATAGGGCGAATAGAGCGTCTTATAGGGCGAAAAATACGGTAAGTTTAAAAATGATTTCTTCTCCCTTCATTATATTGATAGTGCAGGTCTGTATGTATACAGAGTGTATTTGTGTATATATATGTGTGTGTATATAATATATATATATATATACATACATACATACATACACAGGTGCGTGCGCTGCGTCTGTGTTTGTGCTTTAGGGTGCACACCCTAATGCAATAGGCTGCGCGCGCCTATGCACGGGCTGCAGTGGAGTAAGCACCTTCAAAACCAAGAAAGGGCTCAGGCCCCTCCTGCTCCCTCTTCTGCTGCTGCATCAGCCACTTCCTCCGCCTCTGGAGGAACGTTGGCACCTGCCGCCCAGCAAACAGAGGATGTGCCACCAACAACACCACCTCCGTCACCAAGCATCTCAACCATGTCACACGGAAGCGTTCAGCTCTCCATCTCACAAACCTTTGAGAGAAAGCGTAA
This sequence comes from Bufo bufo, assembly GCF_905171765.1. NCBI lineage: Eukaryota > Metazoa > Chordata > Amphibia > Anura > Bufonidae > Bufo > Bufo bufo. Next base: position 166,446,411 of record NC_053390.1, on the reverse strand, counting down.
ATTCCCACCTAGCCACCCTCGATCCCTGGCCCTGAATGCCAGCATTTCTAAACTGCTGGCCTTTGAAATGCTGTCATTTAGGATGGTGGAGACGGACAGCTTCAAACAGCTCATGTCGCTTGCTGTCCCACAGTACGTCGTTCCCAGCTGCCACTACTTCTCCAGGAGAGCGGGGCCCTCCCTGCACAACCAAGTATCGGATAAAATCAAGTGTGCACTGCGCAACGCCATCTGAGGCAAGGTCCACCTAACCACAGATACGTGGACCAGTAAGCACGGCCAGGGACGCTATATATCCCTAACTGCACACTGGGTAAATGTAGTGGCGGCTGGGCCCCAGGCAGAGAGCTGTTTGGCGCACGTCCTTCCGCCGCCAAGGATCGCAGGACATCATTCTTTGCCTCCTGTTGCCTCCTCTTCCTACTCGGCTTCCTCCTCCTCTTCTACCACCTCCTCATCCAGCGACAGACCTTCACCACCAACTTCAGCACAGCCAGGGGTAAACATCAGCAGGCCGTTCTGAAACTGACGTGTTTGGGGGACAGGCCCCACACCGCGCAGGAGTTGTGGCGGGGTATAGAACAACAGACCGATGAGTGGTTGCTGCCATTGAGCCCCAAGCCCGGCCTGGTGGTGTGCGATAATGGGCGAAATCTCGTTGCAGCTCTGGGACTAGTCGGTTTGATGCACATCCCTTGCCTGGCGCATGTGCTGAATTTGGTGGTGCAGAAATTCATTCACAACTACCCCGACATGTCACAGCTGCTGTGTAAAGTGCGGGCCGTCTGTGCGACATGGGCCTAAATCTATCAAAATCGTCTGTTTTAATGCTGGGTGACATGAACACCCTTTTGCCATGAATGAACCCCTGCTGTGCCTGGTTGACAGGGGCCTAAATCTCTCAAAATGTCTGTTCTATTGCTGGGTGACATGAACCCCCTTTTGCGGTGAATGAACCCCTGCTGTGCCTGGTTGACATGGGCCTGAATCTATCAAAATCGTCTGTTCTATTGCTGGCTGACATGAACCCCCTTTTGCTGTGAATGAACCCCTGCTGTGCCTGGTTGACATGGGCCTAAATCTCTCAAAATCCTCTGTTCTATTGCTGGGTGACATGAACCCCCTTTTGCCGTGAATGAACCCCTGCTGAGCCTGGGTGACAGGGGCCTAAATCTCTCAAAATCCTCTGTTCAATTGCTGGGTGACATGAACCCCCTTTTGCCATGAATGAACCCCTGCTGTGCCTGGTTGACAGGGGCCTAAATCTCTAAAAATCGTCTGTTCTATTGCTGGGTGACATGAACCCCTTTTTGCCGTGAATGAACCCCTGCTGTGCCTGGGTGACAGGGGCCTAAATCTCTCAAAATTGTCTTTTCTATTGCTGGGTGACATGAACCCCCTTTTGCCGTGAATGAACCCCTGCTGTGCCTGGGTGACAGGGTCCTAAATCTCTCAAAATCCTCTGTTGTATTGCTGGGTGACATGAACCCCCTTTTGCCGTGAATGAACCCCTGTTGTGCCTGGTTGACATGGGCCTAAATCTCTCAAAATCCTCTGTTGTATTGTTGGGTGACATGAACCCCCTTTTGCCATGAATGAACCCCTGCTGTGCCTGGTAGACAGGGCCCTAAATCTCTCAAAATCCTCTGTTCTATTGTTGGGTGGCATGAACCCCCTTTTGCCGAGAATGAACCCTTGCTGTGCCTGGGTGACAAGGGCCTAAATCTCTCAAAATCATCTGTTCTATTGCTGGGTGACATGAAGCCCCTTTTGCCGTGAATGAACCCCTGCTGTGCCTTGGTGACAGGGGCCTAAATCTCTCAAAATCATCTGTTCTATTGCTAGGTGATATGAACCCCCTTTTGCCATGAATGAACCCCTGCTGTGCCTGGTTGACATGGGCCTAAATCTATCAAAATCGTCTGTTCTATTGCTGGGTGACATGAACTCCCTTTTGCCATGAATGAACCCCTGCTGTGCCTGGTTGACAGGGGCCTAAATCTATCAAAATCGTCTGTTCTATTGCTGAGTGACATGAACTCCCTTTTGCCGTGAATGAACCCCTGCTGTGCCTGGTTGACAGGGGCCTAAATCTATCAAAATCGTCTGTTCTATTGCTGGGTGACATGAACCCCCTTTTGCTGTGAATGAACCGCTGCTGTGCCTGGGTGACATGGGCCTAAATCTATCAAAATCGTCTGTTCTATTGCTGGGTGACATGAACCCCCTTTTGCCTTGAATGAACCCCTGCTGTGCCTGGTTGACATGGGCCTAAATCTCTCAAAATCGTCGGTTCTATTGCTGGGTGACATGAACCCCCTTTTACTGTGAATGAACCCCTGCTGTGCCTGGTTGACAGGGGCCTAAATCTCTCAAAATCGTCTGTTCTATTGCTGGGTGACATGAACCTCCTTTTGCCGTGAATGAACCCCTGCTGTGCCTGGTTGACAGGGGCCTAAATCTATTAAAATCGTCTGTTCTATTGCTGGGTGACATGAACCCCCTTTTGCCGTGAATGAACCCCTGCTGTGCCTGGGTGACAGGGGCCTAAATCTCTCAAAATCGTCTGTTCTATTGCTGGGTGACATGAACCCCCTTTTGCCGTGAATGAACCCCTGCTCTGCATTGCTGACAGGGAACTAAATTTAGTGAAAACATCTGTTACTGATCGGAAGATGCGCGACTACAAGCGCACGCTGCTGATGGCATTTCCACCTGACAGCGGGGGCACAGTGGAAGCACAAGGTGAAGGCAGAGGAGGAGGAAGAGGTCGCCAATGCAGCTGAGGCACCGCCAGCACCTGAGAAGGCATGGTTAGCATGACCCAAATGTGGAAAAGCTTTGTCAGCCTTGGAGGTGCTGACCTGCCCTGCAGCCAGTGTATAGTGTGAACGTGTGTTTAGCATGGCAGAGAGCATTATCACAGGCCGCAGCCAATGTGGACAAGCTTATGTTTATTAAAATCAACCAGGCATGGATCCCACAGGACTTGTCCGTACCTTGTGCAGAATAGACATTTATACCAGCCTCAACCATCCATTCTTGTACTCAAGTGCACTTATTCTTTGTTTTATTTTGTTATATGTCCCAATATTTTGGGGGATACCCCAATTTAAAAAAAAAAAAATAACACAAATCAGTGTTGGCTACCTATTCCTCCTTCACCGCCGCTTCCACCTACACCGCCACGTCAACCTACACCGCCACATCCACTGATCCACCGCCTCCTCAACCTCCTACTGCTAGATCCAGATTTTTATTTTTAATTTTCTGTATTTTATGTTATTTTAAGTCATTTCCCTATCCACATTTGTTTGCAGAACAATTGCCATGCTCTTAAGCACATTTTGATGCCTTTTGCAGCCCTCTAGCCCTTTCCAGGACTATTTTATAGCCATTTAAGTGACCAAAAGTTCGGGTCCCCATTGACTTCAATGGGGTTCGGGGTCAAGTTCAGGTCCCGAACCCGAACTTTTTTTTCAAGTTCGGCCGAACCTGCCGAACCCGAACATCCAGGTGTCCGCTCAACTCTAATTATGGCTTAAAGCTTATGAAACCCCAAATTTTGAAGTACCCTTTGCTCAGGGTGTATGGATTAATTAGCTGACTAGATTGTGAGACTTTGAGCCTAGAATATTGAACCTTTCACAAAATTATAATTTTAAGCTGCATTAATGCAATTCTATTTAATTTGCATTACTGAAATAAATAGACTTTTGCACGATATTCTAATTTTTTAAGTTTTACCTTTATGTGACATCCAAAACATGATGTCACAGTAAATAACTCTGCTTTTGTCTTTAACACATAAACATAGGAACTGTATTAAGGCTATTGGCAGGTTTAGCTGTGTACACATATAAGCTATACTAGCAACCTAGGACAGGTCTTAGTTGGCCAGCTACAATGAGGAGTATGACTGAAATGTAGGATGTGTTTAGTAAGTGATTTGCAATAGCTTTTTTACAAGACACAGAAAAGAGTAAGATTATTTGATAATTGTTTCTTTCTTATTTTCCAAGCAGCTAACTGTAAGGCTGAGTACACACGGGTGAGTATTCCGCGCGGGTGCAATGCGGGAGGTGAACGCATTGCACCCGCACTGAATCTGGACCCATTTATTTCTATGGGGCTGTGCACATGAGCTGTGATTTTCACGCATCACTTATGCGTTGCGTGAAAATCGCAGCATGCTCTATATTGTGCGTTTTCCACGCAACGCAGGCCCCATAGAAATGAATGGGGCTGCATGAAAAATCGCAAGCATCCGCTAGCAAGTGTGGATGCGGTGCGATTTTTACGCACGGTTGCTAGGAGACGATCGGGATGGAGACACGATCATTATTATTTTATCTTATAACATGGTTATAAGGGAAAATAATAGCATTCTGAATACAGAATGCATAGTACAATAGCGCTGGAGGGGTTAAAAAAAATAAAAAATAATAATTTAACTCACCTTAATCCACTTGCTCGCGCAGCCCGGCATCTCTTCTGTCTTCATCTTAGCTGTGTGCAGGAAAAGGACCTGTGGTGACGTCACTCCGGTCATCACATGATCCATCACTATGGTAAAAGATCATGTGACGAACCATGTGATGACCGGAGTGACGTCACCACAGGTCCTTTTCCTGCACACAGCTAAGATGAAGACAGAAGAGATGCCGGGCTGCGCGAGCAAGTGGATTAAGGTCAGTTAAATTATAATTTATTTATTTTTTTAACCCCTCCAGCGCTATTGTACTATGCATTCTGTATTCAGAATGCTATTATTTTCCCTTATAACCATGTTATAAGGGAAAATAATACAATCTACAGGACACCGATCCCAAGCCCGAACTTCTGTGAAGAAGTTCGGGTTTGGGTACCAAACATGCCGATTTTTCTCCCGCGCGTGCAAAACGCATTACAATGTTTTGCACTCGCGCTGAAAAATCCTGCATGTTCCCGCAACGCACCCGCACCTTTTCCCGCAACGCCCGTGTGAACTCAGCCTAAGGTGTGAACCCAGCCTAAAGGAAAATTATTATATATGTGCACCACAAATTAAGACCACATTGCATATAAAATGATTCGGTTTTAACAAAAATTGTTTTATTATTATAAGAAAAAGCTGTCTTGCTACAAGCTTTTGATTACGGAATGAAGACCAGAAGATCTTGACAAGTAATGACAGAAATAGGCAATAGAAATTATTAGGAATTCTGGGTGTGGTGTGTGCTTCCAGAAAAGGTGTATGACTATAGTTTCAGGACTATCAGATAGAGAAAGGCTGTGTAGCAGGTATTGCAGTCATAAATCATTCAATGGAATGTGAATGGATGTGGCTGTAAGTTGCAGTTGTGTTGAATATGTGTGAAGTTGTAGTGGAGACAGATGGATACTTAGCAGAGCATTGTGTGCAGTCTGTACTTCAAGTATAAGGGTGTGGTTATTAGCGGTGAGTGGATATGAATAAATTATGCTACAGCAAGAAATGAATAAATAAAAATGTAAATGCGTATGTAGTACAATATTATTTTTTTTAATAATGTGCGATGGGAATGAAAAGAATTTCTTGGAAGATTTTGGTTTTTTATTGTTGCCAAAATTTTCCATTGAGCACTCCCTTTTTTTTTATAGAATTCAATGAAACGTTTCCTATGGGCCCTTCATGTGTTCATGTCTGTATTGTCAGATTTTTTTGCTTCTATATTTGTATTATATGTTCACTGTGACATATTAAATGTTCTGATAACACCATAGATCTGTCCTCATGAACGGTTAAGAGTAGACTGACTAGAAGAGATTGCACCTTCTAACCAGAAGGGGTCAACTTAGATGACCTAAAGGGGAGGGAGAATGATAGGGTGGACGTCACAGTGAGCGGCAGGGGTCATTTTGGAATTCGCGATAATTCGCAAATATTTTGTATTTTCCCATTTAAAATCATGATTCCTCCCTGCTTCTTGCTTTTGCCCAAATAAAATCTCGAATATTTGAAATTACGAATATACTGTATATCACTATATTCTAAATATTAGCGAATTTTCAAACTACCTATATTTGCGATAAAAATTCATAATTCGAATATTTGTGATCAACACTAGTCACAGACACAAAGACAGTCCTTTTGCCCATCCCCTAATTACAAGGCACTCCTATGAAAGATGAGAAGTCCTGTGTTCTGGTGTATGGCTTCATGAAAAAAGACTAATTGCGCCGCCTGGAGTCTCTTACTAAGTCCGCCTGGCTCCGCACTTCATCTCATTTTTGCCTCGGCATGGGTGGCTAAGGTGGTCTCTGAATGGGCCCTTAGCCTTCACCAGGGCATCGTGGCTGATCTTTCCCCGGCGGACCCCCAGTCTTTGGGCCTGCAGATCTCTCAAAACTGGGTACTTTAAAGGGTTCATGAATAAAAATGATATTAATTGTGCCCAGTTTTGGTTGGTAATAAACTATCAGATTACATTGAGCAAAGTTAAAACATATTACAAATGTATGTTTTTTGGTTTTCCATCACAATGTGATTTGATAAATATTGCAGTGATATCTTGCCATCGAAGACAATTGAACATCCATCCCATAATTGCTACTGTTTATCTAATGTTTTGAAGAATGAAGACGTGGATCTCTATTACTTGTCTGGTACCATTGGTAAATGTTATTTAAATAAAGTGTTGGACCGACAAAAGTTATAAAGATTTTTCTTTGCTTGTTTTGTTTGATTCATTTGATGCAGGAGAGGAGAAAAAAAAACATCAATAGCTTTTACTGACATGGACTGAGTTTAAATTAATTAAATTTAATGACATCTTCTAAGACTGTGTGGAACTGTTCAATTTCATCTTCCCTAAGTGCAGGCTGTATCAGCTGTTTAACAGAGACAGGACTGGGAAACTCAGCAGTGCCCCGGGACTGCGCAAGTCAATGACCAGGTGTAGTAAAACGCAGTTTTTGGTGACCTGACTGCCATCCAACAAGAAAAGACTTCAACCACCAGTCTGCCATGCTGAACAAGGCCTTGCTGCGTGTACTATAGCTGTCCAGGGGTGTACCTCAAAGGTAATATTCTGCCCAAGACTTTCTGACCACCATCCTGGCTGCTGCAACAACCTGCAGACCATGAGGGGAGGAGGTCCCAGTGTCACAGTTCCTCCCAAAAAACAAGGTTATGGACTGTCTTACATCCACTGAAAAGAGGCTCTGAAACCTGCACTTAGCATTGTCATTACACCTGCAATCCCCTCATACATCTACACATAGAAAAAAGGGGTAAGAGAGAGCACCAGACTTTGTTATCCAAAATGATCAGAAGTGAAGAAGACCTCAGTGAGACATTTCTTGTTAGTCCAACACAAAGGTTTTTTTTGTTCATTAGTTGTTTAGTTTTTTTTTTATATCTAATGGTTCCAAAGTGGTTTTCTGTCAAATGACTGTATATGTAGAATAGGTCCTGATGTTGGTTGGTGAAAATGAACTAAAGTTGAAGAACCAGGGGTGGAATGTATTGTAAGGGTATTTTTTAAGTACTGATTGGTTCTGTCCCCTTTAATTATTTTCCCTTTTATTCTGTCTTTTTTATATTACCTTCTGTGTAATGATGTGCCTTGTAATGTAGTGGGTACTGAAATTGTGTTGATAAGATCACATTCCCGAGTGGAGGAGGGGCTAAAAGGTTTAAAATCTGTTACACAGATACATTTGGGGGCATTCCATTAAAGACTTCATTCCAGGTAGGATATAAGTATTGATTTGCCCTATTTCTTGTACACCCTGGGGTGTTATAATGTGGTAGACAGCCAAGTGTTATAGAATGACCAACTCCCCCCCCCCCCCCCGTATATTGTATTAAAGGCTAGTGATGATTATTAACTTTTTGCTATTCTGTATGTGACTTGTCTGTGTTGTTTTATATTTAATCACACTAGAAATATAGGAATATATTTATTTACTTAGCCTGCATAAGCTTATTCATTCTCAAATCTTTTGAATTCATGTGTTTAAACGTTTTGAAACAGAAATCAATAAATAAACTGTAAAGGCTGTGTTTCTAATCTCCGCCTAGTGGTCCCTCCAGTCTGCCAGAACTTTATCTTCTAACTCTCTGCCTATGCAAGTAAATTTAAGTTCTGTATGTGAAAAAAATTTGCTCTACCCAATATAAAGAGAGAACATGTGAAGAATTCCCTTCTCCAAAATAACTACTTTGTTAGTAGACAAGAGGGTGGATTGGTCCAAAGTTCATGAGTATTGGATGGCAGTAGAAGTAAGCACCAGACCTGTGTGTATTGTTTCACAAAATCTGGCACAAGGTCACCATATCAGATCTTTGCTTTAGGTCCCCTTGTCTTCTATGTATACTCTGCAATTAATCCCTATATTTAGGTTTTAGGAAGCAATAAAGGCAACTATTTGATTTAGTGTCACTGCCTGAAAAACAGTTTAAAATAAAACAAAAAATATACTTTATTAGTACTCTTGATTAAAAATGGGTGAATACCTTTTTCCTTCTCTCTCTCTTTCAGAGACAGGCATGTAAAGGAAATATATGCGCCGCGGAATGAAGCATTTATTATCCGCTGGTTAACACTCGGATCCCCACGCACCTTGAATAGAGGATGTGCAATTGTGCAGCTATATGCACCCTTTATAATACAGACCTGTCTGGTGCAAAGTGGGAATCTGAGTGCGCAACCCGCTAATTAACAGATAGTGTCGGCAACCTTTTATGCACTTTAATCACTCGTTGCCGCACTTCACTGTCATTGGGCATATGATCAGTCGCACTTCAGCAATACTACCACTGATCCCTATTAGTGTGTTGTGGTCATGTGGTGGCTGATCATACCCGTTTGGACCAACCGGTCTATATTGTTACTCCAACTGCTGGTGTCCCACTGGGTATTCGTCAAGATTACTACATCCTGGAGTACAGTAACACAGTTTCCCACCACCTATAGCTACCTATATTACATTCTCTGTGTCCGCTCAACGCGTTTCTGTGCCCCCTTGTTTGTAGGGACACTTCCTCAGGAGCTGAGCTGTGGTCTGAGAGGTGTAGGCTAATCAATCTTAGGAATTGGCGGTAGACGCTGCACATGTCTCATGCAGCGTGTCGGCATTTGGATGGCTGTACACGGCCGCTGGAACCTGCTCTTTAAAGAAAACCTATAATCAACTCCATGCTGCCCACACCAACGGCAGCACAAAGTAGAGACAGGTGAGTTGACCTTAGCGGTCTGTACCCCAAAAGCAAAAAGCAAGTGGCCACCAAAAACCGACATCACAATCACTGCAGACTGTGTCTGGAAAAGAGTCACGACCACCTGAGAAGAGTCATGGTCAACCATAAGTGCAAATGGAGGCAGGTCTCCTGCACTCTTACCCATCTGCTGGGGATTGGCAGTTCTCTCCTAGAGAGAAAGGGAGAAAACTGGGTAGGGTACTGTCAGTGATCAGCGAGTGGGCAGGGAGAGCGGGAATTTATGGGTGGCCATGACTCTTCTCGGGTGGCCGTGACTCTTTTCCAGACCCAGTCTGCAGTAATTGTGATGTTGGTTTTTGGTGGCCACATGCTTTTGGGGGACAGACCGCCGAGGTCAACTCACCTGTCTCTACTTTGTGCTGCCCTTGGTGTGGGCAGCATGGAGTTGATGACAGGTTCCCTTTAAAAAGCGGGTTCTGGCGGCCGCGTACGGCCATCCAAGTGCCGACACACTACACGAGACACATGCAGCGTCTACCGCCGATTGCTGAGATTGATTAGCCTACACCTCTCAGACCCCAGCCAAGCTCCTGAGGAAGTGTCCCTACAAACAAGGGGGCACAGAAACGCGTTGAGCAGGCTGAGAGAATGTAATATTGGTAGCCATAGGTGGTGGGAAACTTTGTTACTGTACTCCAGGATAGTTTGAATGGGGAACCCTACCAGACAGAGGTCCTCTACATCAGCTGGTGTCCACATGTAGTAATCTTGACGAATACCCAGTGGGACACCAGCAGTTGGAGTAACAGTATAGACTGGTTTGTCCAAACGCGTATGATTAGCCACCACATGACCCCAACACACTAATAGGGATCAGTGGTAGTATCGCTGAAGTGCGGCTGATCATATGCGCAATGACAGTGAAGCGCGGCAACGAGTGATTAAAGTGCATAAAAGGTTGCCGACACCTTATCTGTTAATTAGCGGGTTGCGCACTCAGATTCCCACTTTGCAATTGCACATCCTCTATTCAAGGTGCGTGGGGATCCGAGTGTTAACCAGCAGATAATATATGCTTCATTCCGCGGCACATATATTCCCATTACATGCCTGTCTCTGTTTGAAAGAGAGAGTGGAGAAAAAGAGGTAGTCGCCCATTTTTAATCAAGAGTACTAATAAAGTATATTTTTTGTTTTATTTTAAACCGTTCTTCAGGCAGTGACACTTTCCATAAGAGTACGGTGAATACTAAATTTTACTTTCCGTGACCAATTATTTGATTTATTATCATTTTTTCATCTCTTGATGCTTTGTAAAGGCACATTCTTAACCAGCAAACATAGGTTTCCACCCTCCCTTAAATGGTTACTTAAAGAGTAGTAGGTACAAGACATGAGTGCTGTTTAGCCTTCGCTTAGAATAGTTAGTGAATTCTGATTTCTGCATCAGGTACCAATGTTTGCGCAGAATGATTTTATGCAATGATCATTAATAACAATGTCACCCCTCATTTCCAGTGCAAGAGATGAAGTGGCTACATACTTGCAGGTTAAAGCTAGGTGTACACATTAGATAAATGTGGACAATTACAACAGGACTGGCTGACCATCTAATCTGTATGAGGCCTCCAGAGTATCCCTCAATGGCAGATGTCATCTCAGAGAATGAAGCCATTGCCAGAAGTGTCTGGCATCAGATTTCTCTCCTCTCTTCATTCAGGACACAAACATGCTCAGTCGAGCTTGCATTTGCATGGACAGTTTGGGAGAAATGCACATGCCTCTTAATAAACTTGCCACATCTTTGGCATCAGAAATTGAAATCTACACCTGCTATTTGTGCTGTAATTTATGTTAGGTCTGCCGTCCAAGCCTGTCGCCCTTACTGTTCCCTGTGGGCAATGATTCCGTAACACTTACCATTCCATCCAGCTTCATGGTTGCTGATGTCTACTCTATGCTGCTGCCTTTGTGCTCCTGCTTAATGCTCTCTTAAGGCGCTCTCATATCCTTCCTCGGCCAATGGCTGAGGTTCCCTGGGTATTTAGGGAACCCTCCCTAGCAAGACTGTGTCTGAGCTTTAGGTTTCCTGGTGAGCAACAAAGGTGTTTGATAGTCTAGTGCTATTGCCATATACCTGTATTTATCCTGTGTTATCTCCTGCCTGTATTTCTGCTATGTTTCAAGTGTATGTCATCCTGTCTGTGTGCCCCTGGACTTTCAAGTCCAAGTTTAGATCGTGTTTAAGTTTGCCCAGTCTGTCTACCCTGTCTGTGCTCCAGTCTAGTCCCTAGTGTGCTTGCCTCATATTTGACTCATCACTACTCCGCCCACAAGTCTTTCCTGTGTCTGCATTAACTGTGTGCTTCCTGGATCTCTAAAAACCAAAATTCTACTCTTGATGACTGTTCAGACTATATCTGCAGTTTTCCTGAGTCAATCTAGTGCTTGTACCAGAGTCCTTAAAGGGGTTCTCCAGGAATTCAAAATATGAAAATACTTAAATATTATTTTATAATAACTATAATCACAAATACCTTTTATTACTTAGAATGGCTTGTTTTGTCTAGGGAGCAATCATTAGGAGAAATAAAATGGCCGCTGTCCTATCAGTACACACAGGAGGACAAGTTACTTCACCACAATGAGCCATAGTGCTGCCTCATTATCCTCTCTGCTCTGCTTGTCAGGAATCATGATCCTGAATACAGATGAATCTCTGTGGAATGGAGATGATGAGGAGACATAAGAGGAGGGTGAGGTGTGGCTGATGAGCAGCAGCAGTTGTATACAGTCTGCATTACCACAGTAACACATTACCACTGTCTGTCCTGTCCATTCTCTCTGTACTTCATGTCTCCTCATGAATAGAGTTGAGCGGACACCTAGATGTTCGGGTTCGACGGGTTCGGCCGAACTTCACAAAAAAGTTCGAGTTCGGGACCCGATCTTGACCCCGAACTTGAACCCGAACTTGAACCCTATTGAAGTCAATGGGGATCCGAACTTTTGAGCACTAAAAGGGCTGTAAAAATGTCATGGAAAGGGCTAGAGGGCTGCAAATGGCATCAAAATGTGGTTACGAGCATGGCAAGTGCTCTGCAAACAAATGTTGATAGGGCAATGACTTTAAATAACATAAAATACGTAAAAATAAAAAATAATAATCTTGATCTAGGAGGACGAGGTCCATATGGAGTAGGAGGTTGAGGAGGTGGTCGATGTGGCAGTGTAGGTGGAAGCGGCGGTGGAGGAGGAGGAGGTAGCCTACACTGCTTTTTGGTTTTAAATGTATTTATATTTTTTTCAATTAGGGTACACCCCAAAACATTGGGAAATATAACCTGTGATAACCCCCTCCAGTTGTGCTAAACACACATTCAGACAATACACTGGCTGCAGGGCAGGCCAGAACCTCCAAGGCGTAAAGGGCAAGCTCAGGCCATGTGCCCAATTTGGAGACCCAGAAGTTTAAGGGGGCAGACCCATCAGTCAGTTAGTGTAGGCGTGTGCAAACATACTGCCCCACCATGTCGCACGTGACCGTGATGTTCACGATCCAATTAGATATCTGCTCTATCAACTTTCGATGTACTTTTCTGCGCCTACCATGTTGATCACGGTTAGCATTCCACGCCGTAGAGGGAGCGTGAGAAAGAGAGACCACATCCAAGGGAGTTCAATGGATGAAATTTAATTGTGATCGAGCGGAAATGTGGGAGAAGCTATTAAAACTGAAGAATTCAAGGAAAGGAGGGGGCGCGGCAATTACCCACTCCCGACTTGGGGAAGTAGTGACGATAAATAACAATACAGGACTCTTAAGATGCCCTGTTATTGGAATGATTAATAAAAAATTATAGGGAATGTCACTGCGGTATTTTGGATTTGGAAACGTTAGCCAGGAGAGGCCCTGCTGCCGCTTTGTTGACTCTAGATAACTTCTGCCTGATCGCACTTCCCCGTGACATCCACGATCCATTTGGATATCTTCTCTATCAACTTTCGATGTTCTTTTCTGAGCCTACCATGTTGATCAAGGTTATTGGCGAATCAGGGTTCCACGCCGGAGAGGGAGCGTGAGAAAGGGATACCACATCCAAGGGAGGTCAATGGCTGCAATGTGATTGAGCTGAAATGTGGGACAAGTTATTAAAGCAGAAGGATTGAATGAAAGGGCCAATTAAAGACGAATTTTACAAATTTAATTCCCTGCCACCTATACAGAGATGGGGTTTTTCATTGCCAGAAATGGGTTAATGTCACCCACCAATGGAACAGATGATTTTTAAAAATTTCAGTCCCTGTCACCTATGCAGAGCAGGGGTTTATTCACGGCAAAAATGGTAAAATGACACCCAAGAATGTAACAGAAAAATGTATGACATTTTTTTTACATGTCTACTAGGTAGAGCAGGGGTATATCACACCCAAAAATTTGTGAATTTCACCCCGAATATGTAACAGACAAATTAGTGAAATGTTTTTACCTGTCTACTAGGTACAGCCGGGATATATCACACCCAAAATGGGTGTTTTTATTATAACATAATATGACAGCAGTATATAACGCTTACATTTCACACGTACAGATGCAGACAAGGCCGCAAATTAAGTATTTTAGAAGATATAACAGAAAAGGCGGCTCTCCACTGGTTTTCTGGAGATAGGTGCTCTTGCCCAAGTTGACTAACCCTTGTCAATTGAGTAAAATTAAAAAAATATAATGATGGCGGGCAGGCACTCTAATTTATGGGGTCATGGAGAGAGTTTATATATGAGAATATTTTATTCAATAAAAATCTTAATCCAAACAAGTCATAAAATACTTGAACAATCCTAAAAATGACAATAAAAATAATAGCATAAAAAAAGCAGCAATATTATTAGCAGATAGTCCAGATAGTTCAGGACCATTAGCATAAACAGAGCAATAATCGGACGATTTAACGATAGTTCATCATAGAAGACAATACAAGTGTCTCAGTATCAACTGACACTGTGTTGATGTTAGCAGTAGAGTAGCAATATTGATGTTGCAACAACGTTATTAGCAGCAGAATAGCAATGTTGGCAATAGTAATGTTGCAACAAAGTTGATAATAGCAACAATGTTGTTGATAACGATAGCTAGAGATGGTATTTGCAAATACAGAATCAATCAGACTTGGCTCTTTATAGTGCAGATGTTCGCATCCTTTCAATATAAGCAGTTCATCCTTTCCATGTAATAGAATATGAACAGATTTGTTTACTCACGCTTTGGCTGTCTCTGTCTCTTTGTGTGGCGACCCACACACTTTAGGAGAGCAGACTAACCTTTGTCCCGTTTTCTTTAGAAACTCCGCTCGCAGCTGTTATCCTGGTTCGGCGTCCCTCGTGTTCAGGTGGTGTCTCTGTGCAATTCAGATTCACCCACCAGGTACTCGGTTCGCTTCTTTACTTAGCTGCCAGTGTTTCCACTAGTGATAGTTGGGGATAAGGTCAGTTCAACATGAGTCTTTCATTTTTCTTCTTTTTGGAGCGCTCCAGCAGTGTTGTTCCTTATGTTAGTATGCTTTTTCACCAGACATGTTTCGGAGCGTAAACTCGCTCCTTCCTCAGTGGTAGGCATGGCTGTGATGGCTTCTAAGGGCACAGAGTTAAACGCTTGTTGATTGGCTGCTCTGCTACCGTTCAAAAAGCGCCATAAAATAGCCAAACACCGAACCCGAACCAGAACTTTTACTGAAATGTTCAGGTTCGGGGCCGGGGTCTAAAAATCCTAAAGTTCGGTACGAACCCGAACTTTACAGTTCGGGTTCGCTCAACCCTACTCATGAACTAAATTCCCCAGAGATTCGGCTAAAGTTCTTATCATCTGTATTAACCCCTTCCCGACCGCAATCTGTATATATACGTGATAGCTGCACATACCCCGTGCAGCTACCACGTGTATAGACGTCAAGCCAGCTCTTTAATCCAAGCGCTGCAAAGCGCTTGGATTAAAGCTTCTGCCCGTGTCCTGCTGCTGTCACGGACAGCATACAGGCCAGTAATGCCGGCAAGGGACCAATCAGAGTGGCCCCTTGCCGACAATCGATCCGATTGGTTAGTCTGTGCAGACTAACCAATCGGATCGCGGCAGTGAAAAAAATGCCGGTTTCATGCTCTGATCTGCGCTCTGCAGATCAGAGCATAAAATCAGGTAGGGTCCTCGTAATACCCCCCCCCCCACCGATCTGTGCCCCCAATCTGTGGCTGTGCCCCCCCCTTGTGTCTGCCTGCAGCTAATTCCTAGAGGCAGCTGCCCTGATGCGGTCCGCCCCCTCCCCGCCCCACGCATTCAGTCTCTCCTGCCCCAGCCTCTCTCAATATTGGCGGCCGTACCCCCGATCCCCCCCCCCCCTTTCCAGCGCTGCCCCCGATCCCCGCTGCCCCCGATCCCCCTGCTGTGTGTGATGGCGGTGGCTCCATTACTGAGCCGCCGCCATCAGCAGAGAGTGTCAGCTCTATGCTGACACTCTCCTGTAACCACATAGATGCTGCGGTTGCGGCATCCATGGGGTTAACAGAGGGAGGGAGCTCCCTCTCTCAACCATCGGGGCTGCAGCGCTGTGATTGCAGCACCCGATGGTTGCCATGGCAACCGGACGCTTTGCAAAAGCGTCCAGTTGCCATGGCAAAGGCGTCCAGTGCTGCCACCTACAGGACATCTGGAAGTATTATACTTTGGAATGCAAGAGCATTGCAAAGTATAGTACAACTATCAGCCCCACTGGATCTTCAAGATCCAAGAGGGAACTGATAAAAAAAAGTGAAAATAATAAAAGTAAAAATAAATAAATAAAAATGTAAATTAAAAAAAGAAATTGCCTTTTCCTATAAAAAAAATTTAAAAATAAAATACACATATTAGATGTCACCGCGTCCGTAACGACCGTCTCTATAAATATATCACATGATAGACCCCGTCCGATAAACACCATAAAAATAAAATTAAAAAAACAGTGCCAAAAAAGCTATTTTTGTCACCTTACATCACAAAAAGTGCAACAGCAAGCGATCAAAAAGGCTTATGACCTCCAAAATAATGCCATTCAAACCGTCACCTCGTCCCGCAAAAAATGATACCCTATTTAAGACAATCGCCCAAAAAATAAAAAAGCTATGGCTCTCAGACTATAGAGACACTAAAACATCATTTTTTTGGTTTCAGAAATGCTATTCTTGTGTAAAACTTAAATAAATAAGAAAAAGTATACATATTGGGTATTTCCACGTCCGTAACGATCTGCTCTATAAAACTGTCACATGACCTAACCCCTCAGATGAACGCTGTAAAAAAAAAAAAAAAAAAAACGGTTCCAAAACAGCCAATTTTTTGGCCACCTTGTCCCATAAAGTGTAATAATGAATGATCAAAAAATCCTATGTACCCAAAAATGGTACCAATAAAAACCTCAACTCTTTCTGCAAAAAATGAGCCCCTGCACAAGACGATCGGTAGAAAAATAAAAAACATATGGCGTTCAGAAAACCAATCCAGCAAAATCTGCCTTCCAAAAACCATACGGTGTTCCTTTCCTTCTGCGCCCTGCCGTGCACCCTTACATCAGTTTACGACCACATGTGGGGTGTTTCTGTAAACCGCAGAATCAGAATAATAAAGATTGAGTTTTGTTTGGCTGTTAACCCTTAATGTGTTAAAGAAAAAAATTTAATAAAATAGAAAATCTGCTAAAAAAGTGAAATTTAGAAATTTCCTCTCCATTTTCCTTTAATTCTTGTGGAACACCTAAAGGGTTAATAATGTTTGTAAAATTGGTTTTAAGTAACTTGAGGGGTCTAGTTTCTACAATGGGGTCATTTATGGGGGTATCTACTATATAGGCCCCACAAAGTGACTTCAGACCTGAACTAGTCCTTATAAAGTGGGTTTTGGAAATTTTCTTAAAAATTTTAAGAATTGCTTCTAAACTTCTAAGCCTTCTAACGTCCTAAAAAAATAAAATAACATTTCCAAAATGATGCCAACATAAAGTAGACATATGAGGAATGTTATGTAATAAATATTTTATGAGGTATCACTTTCTGTTTTAGAAGCAAAGAAATTGAAATTTAGAAAATTGCAAATTTTTATTTATTTTTGGTAAATTTGGGATTTTTTCATAAATAAAGGTGATATATATTGACTCAAATTTATGACTGTCATAAAGTACAATGTGTCACGAGAAAACAATCTCTGAATGGCGTGGATAAGTAAAAGTGTTTCAAAGATATTACCACTTAAAGTGACGCATGTCAGATTTGTAAATTTTGACCTGGACACTGGGGCATCAATGACCCGTGGTCATGAAAGGGTTAAGGATCATTAGAGTAAAGTAATATTTAAGTATTTTCATTTTCTTAATTCCCGGAGAACCCATTTAACCTCAGTGGGTCATCTCCCGACTATACCAGGACTATCCCAGTAGGCAGCGGTCTTGTTGCTTCCCTGGAGTGAAGTACAGATTCCTGTATATGTGTTAAAGAGTGAATACTAGAGGAGCACCAGAATAAAGTCCTTAGGGTTTAACCCAAAGCCAAATCACTGATTAATGACAATTTACACAAACTTCTGCTGAAAGAAATAGCAAATCTGTTGGTCCAAGACTTTTACTATTACTGATTTGATTGGTTCTGCACTTCCAAACTAAAAGTGTTAAAGTGACACTTTTGTCAGAAATAGGTATTTGTTAAACTCAATATCAATAGAAAACTTCTTTTTGTGTTTTAGCTATTTTTCTTTTTCATTCTGGCAGTACTTTGGCCATGAAAATTAAATGCAAAATGTTGTCCTTCTGTAGCATTCAACACAGAAAGATAAAATTCCTGTATAGGTAGGTAAACCATTGTCAGTTTACTGCTGCTGTAAAGGGACAATGTTATCTGCTAGTATAATAGTAAGTGTAGCAGAGCAGGTTAATGTAGGACATAATTTACACAGGGGAAAATGCTAAAATTGTTATGGTACAATTACTAACGGTGAGGAATGGAAGCTTTTTTTTTTTTTTTCTATTCCAGAGGCTCCCCAGATAACCCCATTAAAATTATATCCAGAAAACCATGAAACCTTTTTTTTATAGAAATAAATAAATAAATAAATAAAAATACATAGAATATTCGCTTATAGGGTGTTAATACGTGATCAATTTTGATTGCAGTGTCCCTTTAAACATCTGGCTACATGTTTGTGGTTCATAGGTGCATGAATAGCTTACACAAATTACATAGAATTTTCAAGTACTAAATACCACTAAAAGAACCTCCTTAGTAATTCCCCAATGATGACTCCATGAAGAATATAATATGAATTAATATTAATGCAAACATGGAATTATAAGGATAACCACTTATCCTCGCAGTAGCCACTTAGGTGTAGACACTCATTCATAGGTACAAATTTAATCTCCTTTCTCATCTGGCTTTATGTTTCTAGTCCTTGATGTATCCTATCCTGCAATAAAATATGCATTATGACACTTTATCATCAACTTTGCAATTAGTTAGAATGTGATGTGCAAAATGGTTTGATAAGAGCATACACTGATTAAACCGTATAAAAGATGAAGTCAATCTAAAATGTCATGATATGCCCATAAACATTGAATTACTGCCACACTAAAGTGCATCAAGTTAGAACATCTCCACAAGACCCATGGAGTGTATCATCATCGTCAGCAGTAATGTAATTTCACCATGGCCTTATCTATTTATGTGGGTCATGAACCCATCAATTTACTTGCTCTCTTTACGTGACAGTAAGATGCTTGACGCCTAAAGATCAGAAATAGGTCTTACCAGAGGTTGGTGCTTAAAAATCAACATTATCATAAATTGCAATATAGTATATTAAATTAATTTACAGTATGCTGCGAGCTATAAGGACAGTTAATCCACTTCTGTCTTTTACTTATTTTTCCTTAGGCCAGGTTCACATCACCATTTCGTTTTCCGTTCTTCCATTCTTCTGATCAAAAAACTATATTTTAAGCATCCATTATGCTCAGTTATGCAAATTTTGCATCTGTTTTAGCCATTTCTGTCTGAGATCTGTTATTTTAGACTGTGTGCAGTTTTTTTTTCCCATCAATGGCTAAAACGGATGCAAAATGTGCAAAACTGGACATTCCTAAAAGACAGGATCCTTTTTTTTTGTTTTGTTTTGTGTTCTTCTAACAGATCAGAAGAAGAGAAAACGAAACAGTGATGTGAACCTGGCCTTAGTGTGGTTGATTTAAATACATGCATATACTGTAGATGCCATGTCATCTGAGTGGTGAGGGAAACACCCTAACCTTTATATTCCTCATATGACCTCAGCCCACATGGTCAATGCTATTCCTCAGCACAGCAGCATCCCCACGCTGACCAATGAAACCAGTAGTGCCATCTTCTCCTGTCAGTAATGGTGACTGAGGATGATCTTCCCCACCACCATAATGATGGGGTGCACTTCCTACACTATTCGTCCGAACTTCTCACTGTCAGCGCCATTAGCTCCACCAGGACAGTGGCCGACCCATGTACAAACACATCACAACATGGTTCAAATGATATTCCCATTGGTAAGGTAGGAGCTACTCTCTATTACCTTAGGCATGTGTTTGATCCCAATAAGCTGTGACCAAAACTCCAACATGTGCCCCCAGGTAATAAATGTGTTTTATTTTTGTGACGATCAATTGTATCGTAAAGTGCTGCAGATTATAATTTACTATATGGCAAAACAAAAATAAGCAGATACCAGCCTGGTAGAAGCCAAAAGATGATGTGAAAGAGCCTGATGACCCTAGCTCTCATGCAAACAAAGGTAGGTAGTGCTGTTTAACTGGGATGGGTAAAAGTAAAATAATATATTCTAGAGAACAGAGGTGTCAAAAACTTTTGTGCAAGCCCTGTTTTGCAAGTTTATGCCCTCTTACACCAAGCTTGACTTTTTGTAAAAAGTGGGCAGGGAGTGGATGCCTGTACAGCATTACACATTTATGCAGGAGCGGACTGGCCACAGACCCTACAGAGAAATTTCCCTGTAGGCCAATGCTCAGCGGGCCACCCGAGCCTTCCTCGCTGCTGCCCGCCAGGTAGATAACAATCTGATGCTCTAACTATTAATTAATGCTATGAGCATCAGGTACTTACACCTGGCCAGCAGCCGCACGTCCCTCCTGAACTCAAATGTTTCAATGTCCTCAGGATGGTGATACAGTACAGTTGAATGCTGAAGGTGGCAGTATTTTGTGCTGCACTGTGGTATTGGTTTTGCTGGGGCAGTATTTTGTGCTGCACTACGGTATTGCTGACCCCGCCTACTACTGTTGCACTCGCCTACTTGTGTTGCCCTGCCTTCTTTCTATTTGGACCCGCATACAACCCGCATACAACATGGGGCGGCTTTTATTTTTTTTTCCAGGGCCACTTTAAGTTCCCAGACCACCCATCCATTTAAGCTTACCTGTGCCAAGTTTATGGCGCAAGTGACACCTGAAATCTATATCAGCTCCTTCGGATTCTGGCGCACAGACCTGCCAAGCTGCACCAAAATAATCAATTATAAGAGATGTTCATCTCTCATTTTGGCACATCTCACACCACTGCTGAACAGGTCAAAAAAACTGTTAGCCTCTGTTGCATTGTGGTTTCATAACGAAACCATACCACATTGCCCATTTTGATTTATGTAAGGGCAGGTTTTCACCAGTGCTAGTAATTCCGTTATAACAGAGTATGTACAGAGTTATAACGGAATGTAACAGAATTTTAGTACGCAATGCAAAATGGAAACCTTTAAGAGGCATTCCGTTTTGCTCCGTTCAAATACATGTCTATGGGCACATATAACTGTTCAGTTTTTTTCCCGTTATTCATGACGGGGGAAAAAGGCCTGTTAGCAGACATGTATGAGGACATAGCAAAACAGAATGCCTCTTAAAGGCTTCCATTTTGCATTCCGTCCTAAAATTCCGTTATATTCAATTAAACCTCTGTTATAACAGAACGCTATACCGGAATTCCTAGCGCTGGTGAGAACCCACCCTAATTTAGTTTGTAGACTGTGCGACAGAAATGAATGGAGCCTCTGATGCAGATGTGAACATAGTCTTAAATATCATTTTAAACAATTAAAAAATAACTGTATTAAAAAGTCACCTATAAGCTATGTTATATTTTTGTACATACTCTAGCATAAGGTACTGTAACGTGGCAGGGAATTTTAATCCATTTTTTGCTGTACATTTGTTCTAACTGCTCTGTGGGTTTTATTTGCTTCATTTCACCATGGCTGTGTGGGAGCAGTTTATTTGTCTGGCTAGGTTGTGTCAATGCCATGTCCCTTCAATGATATGTTATGCATACACAGTTCCAGTACTTTTGCTTTCACATGAGATAATATTTTCTGAGGACGGTTTACTTTCCATTTAGTGTGTTTTATTGTTATTTTTATACTTCAAAGGTGCAATTAAGTATGCTCCACTGATCGCATTGAAAAGTCAATTTTATGACTGACTGCAGTTGAAAATAAAAGCTATTACTTGTAAAGCGAATGAAGTGTAGTCATGATGGTTTGGGTCAGTGTTAACAAAAGAGAAGCTCAAAGTTGTAATAATAGACTGAAATACATAGCACAGAATATACCCAATTAACAGATTGTACCAGATTGTTTTTTTAGAGTGAAGTGCAAGGTTTATGTGTAGGTGCTCTTTGTTTCTAGTGATGTGCACTGAAAATGTTCAGAATTTATCATACTTTTTAATTTCACAATGAATCATCTATTTAATATTTTCAACATCTTTATAACAGCATAATAGAATGCGAGCAGTGTGTTAAGGACTACTTCACAAACAGGGCAGTTTCTAGGGAAATTTACCAACAGGGCGAACATCAAAAAAGCGCGGGGTTAATCTTCTGGCTAGTGGGGATTAAGGTGTTTCCTGGGTGTGGCCGCAAGCTTGATATAAACCTGTGGCTTGCTGGTTGGGTGCAGTTGTACTACAGCCTTGCTTGGTGTTGGAGCTTTGCTCCTTGCCTGGGTGTTCCAGCCCAGTCCTTGAGGGCCACCTTATGGAACATAAATTGTTCTCCCTTATGTACCCTCCATGTACCTTTACCCTCACTTGTTGTATGTGAGGTGTGGGTTTATGTTCTGGGTGTGTTAAGCTTTTTGTTGGTTGTTACATGTCTGGGCTTTTGTTGGTGTTGGTCCCTGCATGTATGCTATACGTCACCCGGTATGTTGATACCTCCGTGAGTGGGCTGGTTTCCTGGAGGGGTTAACCATTAGTCTGTATGCAGTGCTGCCTGGGGCTGCAGTGCTCTTTGTGGCATGGGTTCCAGGCAGTATCAGGAGTGCTGGATACCTGTATGTGTGTGTGTGTGTTGTCTGTACGGTGTCCTGTTTGGTGTGTGGGCACCTGTACTTATGCTTGGGTTCCAGTTGTGGTGGCAACAACAGGGAAGTGAGTTTTCCGGTGTTCTTACCTGCCAATCCAGATGCTGCATATGGTCATTTCCCTTCCACCTGTTACTAGGCAGCTGGAGACTCCGGTTCATCTGAGTCCCTGAGGAACCGTTTGTCTCCTATTCCTGACCCCTATGCCAGGGACCATCAGGGTCAGCAGGATCCAGGTTCCAGTGCATGAGCCCTCCCACCTTCAGGGTTTGCTCACGCGGTCAGGAGATCAGGGTCAGGATTAGGCCAGCTGTAAGTTGTGGCCTTCTCCCTTCATTGTTGTCTGGCCTAGTAACAGTTCCCATTATACAGTGGGGTTTTTCCCCCACTCCCCACCGTGACAATGTGCCAGTATATAGGGCCACCATAGTGCTCCCCATAATGTGCCAGTATATAGGGCCCCCATAGTGCTTCCCTTCTTCTCCATAGTGCCCCCCCATATTGTGGCAGTATATAGGGCCCCATAGTGCTTCCTCTCTTCTCCATAGTGCCCCCCCATATTGTGCCAGTATATAGGGTCCCCATAGTGCTTCTCCTATTCTCCACAGTGGCCCCCATAGTGCTTCCCCCTCTTCTCCATAGTGCCCCCCCATATTTTGGCAGTATATCGGGCCCCCATAGTGTTTCCCCTCTTCTCCATAGTGCCCTCCCATATTGTGGCAGTATATAGGGCCCCCATAGTGCTTCGCCTCTTCTCCATAGTGCCCACCCCCATATTGTGCCAGTATATAGGGCCCCCATAGTGCTTCCCCTCTTCTCCATAGTGGCCCCCATAGTGCTTCCCCTCTTCTCCATAGTGCCCTCCATATTGTGCCAGTATATCGGGCCCTCACCCCCCTTCTTGCCACAGTACACTATAAATAATAAAAACAGTAAACACATATACTGACCTTATGCTGCTGTCATTGATGCGATGCAGGCCTCTTCTGGCCTGTGTCCCGCTCTGTATGGCTCAGGGTGCGCAATGACGTCATCATGCCGCCTGCAGCGGCCTCTGATAGGCTACAGGCACTAGACCTGCAGCCAATCAGAGGAATGGGCAAGGGAGACGCCTCTCCCCTGCTCCTCCGCACCATTCATCTGTATCACTGTCCTGAGGACGGCGATACAGATGAATATGGAGATGAGCACTTCCACAATGGAAGCACTCATCTCCACTCCTGCTGCTTCTGGACAGAAAGGGCCCCCCTTCCGGCTCTGGGCCCTGCTGACGGCGCCCCCTCTTCTGTCCTGAGTGATGCACCCCGTGCAGTGGCACCCCTCGCCCGCCTGTAGAAACGGCCCTGCACAAACAGTACACATAATGTCAATATCATATAAATACCACAAATTGTTTGGACAAACTTGATCCTTTCCAAAAAGTATATGTAAAGGGTGAAAACAAAAATGTTCTATACAGTCACACCGCAAGCTTATCTTGACATTCAAGGGAGGTGAAGTGGTCAAAAGGTTATATACTAAATAAGTGAAACGGATATGACACCAATGTCTGATCAGTGTGAGTTGAACGATTATGACCCCCTACTCATTCTTATAATATCTGTCAGGTGTCAAAATCAAATTGTGCCTCTGCCACTTCATTCTAACAATCAATGGGGCTACAAAAGTCAGGCACCCCACTGACTGGACATTGATGGCTTATTGATCTCTTTAGAATACCCCACCAATGTCTGATCAGTGGGTTGGGGGTTGATAATTATAACCCCTACTGATTGCTATAACATCTATCAGGTGGAATTGTGCATTTTAGTATCACTGCTATTTCATTCTAGCAATCAGTGGGGGAGCATAAAAGTTGGACCCCCACTAATTGGACATGGATTGCATTTTAACATCTTTGACATAGTTACATAGTTAATAGTGTTGAGCGCGAATATTCGAATAGCGAATATTTATCGCGAATATCGTAAACTTCGAGAATTCGCGAAGATTAAGAATATTTGACTCTATATTCGTTAAAACGAATATTCGTTTCCTCTGAAGCTAATAAAATCATAGAAAGATAATTTATTAGGCCCAATGCATTTTGAAGAACGCACATATTATAAATTTTGTGTTTCAGAAAGTGTTATTTAATAAAAACCTCCCTATTTCTATTATTCCCATCACTGTGGCTCACACGAATAATTGCTATTAAATAAGCCTATTAATCGCATCGCACCTGACAAATATAGAAGATTTGCGTCTGATTGTACGCGTTTTTCTGTTTTATAGTTAGAAAAAACCAAAACAAAAAAAAAGTTTAGTTTTGTGTTTAGCTTTGTTACATCTGTCTTGTCTTTGCGTCTGATTGTCTGCGTTTTTCTGTGTTTGTATTATAAAACAAAAAACAAAAAAAAAGGTTTAGTTTGTCTTGTCTCTGCGTCTGATTGTCTGCGTGTTTCTGTGTTTGTCTTAGTTTATTGTCATAAAATAACAAAAACATTTTTTATATTTTCTCTGAATTAGTTTGGTTTTTAAGTTAGGGGTTTTATTTATTTTACGTTTATTACTTTAATTTATTTAATTAATATTTTTTTTTTACATTACAAGTTAAATCGATTTTTTTTATACACGTCCCTACCCCAATAAACTTTTAGCCAAATCACCTTTACATTATATTTTTTTATTTATTTAATAAACTATGAGTGCACCGGGCCAATAGAGGAGTCAGTTCCGTTGCTGGACCACTGCCAGCACTGGGCCGCTCCTCCAGTCACGGACAGGCAGGTGCAGGTGGCAGGGGTGTCCGCCTGATCCGTGAGTTTTTTTATTTAAGCAGCGGTCCAAGGGCCATACTTTCGCAGGACGCCGAGACAGTGATGGCTCTGGTGGCTGACTCGAGTGCCACGGAGTCCTCAGCCCCAGTTCACAGCAGCAGCAGTAGCAGCAGATCTACGCCTCCTGTAGAAGCAACCCCCACTCCCACAGAATTGTCCCCGCCCATGTTCGAAGACGAGGACACTGAGCTGGACATTCTGGGGGAGGCTATTCAGGAGGCTGAATTACAGTTCAGCCCTCAAGATGGGCAGGAATTTTTGGAAGGGATGGGGGATAATGAGGAGGAGGAGGGGGCAACGACAATACATACCCCTTTGAAATCCCTTCCAACAGGTGCGGGTGGTTTGAGCCACACAACTCCCGCACCTAGTCAGACCCAGGCGTCAGCAAGGGGACATCGGAGCCCAGTCAGGGGCTCCATGTTAGCTGTTCCCCTCAGTCCACCACAGTTTGGCACCGGGTCTGACATTGCAGATGAGGAGGATGGTGACGCCGAATGGGTGCCACCTACTTTGTCAAGTGACAGCAGCACTGAAGAAGGTAGGCACCCGAGGCAAATGGTGAGGCAGGTCTCCAGGGAGCCCATTGGCAGGGGCTCTACTGTTGAGAGGAGCAGGCAGCAGCAGCATGCTCCGCCTGTGCACACTGAGCCCCAACAAGCCAGCACCATCCCATCGGACAGGAGGTTGGTGCGGAAGTCGCCTGTTTGGGCTTTCTTCACCCTGGCAACAGATGATGTTACTGTTTCCATTTGTAACCTCTGCCATGCCAGGGTGAGGAGAGGGAGGTCCGTTGCTCGGCTGGGTACCACAGCCCTGAACCAGCACATGCGACTGAACCACTGGCGGGAGTGGGAACAGAGTAAGAGTGGTAGTAGCAGCATCGCCACCGGCAGTGTGCAGGGGACAGCAGCTCCTGCCACTGTACAGCAGCTCCCCCTCTCTATTGCAACTACTGATTCCCACCCACCAGCTCCCTCTAGTAGAGGTATTGGTACCGGCAGCCATCCCTCTGCAACCAGTGCACCCTCCTCTATCTCCTCCTCCTCTGCCGTCCGGCGCCAGCCATCAGTTGCTGATGCTTTTGAAAGCACCGCGCCCTATGCCCCAGGGGACCGACGTGTGCGTTCACTCAATGGGCTCCTGGCAAGGGTTATTGCCCAACATCTGCTTCCGTACAATCTGGTTGACAGCAACCCATTTAGGCAGATGTTGGAGCAGGCCCAACCCAAATAGTGTGTCCCCAGCCGCCATTACTTTGCCAGGACTGGCGTCCCTGCCCTACACCAGCACCTTGTGCAGAATGTATGCCTGTCACTGGATCATGCTGTCAGCGACAGGGTGCATCTCACAATGGATGCTTGGACCAGCAGGCATGGGCAGGCTCGATACCTAAGTTTTACAGCCCATTGGGTTTCCCTCCGAGGTGCCGGGGAGGGAACGGTGGCATCTGAGTTTGTGGTGCCGCCCCGGGTTGTCCATGGGAGAAATGCTCCTCTCCCGCAAGCCACTGTCTCCACGGCTGCTGAGTCCCCAAGCAAGCATTCCCGTAGCTACGCAATTGTGGGGCACGTCCGCTGCCAGGCCGTGCTCCAGCTTGTGAGCTTGGGGGAACGGAGACACACTGGACCTGATGTTCTGTCCGCACTACAGGCTCAGGTCCAGAAGTGGCTGACACCCCGAAGGCTCCAGGCAGGTATGGTTGTCTGTAACAACGGCAGCAACCTACTCGCCGCCTTTCAGGCTGACAGTCTGACACACATGTCCTGCATGGCACATGTCCTCAACCTTGTGGTACAGAAATTCCTCCTCACTTACCCAGTGTTGAGTGACATTGTGCAAAGGGTACGTAGGATTTCCAGCCACTTCCGCCGATCCCCAACTGCCGCCGCGTCCCTGTCCAAACTGCAGCGGGACAACAGCCTGCCCCCCCACAGGTTGATTATGGACAGTGTGACGCGGTGGAACTCCACCCTCAACATGCTGGAGAAGTTGTGGGAGCAGCGACGGGCGGTGAGGGAATACCTGCTGTAGCTAGGCACTCCAGGGCCATCACACCCACTCCCCTACGTCACTAATGCGGAGTGGGGGCAGATTCAGCAAGTCTGCCACGTGTTGGCCCCATTCGAGCAGGCGACAAAGATGGTCATCAGGGAGCATGTCGGCCTCAACGACGTGTTCCCCTTAGTGTTCCTGCTGGACAGGACACTAGATCGCCTGCTTGAGGCTGGGGAGAGTGCCTTGGTGGAGCATGAAGAGTAAACCATGCTCCACCAGGACCAGGCCCAGGACGAGGAGGAGAAGGATGATGAATTAGTGGACGTCCAGGAGTCTGGGCTTGGTCAGGAGGGAGAGCCGGTGCTGGGGGCACCGTTAGTCTGGGGGTGGGGCACCTCCGACCGGGAGCAGCAGCATCGGCAGCAGGAGGACCAAGAGGTCATGGTCTCGGGCAGCTCTGAAGAGTCACAGCGGGCTGTGCTCTTCCCCATGGCTGCCCATATGCTGCGATGCCTCAGGAGGGACCCCCGGATCAGAAAAATAAAGGAGAGGGATGAGTTTTGGTTGGCCACCCTTTTAGACCCTCGCTGCAAGGGGAAACTGGAGCAGTTTCTACCAGCCAGCCGGAGGCAGGCCCGTATTGAAAATGTCTGGTCGCAAACCCTAGGCCGCACGCTCCAGTTCTCCCCGCCCATCTCACCCAGGAGGTGGCTGGAACCAGCAGCACCAGCCGAGCAGGTGACCTTATGGGTGAGATGAGGCTGTTCTACCAGTCTGCGCGACCCAGTACCAGCAGCAGCAGCAGCATCAGTCACCACCAGCGGCTGGCCCGCATGGTGGCAGACTACATGGGGTCTGTTGGTGCTTCCGACAGCATGAACAACGATGACCCCATAGAGTACTGGGTTGCCAGGCTGGACACCTGCCGTGAGCTCGCTCAGTATGCGCTGGAGTTACTTTCTTGCCCCCCTCCAGCATACTGTCTGAGCGGACTTTCATCGTGGCAGGTGGGGTGGTCACCGACAAGAGGACCCGTCTGTCCACTGACTCCGTGGACAGACTCACATTCATCAAAATGAATGAGTCCTGGATCGGCAGTGCCTTTTTGGCCCCCGCTGTCGGTTCAGGGCGCTGAAGGGTCCCTTGTTCATCCCTCTCCTTTGCTCTCCCTCCAATACTCCGTTGCTTTTAATGTTTTTAATGAAAAAT
Source organism: Bufo bufo (assembly GCF_905171765.1). Classification (NCBI taxonomy): domain Eukaryota; kingdom Metazoa; phylum Chordata; class Amphibia; order Anura; family Bufonidae; genus Bufo; species Bufo bufo. The sequence continues at coordinate 166,417,787 of NC_053390.1, read as the reverse complement.
CTATATTTTTAACATTATTTATTTAATTATTATCATATTATTTATTTATTCAATATTTAATTTATAAATCATGCATTTGGTAATAAATTATTAAAATTATTTATGAATTCTTTCTTTATTATAATCATGTAATGTTTAATTGCCTTTGTATATTTATGAATTTTTAAAAATCATGTTTTTCTACTCTATTTTCAATTAATCAATCAGGTATCCTTTATGCCAGCAACATTCAGCTATAATTTTCAATATAAGGCGCATCAATTCTATAGCAGAGCACTGCGTTAACGCAGCATGACTCAACGTGTTCTGATTCCTCTGAGCCAGAGGGATGAAGGACTGCAAGGGTTTAGTAGTGTCTCTGTTGTCCTCCGTTTGTCTGTGAGGAGGGATGTGTAACACAGGTCGCCAAACCCATACACGATTGTCGTTGCTCACATCCAGCGCTAAGGACATGTGCACGTCCACACCGTCCTCAGATCAAACAGAGCCCAGAAGTCAGTGAAGAAGTTGCTTGGCCTGGGCCAGTTGTGTTAGTGTCCACATCTCCGCCACCTGCGTCAGTTCTCATTCCCCTCGTTCATGACTCTGTCATGGTCTCCATCTACTGTCGTTGTTCATCGTCAGCTGCCTTTAGTGCGCAGCATGGTTAATCCCGCTCATGCAGCTAAATAAGGCTATAGTTGTGAGGCTTGACTACACACGGGGAGTAGTGTCACACATCCCGTAGCAGACTTCACTAGGGAGGGGATGACAGGCACAGGGGAGCACCTACACTCTCATCCTGCAGAGCAAATGTTTGACTCTGTAAGCCAAAATGTGTGCTGTTGTTACTCAGAAGTGGAGTTATTTTTGATCGATTTTACATTTCAATTAGTATTGTTTTAAGTTCTGTAAAACAAGACTGCCATCCAGTCGTATATAATCCAGTTCTCGTTAACTGGAAGAATAATGCAGGGGTTTCCCGTTAGAGATGGGGTACATAGATATATACAAGTGGTCCATCCTGGAATAAATTATCTAGGTACCCTATCTCTACAAAGTAGACTGGAAATTATATATAAATCAAAATATCACCATTATAGAGGAATGGATTACTCTGCATTTTTCACAAAGAAAATGGATAAGACTTTATAGATGTAAAGTCTACATCCAAGAAGCACTGTTACTTAAGTTAGGTGGTTTAATAGTAACTGCTGTTCAATGTAACTCCAGCACACATGTTGCCTTCCAAAAAGTATACAAACATTGCTCTGCAGGATGACAGTGTAGGTGCTCCCCTGTGCTTGTCACCCCCTCCTAAATGAAGTATTCTACGGGATGTGTGACACTACTCACCGTGTGTAGTACAGCCCCGCAACTATAGCCTTATTCAGCTGCATGAACGGCAATAGATGAACCATGCTGCGCACTAAAAGCAGCTGACGATGAACAACGACAGTATATGGGGACCGTGACAGAGTCATTAATTAGGCCGAGTTCACACGAACGTGTGTGACCCGTGCCCGTGCTGAAGCCCGCAATGCACGATCGCTGGCCGTAGGTAAGCCGCATCGGATCGCGGACCCATTCACTTTAATGGGTCCGCGATCCGCCCGTTCCGCAAAAAGATAGGACATATTGTATATTTTTTGAAACATGAAATTTTTATTAAATTTTCTCAAATATTTAAGAATAATGACATCAGTACAAATCAAGCGTTGATTACATACAAAGTCATGAGAGAGTTTGTGGGGTGGAGGAAGTGGGAGGATATATGAGGACATATTGTATATTTTTGCGGAATGGAAGTACGGGACGCAACCCCACGGAAGCACTACGGAGTGCCGTAGTTCCGCAATTCTGGATTTCAGGACCCATTGAAGTGAATGGGTCCGCATCCGTGATGCGGAATGCACATGGAACTGTGGCCGTGAACTAGGCCTTAGGGGAATGAGAACTGACCCAGGTGGAGGAGACGTGGACACTAACACAACTGGCCCAGGCCAAGCAACTTCTTCACTGACTTCTGGGCTCTGTTTGATCTGAGGACGGTGTGGATGTGCACGTCCTTAGCGCTGGATGTGAGCAACGACATTCGTGTATGGGTTTGGCAACCTGTATTACACATCCCTCCTCACAGACAAACGGAGGACAACAGAGACACTACTAAACCCTTGCAGTCCTTCATCCCTCTGGCTCAGAGGAATCAGAACACGTTAAGTCATGCTGCGTTAACGCAGTGGGCAGTGGTCTGCTACAGAATTGATGCGCCTTATATTGAAAATTATAGCTGAATGTTGCTGGTGTAGAGGATACCTGATTGATTAATTGAAAATAGAGTGTGTTCAAAATTTCTAATTGTTTTACAAAAAAAAATTTTCAATGTAAATATTTAATAAATTATATATGTTACGAGATTACAGTTTTAGACTATGAAAATAAAAATTTAACGTGTTTTTAATAAATTTTTGGTTGTATTCATGTTCTGATGGGTGGTGCATTCATAAATTCACATTCCTGCTGCATAGTTAGAAAATGATACAATCTGAGGTGTATTATTTTAGTGTTGGCTCTGCACCTGTTTGTTGGTGGGGCCATTCTGGGTAATATATTTTGGATGCACATTTAGCTGCTGTTTTAGCTGCTGCTGCTGCCTGTCCTGCTGATTTGGCCCTAGCTATATGTGGGCCTCATTCTAGACCAATTTAAAAAATCCTCTGGTGGATGCTGCCGCCTGTCCTGACTCCTGATCTGAGTCATCTAGGGGCATAATAACACTCGATCTGCTGCTGCTGCCTGTCCTGCTGATTTTGCCCTAGCTATATGTGGGCCTCATTCTAGACCAATTTCAAAAATCCTCTGGTGGATGCTGCCACCTGTCATGACTCCTGATCTATCTGAGTCATCTAGGGACCTAATAACACTCGATCTGCTGCTGATGCCTGTCCTGCTGATTTTGCCTTAGCTATATGTGGGCCTCATTCTAGACCAATTTCAAAAATCCTCTGGTGGATGCTGCCGCCTGTCATGACTCCTGATCTATCTGAGTCATCTAGGGGCCTAATAACACTCGATCTGCTGCTGCTGCTGCCTGTCCTACTGATTTTGCCCTAGCTATATGTGGGCCTCATTCTAGACCAATTTCAAAAATCCTCTGGTGGATGCGGTTGACTGTCCCGATCTATATGAGTCATGTAGGGGCCTAATAAGACTTTAATTTGTGCTTTGATGAGTTTAAGTTTTATATTCATTTAACTACATAGTTGACATTTCAATGCTGATGTCTTACATGTTTACAGTTTCTTTTGGCCTTAAATTGTAGCTTTAATACTATTTCTTTAGTACACTTACAAAATTAAATACGTTATTTTTATTAGATAATATTTTGGAGCCACCAATTAGAAAATTAAAGAATGTGTTTATATATTTTTCTGCTCCGTAATCTTTTTCTTTTAATTTAATAAACAACAATGCAGAAATATATATCTTCTGCTTCTGTAAAAATTATGTTTGTAATTTACAGAAAGGTCAATACAGTGTCAGGTATCAAACATAGAGCGAAATATTGAATAGATTGAGACTGAGTCCTAAAATGTGTGTAATAAATGTTCTAAACACTTTAAAAAAAAGTGTAGAACTGACAATTAAAAAGATGGATATTTAAGATATATGTAAATATAAATTTTATTATCCTGCTTTGCAATAACTAAAACTTTTTGTGAAAAAAAATCTTAATAAAACCACAATCAAAATCCGGGAAATGTTTAACAGTGAAAGAAGGTGCTTTTTTAAAAAGCACAATGAAAAGAGAACTCAAGACATTTGTACTGAACATTTGTTTACAATACCCTTATGAAAAAACTGATAAGATTTATTGAATTTTGAGATCTAAAAAATTAATATGCTAGGGAGCTTAAAGATCGGACTCTGGAGAAATGTCAGAATTTTATGTTGTCGGATGATTCAAGATTTAACATGTTCCAGAGTGATAGGCTCAACAAAAAGAGATGAAGATGAAGTGATTCACCCATCATGCCTAGTGTCTACTGTACAAGCCTGTGGGTCCAGTGCTATATTCTGGCGTTGCTACAGTTATTCAAGTCTATGTTCAGCATTGAGCAACAGTATGTTTTGAAATAATAAGGTCACAGGACTAATTCAACAGATCAAGTGACCAGGTTATTAATACATTAATTAATGTTTTCTTTCTTTCTTTCTTCCGCGAGCAGCATGATGTAGAGCGTGCTGCGGGCTCCGCCCCCCTTCCTACCTCCGACCGTCGGTATCTCTCTCCCTCCTCGCTCCCTTACCGCAGCTGATTGATTTGCGGCGCGGTGTTGGTGCCGGGCCGCCGGGTTGACAGAAGCGCTGCCCTCTGCACTACTTCGGCTTGGTGCCTTGTTCCCGATGACGGTGTTCCACCTGGTGACCTGTGGTCTGGACGGACCGGCGGGTGTGTGGCGGGTGTGTGGCGTGCAGTGGGAGGGCACTGCGGCCGGCCAGCACGGCACATGAATTCCTAAAGAGCCGCAGGAGGGTGGACGCGACCAGCTGTGTGCGGTGAGAGAGCACCGCAGCTGGCCTTTGTGCCGCATCCCCCCAGGAAATCACTAATCCAGTTGGCTGCATGGATGAAGCACATCAGTAGCTGGATGAGACAACCGACCTGTCGGAGTTGTGAGCCCCTATGAACCGTTGAGGAATCCCAGACTGGCATAATCCTCCCGTGTTATCCACAGGACAGCAGACTTCAGAGACACTGACGAGTGGGACCGCATCCATTGACTGTAAATTGGAGCCATTTACGGATCCAGATCCATTGACTGACCACGCTCAGGATGGGCAAGTAGGGTGAAAGTCACGTGGTTAACTGCTTGATTCTGTTACTAATATCTAACTAATTAACTGAACCACATAACAAAAGGTCTCCAATTGCGAAGTCACCGTGGGCAGCTCTTTAACAACATTAACAAAGTAATACTCCTGAATGATCTAAGGGGTACGAGTGACTCCCTGGGCTTAGTTAGAGGGGCCCACTAACACATCTAAAGGGCCACTCCGAAGGAGATGTGGAGTCAGGGGGGACCACTGTGGCCCAGGCTAGATTGTGTAGTTTAGTGACATAGATTATTGCGGTTGCCCAAAGGGGTGAATATGGCCCCCAAAGCTCAAAACAGGAAATCTCTGGGTACTACGTCCCCAAAAGGGTCAGAAAATAAAAGTCCTAGACCCAATATAGAGAGGTATCTAAGATCCTCCCCCACAAAAACAAGAGGTACATTGAAACCTATTGCCCGCCAAGAGGAAAAGGAAGAGCCTAGAAAAACCGTAATGCCCTCCGATTATAGTGATAAGGAAGATATGGATATCCGGATACATTCGCGTATGGAAACAATCGAGCAAAAATTGACGGACATTTTGGACACCCTAAAAATTACTAATCAAGCCTTAGGAACACTCACAACCACTGTATGCTCTATGCAAACTGACATTTCTCTTCTCAGGGACGATATGGATAAAATTCGCTGTAGGGCAAATGAAACGGAACAATCCTTAACTGTCACTAAAAATGAAGTTTCATTAATGGGAAAAAAAATTGAAAGGATTGATTTAGAGCATAGGGCCCTCAAAGAAAAATTGACCGATTTAGAGGATAGGTCACGCAGGGGGAATATCCGACTGATAGGCCTCCCTGAAGGATCAGAGGGGGACGACCCAGGGGGATTTATACAGAAATGGTTGGGGGGACTCCCTGGGCCGAGAATCCTTTTCATCATTATTTATGGTTGAACGAGCACATAGAGCCCTAATAAAAGGCCGCTCCCTGGCGCCCCTACACGCAGCCTCCTTGCTAAAATTTTGTGTGTTAGTGATCAAGATAAAATATTGCGGCGAAAGAGAGAGCTAGGCGATTTGGTGTATAATGGAAACAAAATTTCGATCTACCCTGATTATTCTTTCTCTACCCAGCTTAAAAGAAGACAATTCGGGGAGATTAAGAAACGCCTTATTAACGCCAATATTAAATATTCGATGCTATTCCTGGCCAAATTAAGAATAATATACAATGATTCTGTTACTTTTTTCGCAAGCTCTGAGGAGACTTCTGCTTGGTTGGACGCCAGGGGGATTTTAATTTTTTTTTTTTTTTCTTCCTTTGTGGTCAAATATGAATTATTTATTTAAAAGTAGCTATTTTTGTCTTTGGGTCTAAGATATTTCTCTCATTTATAGTAGGAAAGAAATTGTGAGGAGCGAGGGGAGGAGAAGGGGGGGACCTGGGGGGAGAGGGGGGGGGGGTAAGAGGCCTAGGCGATGTGTAAGAGGAGCATGGGTCTTAATTGCCTCGTGCACCATGGGAAGGGGGGGTTGGGGTGGGGAGGGTTGTTTTACTGCTGCGGGACCCAATGTAGAGTTAGGAAGGGAGCGGATGGTATGGACCATCCTCCAATATAGGGTAAATGGCACGTATCTTGACATGGAATGTCCGCGGACTGGCGGACAAACTCAAACGGAGGGTGGTCTATGACGCCATCTCTAGACACCTACCTGCCATTGTGGGGCTGCTGGAGACCCATTTAACTTTTTTTAAATGCACTATATGCGAAAACCCTGGACGCAGTAGGAGTACCACTCCCACTACTCGACCTATTCGCTGGGAGTAAGTGTCCACATTCACAGAAATGTGGATTATGACCCATATGATCAATGGATTGATAAAGAGGGCAGATTTGTATTTCTATATGGCCGATGGATGGGACTGGTATGCGTGCTTGCGTTTGTATATATCCCCCCCCCCTTTTCCTCTGAGGTGTTGAGAAAACTTGCGGAATATATCGGTAAATGGGACTCGTGTCCCATATTAGTGCAGGGAGATTTCAATGAAGTTATGGATAATAAGGACAGGGTATCTGTGATCAGTGGAGGGGGGAGCGCTAATGACCAGCCCACGGCCCTTAGCAGGATCTGCCAGGAGTTGGGCCTCACAGATGTGTGGCAGTCTCTGTATGGAAAAAAAAGTGCCTTCTCCTGTTTTAGCAGATCTTGCAGGGTCATGTCTAGGATAGATTTATCTCTGGTGACCCCAGAATTTCTGGAACGGATACAAAAAATGAAGTATGAGTCACATGGTATATCTGACCATACTCCAATGTTGTTATCAGTGGTTGATTCTGCGCAAAAGGGCAGAAAATCTTTCAGGTTAAATCCACACTGGATACATGTGGTTGGGGACCAAGAAAGTATTGGGGAGGATATTTCAAAATTTTGGGCACTAAACTATGGATCCACACATATACACTTTGTGTGGGACTCCCTGAAGGCTATGATAAGAAGGGTATATTGTAAGAGGATAAAAAAAAAAAGGACGGAATATGCTAAGACTGAAAAAGAATTGGCAGAGAGGGTTGGGGCTTTGGAGGTAGATTTGGCTAGACAGAACGGGGAAAAATGTCCGATTATCGTTAATGGAGGCTAAGAGGGAACATCAGATTTTTTTATATGAAAAAGTGCAACATAAGGCCTTCTTTGCAGGACAGCGGGCCTTTTTTGAAAAAGGGAAAACAGGCAGATTGCTGGCATCTGTAGTCGCTAATCAAAAGACCCAAACCCCGATAAAGCAAATTAAGCTACCTTCTGGTGCCTTAACAAATGATTACTCCAATATCAAATCCGCCTTCACAGAACACTTCACTAAATTATACCATTTCGGATCTCGGGGTGGAAGATGGAGCTTCGGTTAATTTTTTGGACAAAGTGGAACTTCCTTGCCTCTCCGACCAAGATTGTTCTAAATTAAATTTGCCAATAACTATTGAAGAGTTGGAGGCTGCGGTAGATAGATAAAAAATAATACGGCCCCAGGCAGAGACGGCTTGCCCTTTGAAATATATAGAGTACATCGTAAAACGGTATTGCCTCTCCTTCTTCAAATGCTTAATGAATCTTGGAGGAACGGTTCACTTCCCCCTTCCTTGAGGGAGGCTTCCATCTCTCTAATTCTGAAAAAGGACAAAGATAAGACTGAAGTTGGATCGTACCGTCCAATTTCATTACTCAATACCGATTACAAGATACTTGCCAAACTGCTAGCTAATAGGTTGAGGGGGGTTATACACTGTCTGATCCACCTGGATCAGACGGGGTTCATCCCAAAACGAAATATACAATCCAATATCCGCAGAGCCTTTCTTAACATATATGTTGGGGACGGGGAGGACCGCTCCATCCTGTCTCTGGATGCGAGAAGGCCTTTGACGGGGTGGAGTGGCCCTTCCTATGGGGAACCCTGACCAGAATGAACCTGGGTGAACATTTTACTAAATGGATACAGCTGCTCGACTCCGGGTCCACGGCCAGCGTTAAGATAAATGGGATTGATTCAGAACAGTTCCCCCTACAGCGAGGCACTAGGCAGGGATGTCCCCTCTCACCTCTGATATTCGCCCTGGCTTTAGAGCCTCTTGCATGCAGAATCAGACAGTCCAAAGAGATCGTTGGCTTTGGAGGGAGAGGAGAAGAAGATAAAATTAGCCTGTATGCGGACAACATTCTTGTTTTTCTGAGGCAGGGTAGTATTATCTGAGGCAGGTAGTATTATCCCTTTTGATAAATTAATAAAGGGTACAAATGTCATCTTCTTAGATAGATATAGATATGCACAAATTAGTCATGCATACACGAACACTCAGGATAAAAATCTTTTGATCACTAGGGCAAATTCCTTTTTGGATTACTGTTTTAAATTTAGGGATACACAACTCACTCTCTCTCTTGTAGATTTCGGGACTGTTTAGGAGAAATAACAACATTTAAAAGCGAGGGAGGCTGGGAAGTTGAATTAGGCGTAGGAAGTGTTGTTGATTGGGACATAGTATATCGAAATATAAAAAAAGTATCGATATCCCAAAAATATAGATTAATCCAGTTTAGGATTGTACACCGCCTGTATTACTCCCCCGCCTTCCTAACCAAAATATACAGGGAAAGAAGGGATACGTGTTGGAAGTGCTCGGCTGAAAATGCCGGTCTAAGTCACTTGCTATGGAATTGCCCAGAAATAAGTGGATTTTGGACCAGCATCTATGAAGATCTATATAGCAGATATAAGATTAAATTGAACCGTTGTTTTACTCAGGCAATATTAGGTCTTTTCTTCCCTATGGATTTAACATCCTATCAGATTATAATCTCTTTGGAGAGATTGGAGCCGCAAAGACCTTGATTCTTAAATACTGGAACAGGGAGAGAGAGAAAGCCAGGCGGCACTGCCCCCACTACTGTAACTGCAAGATAACACCGGCCGGCATGTGGTATAGAGGGAACCGATAGGTGGTGCTCAGCAATAAGAAGCGTGAGGTAAAGTTCACAATACGAGAGAAGAGGAGTAACAAAGTTGCGGCACTCACCAGGATACAAACGAAGTCTTTATTGATGCTTTCTTGGAAGTTGTTACATGGGGGATCCAGGGGCGGACACACTGTTGCGGGCGGCGACGGCCGTTTCGCGCGTAGGATCGCGCTTCCTCAGGCCTGAGGAAGCGCGATCCTACGCGCGAAACGGCCGTCGCCGCCCGCAACAGTGTGTCCGCCCCTGGATCCCCCATGTAACAACTTCCAAGAAAGCATCAATAAAGACTTCGTTTGTATCCTGGTGAGTGCCGCAACTTTGTTACTCCTCTTCTCTCGTATTGTGTTCTTAAATACTGGGGCACAAAAAACAGCCCTACTTTGAGTGGAGGACTCGGATAGACACTATTGACGCTTATAGAAGATTAGCAAGAAAATCAGAGTAATCCTAGAAAGGGTGGGTTCTTAATATCTTATTCTCGCTCCAAAAGGCTCGGCTGTTTGTGGTATTAGGGAATGACCACGAGTGGCAACAGGGGTACAGTCGGATCCCGCAGCAGTGAATCAAGGGGGGGGGGGGGTATAATGGGGTCAATTATATAAATTGGTGTATGACTATCATTTATTTTTAAATTATATGTAATGGAATTTATATTTTTGGCTCAGAAAACAATAAAGATTTTAAAAAAAATAATAATAATAATGTTTTCTTCCGTGATGCCATGAGCAGTCTAGAAGAAGACAATGCCATCATGCATCTTCTATCAAATGTGAACTAGTGGTTCAGGGAGCATTAGACCTAATTTAAATCCAGGTACAAACCAGATATTTGAGACCTTTACGACATTATATATTTTTTTAATAACAGTGGACTTAACGGTTATTTTATGCCCTTATTCTGCATAGTTATGAATCATAATTTGTGAATCATAACTTTTGAGTCTGCATTTTACTACAGTGTTAACTGTAAAACATGAAGGCTCTTAATCGTGCGTAGGCAACCAGCATGGATCACTTTTTCTACTTTGCACTATAACAAGTCTAGAGTGTAGAATTCTCAAAACATGGTTTGGATTGTTCATATTCATGCATGTGCTGTGTTAATTATGTATTGTCAATATTTAGACAAAGAAATATGTATATAAATCATATTATTTAAAAAAAAAACGGTGTTGTTAGGTTTCATTTACAAAATTATTTTACTTTATTTTTTTTATTATATTTTATTTTAAAAAAATTGGGTTTGGGGCGCCAGTGTTGTGGTTCACGATGTAGCAAGTTGTGGACCGCATGTGGCCTTCCCTTGTCAAAAGGTCTTGTGCACTAAAAATTGTACTGGACTTATTGATGAACCTAATGAAAAATTTAAATTTTTTTATTTTTATTATTATTTTTTGCTACGGATTAAGGTTGGAACATGGTGTTGTCTGTTGTCCTGGGAAGGAAGGAAGACTTCCGTGTTGACCTATCTACATGGTTGGGTCTGACTGGCGTTATACTCATCCGTGTGGCAATCCGGTTTTGTTAATGAAGCCTGAATGGCACATGTATATAGGGATAGTTAATTTTATATATTTTTTTAAATATTGACAATCATGTAATGATAATTTGCACATGCAAAATATATATAGACACAGCTTTAAAAAAATTTAATTAAAAAAGACATACTATATAATGTTCTGGAAGCCAGCTCACCAGTTGGAGAATTCTTATACTCTGAGTCATGTAATCACATTTTTCGGTCTGTTTGGCGGAAGCAATGCCAGGACATTTACATTTTTTTGTAATAAGTGCGCTATCAAGGATCCGTGCTGTTTAGTTTTTACAACATGCCTTTACCATTTTGCTTAATATTACTTTATTTTTTTTTTGTGGGGTATCCAGAATTATTTCTTAATAAATTTGATATTAGTTCTCAGTCTTATGAATTGAGCTCTTTTAATAATAATAAAGTTTTTGTTCCTAATGATTTAATTGGCTGGATACAAATATTAATAATTTGTATTCTTATAACACAAAATTATTATTTATTTTAAATAGTATTAATCAGTCAAGTTTATGTCAATTTTAAAAATATTGTATTTATGTTGAAAGTAGCTATTTCTTGTATTTATAGAAGAAACTTGCTGTCTTCAATTGTTTCTATTTTCCTAAAAAAAATTGGATTACGGAATAATAGAGAAAAAATTTCAATTTTCTTTTACACTTAACGCTAAAAACTAATAACATTTTGCTGTCTGTTCCTGCAGAGTGAGTCAGGGCTATGTGTAGACATTAAACTACAACGTTAACTAACCATATGCCTGCTGCTGGTTTGTCAAGATGATTCGGAGATTGGTGTAGGCCTTATAATCCACCGTTAACAATAAATGCTGATATTATCCAATTGCTTAATTATGTGTAGGCCATATAATCAACGATTATCAAGGACTACTGCTATTATGAATATGCATTGAAGTTCTGTGTAGGACAAATAATGTCCCTTTTATATGTACCTGCAGGTGATGTTTGTCAGTCTACTGATGAGTTTGTGATGGAGTATAGGGGCCTTACTGTAACATAATGTTTAGAAATTAATAAGAAAACTTAAATTAATAAAATAACAACAAACACACAATTTATTTTAACACTTAAAACAGTTTAATTTTAAAAACAGAATAAAATAAAATAAATTAACAATTTGCCTTAAGGCAATGCCTTTAATTGGGCATGGAAGTTGAGGAGTCCCTCCATGGCCTTGGTGTGCTGCTCCTCCAACACAGCCATCTGGTGGGAGTACTGTAGCCTCATCTCCCTGATCTTGCGGCAGTGCTTCTCCCTGAACTGCCTCAGTAGTGTTGTATGGTCCCGTTGCAGGACCTGATTATTTTTTTTCAGTGCTTTAAGTACTGTTAAAAAAAAAATAAAAAATATATATATATATATATATATATATATTATAAAAAATATATATATGGGTTTATTAGTTTGTCATCAGATTAAATGCAATTTAGTGAATATTGTATAAAGCAGTTGACTATTGGCGATTGTAGGTGAAAAAAATACTGTGAATAATAAATTTTTCTGAGGTTACGTCTATATAAAATCAGATTTTTGTTTTTTTAACCTAACATTAGTCCATGAATAGTCTATGTCATTGAGGTCATAATTTACATATGCTATTTGATTTGTATAATACATTTTGATTTATTGGTATAAATGATAGGGCTCTTGTTACTTTTTGTAATTTTATAATCATTTTATTTTTAAATAATATTGCAACGACAAGATTGAAAAGTGTGAAAAATATAAACAAATTAATTTATCTACATCATAACCGTTATCTGATCTACTAAATAACACTAGACTGTAATGAAGTATTGCGAAAAAAAAATCCTATATTTTATTCATTGAGATGTAAATAATATTGTATTAAATTTTGGTAAAAATAAAAAAATCTGAAATGTAAACTGTGGTCAGTGGATTCACCTCCAGAAGTCTTTACTCTTGAGTAAAAGAGCCAGGTATGGCGACTGTGGCAAAGTACGACGGGGTTGGCAGGTGGTTGGCACAATAGTGTTCTTGTTATAACTTTATTTTTGGCATAATTATAAAAAAATTTATTTTAACAATATTATATTTAGAAACTAAGGATTGAAGTTGCTATATGCACTGCAGTAAACCAAAGGGGAGAATCAGGGATGCTTGCTTTGTCTCAAAGGGAATGTATGCCTCAGGGAGATAATTTACGTTAATCAGTACGCCTGGAATCAGCACGCCTGTTTTGTTCTTGGGGTTTTGTCTTTAATATTGATTTTTGAACGGGTTTTAAATAGTTAACATAGACATTGGGTGGGACAGGTCTCACCCGTACTCCATCCTATGTTCTCATAACGGTGCTGTTAAAAAGGCTGTTAAGATAAAGTGTGGACAGGCCATCCCAACGCAGAACAATCTGAGAAGGGAACCAGAACGGTGACAGACTGTAAAGAGTGTTGCGATAGTACTGTCTTGTTACCCTGCTTGTAATGAACTGTAAGTGTGGGACTTTCTGTTATACAATATAACTAAACTAATACGTGTGTGTGTGTGTGTGTGTGTGTGAATAAGTTTAAACAACAAAAGCAAATATTTACCCTCCTTGTGTGGGGTGACGACTAATCCGTCATCATCCTCTTCCTCATCGTCCTCCAAAACTCGAGGGGGACTCTGGTAGGGCTGACGGTCCACCCTCTTCCTCCTCCATTAAATCCCTCTCCTGTGGTGGTGCAGGGGCATTTGGTGGCCCTGAGGGTCCTGGCTGCTCCTCCTCCTCCTCCTCAGACGCCGACAATTCCCATGAATCCCTACTGGCAGGCCTGCGCCTGACAGAGGGAAGCCGAGCACCTATAATAACAAATTAGACTTATGTAAAAATAAATATCACAAATAATAAATGTACCTCAGCTTTACGTTACTTTTGTTTATTTCACCAACACTCAGTAATCATTGTACCTGGACAGTGTGCATCTCTGATTTGGCGAATCCTCTCCAGATGACGCCGCTTGAGGTCTGACCATTTTTTTAGCATGGCCATTGCTGTGTGTTGTCCGCCATGCTCCCTCCGTAACTCCTTTCGTAAGTCCCGGATGATCACCTGCTTGGCTTTATGTGATCTAATGTCATCATATCCTTTCTCTAACAGGCGCTGCGTGATTACTAAAGTAAGCATTTAATAAAAAAAAATTCATAAACTAAGATTACGCAACTTTACCATTATCAGAAGTGGAGTACATCAGGCTATTCCAGAAAGTTGAACAAGCGGTCGGATCCGTCCTGCCGCTAGTTCACTTATGCCCCCAGACAGTGGTGTAGCTAGAAATGACTTGGCCCCACAGCAAATTTTTTAATGGGGACAACCTACCTACCACAGAAATATTTTCACAAGCCCTTCCTTTCATGCCGCCCCCATTCCTGTGGCTAGTAAAGACCGCTCTCTCACACCAGGCCCGGCAGCTGTTCCATCCGTTTCATACACTGTCTATACTGTCACTGTATATAATTTAATTGTGTAATACTGTTGAGGGGGCCCTGACAAAATCTTTTAGTCTATTTCCTCCTCCTGGATGGGCCCCTTCTGGGTCAGGGCCCCCAAGCAGCCCCTGTAAATACGCCCCAGCGACAAGAATGACGATCCGTCAATATTTACTATAATGGTGGCGGCCAGGGGTGTAACTATCCGGGAAGCAGGAGAAGCGTCTGCTTTGTGGCCCTGACCCAGAAGAGGCCCATCCCGGAGGAGGAGGACTAAAAGATTTTGTCAGGGCCCCCTCGGCAGTATTACACAATGAAATTATGTAACACAGTGACAGTATAGACAGTGTAGGAAACTGATGGAACAGCTGCCGGGCCTGCAGCTACACCACTGGTGGCGAGGGAAAAGTTCCAGCAGCAGCAAGGCAGTACACTGCGAGAGGCAGTATAACTAAAAGCTCTGCATGTTGTAGTTTAATTACAGGGAACCGCTCGCTGTGTGCTGCCTTGATGCTGCAGTAACTGACCACCACCATGTCATCATCATCTCAACCACCAAACCAATAATTATTATTGTTTGAGAGTAAAATACTACAATTTAAGTTAACGTAGACGTATAAAATCTAATTGTATTGAAATTGTATGTGTGTGGGGTATAAGCTATTAGATATTGTCCATCTGAGGAGAAATGTACCTGTCTAGTGACGTGACGGCATAGTATGGGGTGTAAAGCTGGTCCGCCTCCACGTGGTGCACCCTGGGTAACGCTAAATGAACCAGCAAATATAGAATGTAAAAAATTACGTCTCCTGACCAACAAGACACTTTTTAGAATATTTAGACTAGCCATCCGCACACTGCGGCACTCCAGCAAACTGCGTCCCTCTAGCTGTGGCAAAAATACAACTCACATCATACCATGACAGCCTACAGCTATCATCCTATAGAAGGGCATAATGGGAGTTGTAGTTTAAGAACAACTGGAGGACCGCTGTTTGAATACACTGTGTGTGTGTGTGTGTTTGTGTGTTGGGGGTGGGGGGTGATCAGAGGGGGTGTGGGTTTGAGGGGGGGTATATTGTGTGAGGCAGGAAATTAGATGTACAATGTGCATCTGATATATACACTCACCTAAAGAATTATTAGGAACACCTGTTCTATTTCTCATTAATGCAATTATCTAGTCAACCAATCACATGGCAGTTGCTTCAATGCATTTAGGGGTGTGGTCCTGGTCAAGACAATCTCCTGAACTCCAAACTGAATGTCAGAATGGGAAAGAAAGGTGATTTAAGCAATTTTGAGCGTGGCATGGTTGTTGGTGCCAGACGGGCCGGTCTGAGTATTTCACAATCTGCTCAGTTACTGGGATTTTCACGCACAACCATTTCTAGGATTTACAAAGAATGGTGTGAAAAGGGAAAAACATCCAGTATGCGGCAGTCCTGTGGGCAAAAATGTCTTGTGGATGCTAGAGGTCAGAGGAGAATGGGCCGACTGATTCAAGCTGATAGAAGAGCAACGTTGACTGAAATAACCACTTGTTACAACCGAGGTATGCAGCAAAGCATTTGTGAAGCCACAACACGCACAACCTTGAGGCGGATGGGCTACAACAGCAGAAGACCCCACCGGGTACCACTCATCTCCACTACAAATAGGAAAAAGAGGCTACAATTTGCACGAGCTCACCAAAATTGGACTGTTGAAGACTGGAAAAATGTTGCCTGGTCTGATGAGTCTCGATTTCTGTTGAGACATTCAAATGGTAGAGTCTGAATTTGGCGTAAACAGAATAAGAACATGTATCCATCCTCTGATGGCTACTTTCAGCAGGATAATGCACCATGTCACAAAGCTCGAATCATTTCAAATTGGTTTCTTGAACATGACAATGAGTTCACTGTACTAAAATGGCCCCCACAGTCACCAGATCTCAACCCAATAGAGCATCTTTGGGATGTGGTGAAACGGGAGCTTCGTGCCCTGGATGTGCATCCCTCAAATCTCCATCAACTGCAAGATGCTATCCTATCAATATGGGCCAACATTTCTAAAGAATGCTATCAGCACCTTGTTGAATCAATGCCACGCAGAATTAAGGCAGTTCTGAAGGCAAAAGGGGGTCCAACACCATATTAGTATGGTGTTCCTAATAATTCTTTAGGTGAGTGTATTTGTCTGCTATCCATACATAATGACACGTCGGCCACATGTATGTATGGATAGCATATAAATATATAGTAGATGCCAGTGAGATAGTGCTTTACTGCTTTGATGGCAGACCAACCATTTGTCATATCAAAAATGTTTAACTATTTATTTTAGTAATACAAATAAAATCACATTTTATCTAGTATGAGTAGATGTTAATGATTATGTGAAAAAAATATTACTTTTGAATGTCATGTGAATTTAATTGCCATGCGAAAATAGTTTCCACATACAAAGACATCCGAAAAATGTAATTCAATAAACCCAGATAAGAATATTAGTGAGATATGCCAAACAAGCGTGTGCGATAGAATGTTCAATTTATTCATACTTACTATGATGAGGATCTCTTCCTCAGCTTCTTTAAACTTGCTTGCCACCATCTTTCCAATCGCATGGAACTTGAAACTCTAACTGACGCTGGATTCTAGATGAAACCGGTTACTTCCGGCCAGGAGTGACTCACGCGCATGCGCATGAGCATACGAACATTTCATTGCCGTTTCAACTATGTGTAATTTTACGAATATTCGATATGTTGCTGATATATCAGGTTTTAGAATATTCGTAATATTCTAAATCAATTATTTGTGTTAGGTGCTTACGGTAGTACAGTGAAGAGCCCTGGAATGCAGGGAAAGAAATGCAGTCGGTTGTGGTGTGCCGAAACCGAGGATGAGGTAGGCCTAAGAAAGAAGAGGGCCCACCCAAGGAAAAGACATAAAAGAAATGAGTTGTAAATGAGTGGAGTGGTGGGAGGGACAAAGCTCAGACCTCAGACGGTGCAGGAGCCAGGTAAGGGGGGTGCCCTAAATAGGCTGGAGGCGGACCTCAGCCCCTCCCACAAATCCAGGCAAATGCCTTAATACTTGTGTTAGGTGCTTACGGTAGTACAGTGAAGAGCCCTGGAATGCAGGGAAAGAAATGCAGTTGGTTGTGGTGTGCCGAAACCGAGGATGAGGTAGGCCTAAGAAAGAAGAGGGCAAAAATGGAAATAAACCCGTTTATTTGTAGCCAATAAATACATGAATAGCTCAACCCGTCATGCTTTGGAAAGCCACTCTCAACTCTTGCGCTGGATTGTGAATGTATCGTGCGTAAGCGGATGACTTCCAGCGCCCCAATTTCTTGATGACATGAGTAGGGATGTTGGCACTGGAGGCCGTGGATGCAGCTCCGATGCGAAAGGAGTGCCCTGAGTAGTTGGCTGCATTGAGGCCCAGTTGGGTGAGAAATGACCTGACATGGATCATGAAGGTGGTAGTGGTGAGTACCGACTAATGAAGTTGAAGTAGCGGTTGAGAGGGTAGAAACTTGTGAAGCTGACTGTAGGTGTCCAGAACCCTGACTGGACACCATTTGTTGTGAGTGGGGTAATATGAGATGTTGACGGGTGAATGCTGACTACTCTTGGAGTGAGGTATGGTCAGGATGTAGTGATCCAGGTGTTTCGACAGGTGGGAGACAAGAAGACAAGGTGAGGTTTGGGACGTGGAGGTTGTAGTGAATTCACCGGGCCTCAGGAACCCGTAGAAGGCTAAGTAAATTGCAGTTTTGATGACGGCGTTGGTATCTGTATCAAAAGGTGTGGCGTCCAGCAAGTCGGATAATGCTTTGAAGACATGACTGTTGATGGGCAGCCTCTGGGCTGGACGTGCGGGTTCCGTCTTCTGAATGCCTCTGAGTATTGTTTTGATTTGGTGTGAGGCCATGAAGCTGATGTTGTTAGGATGCAAGATTAGCATATGATGTTGAATGCCAGTAAGATATAGTTTGATGGTGTTGTATGACATTTTGAGTTTGAGGTGGCAGAAAGAAGCAAACCCCAAAAGAGACGTCATGACGAAAGGGTGCGTGATGTTGTGTTCCAACAGAAACCTGTTGAATAGTGTGAATGCTCTGTTGTACGTTCTATGTGTATTGACTGACAGCGCTAAGTGGGACAAAGACTGGCTATGCCGCATGATGACCTCTAGTCCAGAATGAGTTGTTGAAATGACGGGGTGCTGCAGGCCGTAGGTGATGCTGATGGGAGAGCCTGATGAAATGCCTGAAAATTGAAGTGAGACAAATTGTCAGCTGCCGAATTGCACACCCCCGGGACATGGAAACAATGCAAGAAGAAATTATTGCAGGCGGCCAGCCAAGTAAGTCTTCGCATGAACCTCATGATTGTGAGGGATTTAGAACGACCTTTGTTGATGATCTGGCAGGTTGCTTGGTTGTCTGAGTAGCACCGGACCGACATGTTTGCCCATAAATGACCCCACGCCACGGCAGCCGCTATGATGGGATAGATCTCAAAAAGCGCTGAGGTAGTGGAGAATCCTTCCAGACCCTGGACCGCAGGAGGCCAGCTGCCCCACAGCCAATCGTTCCCAAATATGGCCGCAAAGCCTGTGGTAGATGCCGCATCTGACCAGATAGAGGGGGAAGAGTCCGACAGCTGAGGGAGAAACAAGCTCCTGCCATTCCAGGTGGACAGAAATCTCCTCCACATGCCCAGATCCGCCGCAGCGTGGGCATCCAGGGACAATCTGTGCGAGTCATGTAGGAACAAGTGGAAGAGGTGCAGAAGCCGTGATATGAATGAGCGACCCTGGGGTATGATGCGCATGGCAAAGTTCAGGGAGCCCAGCAGGGACTGTAGTTCTTTGCGGTTGCAGGTGCCGAGTTGAAGATAGCCGTCTATGTGGGTGAGAATATCCTGGATCTTCCCGGATGGCAAACTGGCTTGCATTGAGGCTGTATCCAACTGGATACCCAGGAAGGTGATGATCGTGTCCGGCCCCTCTGTCTTCTTGGTGGAGAGGGGTACCCCCAGTTCCTTGAACAGCTCGATGGTGGCTCTGAGGCTGGAAGGGGGGGGAAGTGTTTTCTTCCACCAATAGGAAATCATCAAGGTAATGTAATACCAACGGGCACCTTGCTACATTCAAAAGCAACCAGCATAATGCTTCTGCAAATATGTCGAAGATGGCCGGGCTACTTTTGGACCCGAAGGTCAACCGGGAGAAAAAATAATAATCCCCGGACCACTTGATGCCGTGCAGGTGCCACAGTGTAGGGTGAATCGGTAGCAATTTGAAGGCGTTGGTGATGTCGGTTTTGCTGAGCCATGCCCCCACCCCTGCTTGTATGATGGCTGTGATGGCGTGATCTATGGTGGTGTATTGCAGAGAGAATTCCTCCGAGGGAATGAGGGAGTTGAGACTGGGGTTGCCTGACCCGTGAGGCGCCGATAGGTCGATGATGAGCCTCTGTTTCTGGGAAGATTTTTCAGGGACGATGCCAATGGGGTTGGTGCGCCATGTGGCGAATGGGGGAGTTT
The DNA here is from genome assembly GCF_905171765.1 of Bufo bufo. NCBI lineage: Eukaryota > Metazoa > Chordata > Amphibia > Anura > Bufonidae > Bufo > Bufo bufo. The sequence continues at coordinate 166,397,924 of NC_053390.1, read as the reverse complement.
TGAAAGGACCTAGCACAAAGCCCTCTGTTACTTCTTGGGCTATGAGGGCGTCAATGGCGGTGGGGTTGTGTAGAGCGGATAAAAGATTGGGACATTCCAGGGTGCCAGTTGGCATACACAGGATGCCCGTGTGGAAGCCTTCTGTCAACCCTGAAACGAGGAAATCTGAGAGATGCCCGGATGGGTGTTGTGACATGAACGCGGTAAAAACTGGCATGTTGATGGTTGTTAGATACGATTTTGCAAACATTTTATTTGGACACATGGATTTGGCATGCGCCCGGAAACATTTGGTGTATATATGTAACAATATATGTAATTACAGGGAAATTATTGCAAATCATGGATTTGCCTAGAAATTTAATCGGCCGACCCAGCTTGTCCCGGGCCAACCTTTCCGGGACCCCGGAGGGACCAGCTGCTTGTGAGAGGGCCTGTCTGTCCGACGTGTTCGGGCAGAAATTGGTGGTGTGGGCCGTGGAGGAGCAGTGCGCACAGGCTGGGGTCCTAAGGCCTGTGAAGTGGCGACAGAATATGACCGTGTCGATCCTCGCCCAGTTGGAGCGGACTCCGTACTGGGAGAAAGCCCCCGCCACTTTCGCCGAAAAAGACCTGTGATAGTCGTAAAATGCTGACCCTCCGTATTTGTTGCCCAGGTCCACCAGTTTGTGCATGTAGAGGTCAAATTCCTCCCTTCTGTTGGGGTAGACCGCACAGATGACCTCTGTATAGATTCCGAAAGCCAAAACGAATTCGGGAATGGTCAATTTCCTATTGAGCCGGGCATCCCTGGACTTGACCACAACTGAAACCTCTTCATAGGCATAAGTCGTGTTCTCGACCACATCCTGGGAGGCAATCAGAAGGGAGGCCAGGTTTACATCCTTACCTTCCAGGATATCCCGTTTTAAGTGCTCTGGTATCATATGCGCCGGGTTGACTTCCTGGTCCTCCACGCTAACGGACGGCGTGATCACCGGTAATCCAGCCGGTGCCGGTGATGCCGCCGGTGGCGGACCTGCCAAGGAAAGGGTCGTGGTGACCGATTCTAGCCTCTCCAACCTGGCGTTGACTGTCGACATGGATGTCATCAGAGAGGCCAGCATGGCATGGATGTCCCCGGTGCCGGACTGGCTGGGTCCTTCCCCTGCATCCCTATTATCGGTTGATGCGCGCAGCAGCCGGAACAGTTCCGCTTTTCTTGCCGTGGCGGGGAAGGGAACATGCCGTTTCCTCAACTCCGCTGTGATGCGCGGAATTGTCCAGGACCGGATGGATGCTGGACTGGCTAGATCGTCTCCCAGGGTAGCAGTGACGGATCTAGCAGGGGTGCCAGGCAGGGAGAAGTTTTCTAACCCGTCCAGAGACATACTAAAAATAGAATAGTTGATTAGCTTGAGGACACACGGGATTGTGCTGGCAAGCTAGCTAGGCCGTACGGCGAAAAAATTACACTTGCATGGTGACAGATGAGGCCCTGCTAATTTGCCAAGCGGCTTGAGAGGCTCTACCTATGATTTGGCGCGAGGGGTTAATGAGGCCACTCGTGGTAGTGGCAGGAGCGTTGGCCTCTCGGTGACTGTAAGACAGGAGTAGGGGAAGGGAGTGACAGGTGAGGCCCTCTCTATGCAACACGCGAGGCGGCTTACTAACGAGGTGGCGCGTTGGGCGGTTGCCTCTGTACGTTTGAGGCGGGGTGTCGGCCTCGCGGGACCACTAACTGCTGGCGAAGCTAAGAAGGGGGTAACCTAATGGGATGATGGTGCCCCTAAAGCCAGCACGCTGACCCTAACGGGACCATCCTAAATGTAAGGAAGACTTTTGTTAATGAGCAGGTGAACGTACCTGGTAGTAAGAAAAATTCTCCGGATACACGGTAGTGCAAAATACAATATAGGTTGACCGCCTGAAAAAGGGGGAGGGTAGACATAAAATAGTGTGATGAAATGTGAAATGTATATGGTACATATGCATGACCCGGAGGATCATGACGGTTGTTAATGAAATGACAGTTTGCGCCTGGTGTGAAAAGAGACCAGCGCGTGCCGCATGCCTAAGCACAAGTGGGAATGTGCGGTTTGCAATCCAATGGTATGTATTGGTTTGTGTCCTTTTTTTTTTTTTTCTTTATTAGTAACCAGTTGATATCTCTTCCCCCCTTTTTTTTTCTTTTTTTTTTTCTTTATTGGTGACCAGTTGATATCTCTTCCCCCCTGTTTTTTTTTTTTTGTGTGGGGCTGCTGGGGTGATGTTTGACTGCAGGGTGCTGTAGTGGGGCGTGCTGGAAGCCCCCCCTGCAACCTGCGCAGGAGGGGCCTGCTGTGTGACCGGCGCCCCCGGAGCTCCGCCGACCAGCCGAGCCGGACTGCCCGCCGGCGGCTCCCCGCATCAGATGCGGCGCGAACGGCCGCCGGGACACCGCGCATGCGCCGACGAAATCGCCGCGCATGCGCAGTACCCCGGCCGCGCATGCGCAGACCAGGCACCAGGACGCAGCCGGGCGCCATCTGCCGCGCGGCAGGAGGAGCGGCGGAACAGGCAGGAGGCGGTGGGGAGGGGATGCTTGTGGCAGCGGTATGCCCAGTGGAGGCGGACATGAATGGAGGGTGTGCCGGGTGCACCGCAGCTGGCACCTGTAGCCGTGCACATGAACATGAGGAGGGGGGGGGCATGAATGTGGATGATGTGGGGTGATAAGAACTAACCCAGAAATGGGGACTGAGGCCGGAACCACCAGGGTGCTGACCGGAGTGTTGGTACTGTGGGAAGACGCCAGAATAGACATGAGAGAAATGAGATGCCGGTGATTGATGCGAGAAAGCCGTGACATTGGTGCAGCGTGTATGAGATGAACAAACAGAAATGGGGGATTAACCCAGGAACCATTGGCGCCTGCTGCAGAGCTGTTGACCGGAATGGTGGTACGGTCGTGAACAAATTGTGCATGAACAAGGCGTGACAGAAATGAATACTGGTGACTTGTATGAAAAATCCGTGACATTGGTGCGCGTTTGATGAAATGAAATGAACCGGTACAGGGGCAACCGTGAGGCCCCGGCTGTACCGTATGAATGACTCACAGTTTAACGGGCAAACGCGACCCACAGTGAACCGAGTGAAGCTGGGAAAAAAAAACAGCAATGCTCCAAACCCAGAAACAGACGGCGACGAAAAGCTTTCAGAAATTCAGCGGCTCGCAGGTAATTCTCCAGAAATTCCACAAGCGACTTCCTCTCTCAAAGCTCAGACCTCAGACGGTGCAGGAGCCAGGTAAGGGGGGTGCCCTAAATAGGCTGGAGGCGGACCTCAGCCCCTCCCACAAATCCAGGCAAATGCCTTAATACATATTAGAATATCAAGTATATTCGTAAAAGACACAGCGGATATAGTGCTTTAGTATTTTTTAAATCTTTACTTTAATTTAATTTTTACTAATATTGGCTACATTGCAATAACATTATTTTTTATAATATTCGTCTGATTTTATATTGCAATATAGCGAATATTCTAAAATTATTAAAACCGTTCGCAAACATAGGAAAGTTGTATTGTATTCACTTAACACTAGAGATCAGATTAGAGACCTTTAGGAAATCGCAACATGCGACTAATAAATCGCATAATAATCGCGTTAAATACACATTAACGAATATTCGATTTCGTCGAATATAATACGAATATTCAAACGAATATTCGTGAAATATCGCGAAATCGAATATGGCACCTCACGCTCATCACTAATAGTTAATACGGCTTAAAAAAGACATACGTCCATCAAGTTCAACCAAGGGATAGGTGGGGATGCGAATCCCAAAAGGAATTGAGACTCAGATTTCTACACGTTTTCATAAGCATTATTGTTTTTTACTTTTAAGAATTTGTCTAAACCCTTTTTGAAACTGTCTACTGTTCCTGCTGTGTTATAGTGAATGTAGTATTAGTTCATAAATTTCATGTTTGCATGTGTGCTATTGCATTGTGTTTGTCTTTACTGTGTATATTCAGCCAATACGATTCACACTTGCACTTTTATTTCATTTTGCATGATGTGCTGATTAACTTTGTGTTTTGTTTTTGCAGTATGCAATTGGAGGTGTGTGGCTGCCTCCAACCTGGTCATGTATTCCTGATTTCCACAGGCTGTTTTTCCTGCTGGCACATGAAGGGATATCACACACAGCAGATCCAGTATATACATGTGGAGCCTATTTTTCCTGATTCATTCTGAGACCCAATGGCACAGAGAAAGGTATTATATAAATTAGGTTCCCATTCAGGTGTTTGATCCATAAATCGCCCAATAAATTTCTTGGTTCAATTATAATTGGTATTTAAACAGTCCTCCTCATCATGCTGTTTCCATTTTGACATCATGAGACCAAGACTACCTAACAATTGATCAACAGTACCTCGCCATTGCGAGGATTCAAACAGGATATTCTCAGACGGAAGTGGCCACTGAGCTTAGAGTGTCACAGGGTGTCAACAGCAGGTTGCAACAGAGATACAGAGAGACTAGAAAAGTCACAGAAAGGCATAGAAGTGGACGTCCTTTGGCCACATGCCACACTGATGACCGCTTCATTATGAACAATGCCCTGCAGAACCGGATGATGAATGACACACAACTCCAAGCACATTTAAGGAAGGTGAGAGGTACTCAAGTGTCACATCAAACCATTAGAAACCATTTACATCAGTATGGTCTGCTTGCTAGATGATCTGCAAGGGTACCTGACCACACCACCAGGCACAGGAGTCATCATCTTGCATGGGCCAGGGAACATCTACGCTGGACAAGGGACCAGTGGGCCTCAGTGCTGTTTAGTGATGAAAGTCAATTAACGCTGAGCAGAAATGATGGCCACCAATGATGTTGGAGATGTCAAGGAGAGTGCTATGCATCATCCAGTGTTGTCACCAGACGAGCCTTTTGTGGTGGTGGTGTTACAATGTGGGCAGGTGTGTCTAGTCAATACAGAACTGCCCTACACTTTGTGAATGGTACAGTGACAAGCCCATACTACTTGAATAACATCATTAATGCAGTCATTGTGCCTCTGCATAAACAATACAGGCCTAATTTCATCTTCATGGACAACAATGCGCCAGCTCATCTAGGTCGCATCATTAGGGAACAGCTGCTGGAGACTGGGGTACCTCAGATGGAATGGCCTGAACTTTCTCCAGCCTGAATCCCATCGAAAACCTATGGGATCAGCTGAGTCGCTGTATAGAGGCTCGTAACTCTGTACCCCAGAACCTCAATGACCTGAGGGCCCCCCTTTTAAAAGAGTGGGATGCCATGGCTCAGCAGACAATAAGTCGACTTGTGAACAGCATGAGACGCCGTTGTCAAGCTGTAATTCATGCTCAAGGCCACCTGACGTTATTGAGACATTAACATTTTTTGTGGGGGCATACAAAAAACTGTTGTTGGCTTTTGTTTCAATAAACAATTTGAGATGAGGAAATCACTAGTGTTGAGCGAGCACCAAAGTGCTCGTGTAGAACACTTCCCAATGCTCAGGTGTTCTACCGATCACCCAAACACAATGGAAGTCAATGGGAGAACCCCAGGCACCCACTACTCTGAAGAGGGGATGGTGTCAGAATTCTAGTTCGGCTTAGGAATCCCTCTTCAAATTCCATATATAGATATATTTATGGTCAGGGCTAGGTAACGTCAGCGAACGCCGAGACCCCTGCCCTGAGCAAGGTGGCTGAATTATGCCGGGAGCCACGACGAGGGTACACCAAGAAAAGGGGGCATACCCAGTGAAACCTTGGAAAAAGGGGCGGGGGGGAGGGGCGTGAAGCTCGGGCGCCTGGCTGGACGGGGGTGAGCAGAATATAAGGCCAGACGCCCCTCCCACAAATGCAGGCTGGAACCAGCCTTACCTATTTATGGTCAGGGCTAGGTAACGTCAGCGAACGCCGAGACCCCTGCCCTGAGCAAGGTGGCTGAATTATGCCGGGAGCCACGACGAGGGTACACCAAGAAAAGGGGGCAAAAACTACCATTAGTAACAACATTTTATTACATGATTTACAAAGCCAAAGAACAAAAAGCACGTGCGATCTCAAATTGAGGATCAGGAATATATCTAGTGTAGCAAGAGGACCGCCATCGCCCCATGCTTCGAATGACGTGAGCTGGCACCTGATGTCGTGATGCGGCTGAAGCTGCCCCTATGCGGAAAGAATGCCCTGATATAATTTTGGGGTCGTAACCTAAACCTTGGGCAAGAGCACGAATGCAGGTTATGAACCGGGTGGCGGTAAGGGGTTTGCCGGCGTGCGGCAGGAGAGGACTGTCTGAAGGACCGACCCGAATGAGTAATGACAATTGGTGCAGCACCTGAACTGGGCACCATAAGTTGGAGGACGGATAAAATTTGATTGCAGTAGGGGGACCCGTCTGACTGGTCTTGGTAGAGGGTAGGAGGAGAGTGTAGCAACCTCGGCCCCAAGACAGATGCTGTTTCAACGGATGACCCTGACGGTTCGGACCGGCTAAAACTTCCCCAGGCCTAAGAAACCCATAAAAAATGAGGTACATGGCTGCTTTCAAGACCAAGCTAGTGGAGGGCCCAAAAGGATAACCGTCCAAAGACGAGGAGAGAGCCCTAAACAACTCGCAAGACACGGGTTGCCTACGGCTCTGGGACCCCTTACCCTCTTTCTGAATACCCCGAAGGGTGGCCTTAATGGCCTGAACGGAGAAAAAGGACCCGCGGTGTGGATCGTCCAGCATGAAGTGGTGTTGCAGCCCAGCTAAATAGAGTTTGATGGTATTGTGTGACAGCCCCAGTCGGTAGTGACAATGGGCTAAGAAGGCCATGATGTGAGCCGTTTCGGAATGAAGACCCCTTGGGTGAGTTCTGGAGAAGTTATCGAACGCCCTCAAACCGGCCTGGTAATTCCTCGCCGTATTATGCGAAAGAGACTTTCTGACCAGACCCTTGGCTTCGTCTATGAGGACATCTAGCCCAGGGTGAGGGTGCTGAAATGAGGCACGGGCGCACCTGACCGATCCGCGTCGGGCACTTCCTGGAAAAAAACCGGAAAATTAAAGCGGGAAAGAGCGTCTGCGGCCCTATTCTGCTCGCCTGATATATGTATGCATCGGAAATGAAAATTGTGGCGGAGGGACAGCCAAACTAGCTTGCGCAAAAATGCCATGATCTTGAAAGACTGGGCCCTGCCTTTGTTAACGATGTCCACCAAGGTCTGACTATCCGTGACAAAGGACACGGACGAATTAGACCAAAGGTGACCCCAAACCTGAGCTGCCGCCACTACGGGATATAGTTCCAGGAGGGGAGAGGATTTAAGAGCAGCAGGATCAGAGGCCAATTCTGGCGGCCATCCGGCGGCCAACCAATGGGACCTGAAAATGGCAGCGAACCCGAATGACCCCGCGGCATCCGAAAAGACGAGAGGAGAAGCTGAACCCCACTGTGGCACGAACAGCGAAATGCCATTCCAGTTGGACAGGAAACTGTCCCACATGCACAGGTCCGCGATGGCATGACCGTCGAGATGGACAACAGAATCCTGCTCTGGAGCGGAGGGCAACAGACATAATAAACTGGCGAGAAAGGACCTGCCCTGAGGCATGATTCTGGTGGCGAAATTAAGCATCCCCAGCAAGGATTGCAACTCGACCTTGGTCAAAGAGAGGGACCGGACCGCTTGAGAGATGGCTGATCGGATCCGGTGCAATTTCTCGCTGGGGAGGCTGGCCTCCATCTTAACTGTATCCAGAATTATGCCCAAGAAGGTGACCCTGGTGGCCGGACCCTCCGTCTTGGCGGCAGCGACAGGGACCTGAAGACGGGCAAAAATATCCAAAAGAGTGTGAGGAATGGATGGGGCCTGACTAGGACTTTCTACCATGAGGAAGTCATCCAGGTAGTGAACTACCATGGATAACCCGCCATGATGGATAAGGATCCAGTGTAGTGCTTTGGCTAGTTGGTCGAAAAGCCACGGGCTACTTTTAGACCCGAAAGTGAGACGGTTGGCGAAGTAGTAATAGCCCGCCCACTTGAAGCCATAATACTTCCAAAGCTGTGGGTGGATAGGAAGCTGCTTGAAAGCATCGGCTATATCTACTTTAGCCAACCAGGCCCCGGCCCCTGCCAGCAAGATGTACTGAATTGCCTCGTCGACCGAGGAATATTGCATTGAATACTCCTCGGATGGGATGAGAGAATTGAGACTCGGGATGGCCGACATATGAGGCGCAGAGAGGTCGTAAATAAGACGCTTTTTATTAGATGACAGTTTAGTGACAAGACCAATGGGACTGATGCGCCAGGACTGGAAAGGAATATCTGAGAACGGACCGATGACAAACCCCTTGTCGACCTCCAGTTGGATGAGAGAGGTGACAGCCTCAGGATCGCTGGCCGCGGATAACAGGTTAGGACCCGTCCAGCAGCCCTGCGGGAGAGTAATGAGGCCCGTATGGAAACCCTCTCGGAACCCATCCAACAAGAAGGAGACAAAAAGCCGATCGGGGTGATCCCGCAGAAGAGCAGCCAGTAACCCCAAATTAATGTCGGCTAGTCAGGAATCCTTGGCTGCCCTCCTGGGACAGGAGGAGCGGGGATGGGCCCGAAAACAAAGGGAGCAAATATGGAGCGCCCGGCAGGAATTGAAGGCACATCCCTTGGCGTTAAAGTTATTGCAAACCTGGTTGCCCCCGAGAAACACGATGGGTCTGCCCAGCTTATCTAACGACGGAGAAGACCTGGATGACCCAGAAGGACCTGCCGAGGGGGCTGACTGTGGGGCTTGCACCGGATTGGGACACCAGTCGGTAGAATGAAAAATGGACTGGCAGGTAGCACAGAGGGGGGCCTTGAGACCCGCAAAATGCCGACAAAACAATTCCATATCCAGCTCGGCCCAGCTAGACACGAACTGGAACTGACTCAAAGCGGCCGCGGCTTTAGCCGAAAAAGAACGATGATAATCATAAAATGCGGTGCCGCCGTATTTGTGCCCCAAGTCCGTAATCCGGTACAAGTAAGTGTCCAGCTCTTCCCTGCGATCTGGTTGAGCAGAACACACCACGTCCCTGTAAAGGCTGAAGGCCAGGACAAACTCGGACATAGATAGTTTCCTATTGAGCCGAGCATCCTTAGCTCTCAACACTACAGAAACCTCTCCGCAGTTGACGACCCGATTCTCTGAAATATCCTGGGAGGCAATAAGGATGGATGCGAGGTTCACATCCTTGCCCGCCAGGATATCCTTTTTAATATGCTCGGGAACAAAGTGGGAGGGGGCGATCTGAGGGGTGACAGAAGGCCTACCTGCAACGTCCAGCGGAAAGGCAGGGGTGACTGCCGACCCTGGAAATTGCGGTGGAACCGAGGGCCTGGATTCCAGGACCGCTACCCTAGCCTGAATGTCCGAAACTGAGCCAGCCAGCCCAGCGATGGACGACTGAATCTGAGCTAAGGCCAGCTGTATAGCATCCGGGTTGGAAGGGCCCGCCATCGGGGCCGGGGCCGTCATCAGCAGGCGATACAATTCGGCCTTGCGAGCAGACGCCGGATGCCGTATCCCCCTACGGTTGAGTTCGGCGACCAATCTAGGCACCGTCCAGCTTCTTAATGATGCACCGCTGTCGCGCCCAGAGACGGGAGTTCCAGGTATGGAGACGTTATCGACCATATCGGAGGAGACGTGAGACATATCTGACCTGAGAAAAAAGACGAGTAAAGAACACCTAGAAAAAGCAACGATACAGACGTATGCGAAGAGGCCGGACGGAAGAATGTGAGAAACAAAAGTAAAAATGCCCATCGGACGAACCACCTACCTGGTAGGACACGAATGGATTTGGAAGCACGGCCCCAAAACCCCAAATGCTAAAGATGGAGTTAATGAAAGGAAAATGACCCTGAGTAGAACCGAAAATTTTAACCCTGCCTTGCGAACCCTCTATGAACTGACTTACCAGAGAGCGCTCCGGAACTGCCTGGTGGAAAACGTAGAACGCGAACAACTAAAGTCCGAACTAAAGGGAGGAACAATACAACGATAGAATTAAAGAACATAAACAAACCCTAAGAAGACACCGGAGACACAGACAGCCTGGGCGATCCAGGGACATTGACAACCTGGGCGATCCAGGGACATTGACAACCTGGGCGAACCAGGGACACTGACAACCTGGGAGATCCAGGGACACAGACAACCTGGGCGATCCAGGAACACTGACAACCTGGGCGATCTAGGGACACTGACAACCTGGGCGATCCAGGTACATTGACAACCTGGGCGATCCAGGCACATTGACAACCTGGGCGATCCAGGGACATTGACAACCTGGGCGATCCAGGTACATTGACAACCTGGGCGATCCAGGGACATTGACAACCTGGGCGATCCAGGGACATTGACAACCTGGGCGATCCAGGGACACTGACAACCTGGGCGATCCAGGGGCATTGACAACCTGGGCGATCCAGGGACACTGACAACCTGGGCGATCCAGGGACACTGACAACCTGGGGATCCAGGGACACAGACAACCTGGGCGATCCAGGGACATTGACAACCTGGGCGATCCAGGGACATTGACAACCTGGGCGATCCAGGGACATTGACAACCTGGGCGATCCAGGGACACTGACAACCTGGGCGATCCAGGGACATTGACAACCTGGGCGATCCAGGGACACTGACAACCTGGGCGATCCAGGGACACTGACAACCTGGGCGAACCAGGGACACTGACAACCTGGGCGATCCAGGGACACTGACAACCTGGGCGATCCAGGGACACTGACAACCTGGGCGATCCAGGGACACTGACAACCTGGGCGATCCGGGAAAAAGGGGGAACCGGGAAGTAACGTGAAAAATCCCCTCGCAAATTCTGGCCCCATGATGCTGGAGGATTTCGAACCCTGAAATGAGCGTGAATTGATATATTGTCTCTTTTTTTTTTTTTTTTTTTTAATAACGCCCCCCCCCCTTTTTTTTTTTTTTTTTTTTTTAACCAACCAGCATTGCAGCTCCTAAACCCGCTGGTGACCTGCTGGAGGGGTTTAGGAGGCATGAATGTAGCGAAGCCCCCCTGGACACAGGAGTACCCCTGCACCAAACCTCGGAACCGTGCATGCCTCCAGAGCTGATAGCGCAGCTTCCAAGGCATAACACCCCGACTCGCCCTGACACAGGAGTACCCCTGCACCATAACATCAGAATTTGTGAGTACCTCAAGTGCAGACAGCGCTGTTATAAAGGCATAAAAACAAAACCCCGCCGTGACACAGGAGTGCCCCTGACCCAAAACAACAGAATTAAAGAGTACTTTTAGAGCATGCAAACAAAGCCTCGCCGCGGCACTGCCGCTGGCCCCTTAACTCTTTAATGAACCTTATGCAGAGCGGCATAAATGGAAGCGTGCCGAGTTAGGACACCGCTCCCCTGACCCAGCCGCCTGTGCCTGCGTGGTTGCAACATGCTGGGGGAGAGCGGCATCCCACCGGGCGACCCCCCAAAGCCAGTAACCCGGGTGAACGTGAAACTAGAGCGGGGACGCAACACCCCGATTACCTGGCAGGCGGAACTGGCGGCGGAGGCACGTGACCGCGAAACCCGGAAGTGACGATACTGAAGGAGGGAGCGTAAGCCGCGGTAATGCGTGAAGCTCGGGCGCCTGGCTGGACGGGGGTGAGCAGAATATAAGGCCAGACGCCCCTCCCACAAATGCAGGCTGGAACCAGCCTTACCTATATATATCCATATATGGAGTCAGTGCTTGGGGACACCCCAGTGTATTTAAATCTAATTTCTGAAAAGTTTCTGCCAAGATTTGAACTCTCAACCCCTTGTACATTAGAGGCCAGGACCTTATCCATTCAGCTATAAAGCTGAATGCTAAACTGTGTCAGACTTATTTTATATTTCTGTGCAGGTTAACATGTAGCTGTATAGTGTAGTCATTAACATCCTTGCCTCTAATGTACAAGCTCGGGACTTTGAGACCTGGCAAAAACATTTCAGAAATAGAGGTTAAATTTATATATTTTATATATTTATTTAGTAATTGTAAAGGCTTGAGAAAGGCTCAATTGTGGAGCCGAAAAGTCGCTACACCATGGGTGAATAAACTTTTTGTATTTTATTTTATCTTGCGTTGGAGTGCTGCTCTTTTATGCACATTATATTTTGGGTAAGCTTTATTCCCTAGAGCGTGCACCCGGCCATTTTAAATCTTGATCAGTGCTGCCTCCCATGTTGTCTTTAATATATATATATATATATATATATATATATTTAGATAAAATCATACTTCTGATATACAGTACAGACCAAAAGTTTGGACACACCTTTTCATTCAAAGAGTTTTCTTTATTTTCATGACTATGAAGGCATCAAAACTATGAATTAACACATGTGGAATTATATACATAACAAACAAGTGTGAAACAACTGAAAATATGTCATATTCTAGGTTCTTCAAAGTAGCCACCTTTTGCTTTGATTACTGCTTTGCACACTCTTGGCATTCTCTTGATGAGCTTCAAGAGGTAGTCCCCTGAAATGTTCTTCCAACAGTCTTGAAGGAGTTCCCAGAGATGCTTAGCACTTGTTGGCCCTTTTGCCTTCACTCTGCGGTCCAGCTCGCCCAAAACCATCTCGATTGGGTTCAGGTCCAGTGACTGTGGAGGCCAGGTCATCTGGCGCAGCACCCCATCACTCTCTTTCATGGTCAAATAGCCCTTACTTTCAAAGTTTTCCCAATTTTTCTTAAAGTAATGATGGCCACTCGTTTTTCTTTACTTAGCTGCTTTTTTCTTGCCATAATACAAATTCTAACAGTCTATTCAGTAGGACTATCAGCTGTGTATCCACCTGACTTCTCCTCAACGCAACTGATGGTCCCAACCCCATTTATAAGGCAAGAAATCCCACTTATTAAACCTGACAGGGCACACCTGTGAAGTGAAAACCATTTCAGGGGTCTACCTCTTGAAGCTCATCAAGAGAATAGCAAGAGTATGCAAAGCAGTAATCAAAGCAAAAGGTGGCTACTTTGAAGAACCTAGAATATGACATATTTTCAGTTGTTTCACACTTGTTTGTTATGTATATAATTCCACAGATGTTAATTCATAGTTTTGATGCCTTCAGTGTGAATCTACAATTTTCATAGTCATGAAAATAAAGAAAACTCTTTGAATGAGAAGGTGTGTCCAAACTTTTGGTCTGTACTGTATATGAATGCATAATATGTGGGAAACTACTACTGATGTTTTTAGCCATAAATATATAATAATATATGTAAATATATTATGATTAAAAACATATATATATTTCTAAAAAGTTTATGCCGGGATTTGAACTCCCAAAGTTGTACATTTGGGATGTACAGGGTGGGCCATTTATATGGATACACCTTAATAAAATGGGAATGGTTGGTGATATTAACTTCCTGTTTGTGGCACATTAGTATATGTGAGGGGGGAAACTTTTCAAGATGGGTGGTGACCATGGTGGCCATTTTGAATTTTGCCATTTTGAATCCAACTTTTGTTTTTTCAATAGGAAGAGGGTCATGTGACACATCAAACTTATTGGAAATTACACAAGAAAAACAATGGAGTGCTTGGTTTTAACGTAACTTTATTCTTTCATGAGTTATTTACAAGTTTCTGACCACTTATAAAATGTGTTCAATGTGCTGCCCATTGTGTTGGATTGTCAATGCAACCCTCTTCTCCCACTCTTCACACACTGATAGCAACACCGCAGGAGAAATGCTAGCACAGGCTTCCAGTATCCGTAGTTTCAGGTGCTGCACATCTCGTATCTTCACAGCATAGACGATTGCCTTCAGATGATACGAGATGTGCAGCACCTGAAACTACGGATACTGGAAGCCTGTGCTAGCATTTATCCTGCGGTGTTGCTATCAGTGTGTGAAGTGTGGGAGAAAAGGGTTGCACTGACAATCCAACACAATGGGCAGCACATTGAACACATTTTATAAGTGGTCAGAAACTTGTAAATAACTAATGAAAGAATAAAGTTACGTTAAAACCAAGCACACCATTGTTTTTCTTGTGAAATTCCCAATAAGTTTGATGTGTCACATGACCCTCTTCCTATTGAAAAAACAAAAGTTGGATTCAAAATGGCCGACTTCAAAATGGCCACCATGGTCACCACCCATCTTGAAAAGTTTCCCCCCTCACATATACTAATGTGCCACAAACAGGAAGTTAATATCACCAACCACTCCCATTTTATTAAGGTGTATCCATATAAATGGCCCACCCTGTATATCGATTCTTTAACATACCCAAATGTGTTAAAAGTGACTTTGAAGTAGGATTTGGAAGTGTATGCGCAAACAGACCCCAAAGTTGGAGTCATGGGATATATAAGGGGTACTTTTGGCAGTAACATTATACCACTAAAGAAGGAGCCGACACAATATAGCTCCGAAACGCGTCTGATTGCCATTAAGTATCCTAAATATACAGCAGAAGATTGCCATGTTATGCCTACATAAACAATCATCTTGAAAACCACAAACGTTATTATACTGCAATGCAAAAGAAATCTATACAAAAAATCTCTGCCTCCCTTACTTCTCAGCCTCGTTTACTCTTCAGCCAGTAGCAGAGAAGCACGGCAGCGGGAAATCTCACGAAACAACAACGGGATCTCGGAGGTAAGCGCATACTAGCTGCTACACATATGGGACACCACGCAGCATGTGCTGATACCCAGAGAAACCCCATCAAAAGTGAGTACCGCTTAAAGTTTGTGGAGGTTAAAGAACGGAGAGATTTTTGTCGTCATATCCTCAAAATCAGAATAGATGATATCAAATCCACTTTGGATATTCGGCAATTATTCCCAACATATGATCAAAAATTGTTGTCAATTGATCCTATTTGGATGAACATTATAACAGTGGGCATATACAATCATCTATAATACTGCCAGCAATTTAATCTAATTTAGACTTGTGGACATTGCGGCCTTCCGCAGCCTGATGTCAGCGGCCATCCCACGTTATGCAGTTCCCAACCGCCACTGTTTTTCAAAGTGTGCCCTGCCCACCTTACACCAACATGTGCCCCGTAACATCAAACATGCCCTGACCAACGCAGTTACTGGGAAGGTCAACTTAACCACGGACACATGGACAAGTGCATTCGACTAGGGACGCTACATTTCCCTGACGGCACATTGGGTGAATGTTGTGGAGGTCGGGAGCAAGTCGTACCCTGGGATGGCACAGGTACTACCGACGCCGAGGATTGCGGGGCCCTAATTCCATCAGGGTTTCCGCCACCACCTACGTTATTGGCTCCAACCTCCACTTCTCCTCCTCCGCCTCCTCCTCCAAACCCTTATCACACTGCAGCTGTTACCGCAGGCAACGACATGCGTGGCAAGCGTGTCCTGGGAGTCAGCTAGAAGGCCGAGACACTGCCACCACATGTACAGAATACAACACGTTACCTCGGGCAGCCACAAGTGAAGGGAAACTACACTTAGGAGTCAGGGTCAGATTAGGGATGCCATAGGAGGTGACCTGCTCCCTAATTCTGCCGTCCTGGCCGAGCAGCCACTAACATCTTCTGGCATCGCACGGCTGAGGGTTTTCCCCATCCTCAGCCATGACAGTATGACCACAAGGATGGCCCTCACTGGCAGGTGTTATATAAGTAGGAGGATGGCTCCAGCAGACCATGGCTGAAGTACCCCTCTGATTACTGCTCTCAGCAGAGGCTATATAGGCCCAAGTAGCCACACCCACGCAGACACACCCAGTGTTCACACACACAGAAAGGAGTTAACCCTTCCTAGACCAGGCAAGGGAAAACAGCCACATACAGGGGAAGTGTACAAACCCTTATCACACTGCAGCTGTTACCGCAGGCAACGACATGCGTGGCAACCGTGTCCTGGGAGTCAGCCAGAAGGCCGAGACACTGCCACCACATGTACAGAATACAACACGTTACCTCGGGCAGCCACAAGTGAAGGGAAACTATCACAGTGCACACACCCAAACTTCGTGCACACCAAACATATAAAACGGCACACCTACAAAGACAGGTTGCCAGGCGTAACCGCATGCAGATTGCAGCAAGCTGCCAAGCAAAAACATGTTGCCAGCGGCAACCACATGTGAGGCAACAATCCAGCCGCCCTCACCATGTGATTGACAAAAACGGAATGCTGCCAGCAGTCGACCAGAGATAGGAACATGAAGAGGGACGAGGGATCACCAACATGGACACGGAAGGTAAGGTGGCGGTAGGTGTGAACAAGAGTAGTTCTCCTGCCATATCCATACGTCTGTTTATGTACCCCATCTCCTTGCAGCTTGGCCAGTAAGACTCCTGTTCCTCCATGTCCAGAAGGAACAGGTCGTCTTACCCTGCTCCTTGTTCCAGGGCAATCCTGGGGGCGAGTAGGAATATTAGGTTCCGGTGTATGAGCCCTCCCACCATCAGGGTTGGCTCACATGGTTAGGAGTCAGGGTCAGATTAGGGATGCGATAGGAGGTGACCTGCTCCCTAATTCTGTCGTCCTGGCCGAGCAGCCACTAACATCTTCTGGCATCGCACGGCTGAGGGTTTTCCCCATCCTCAGCCATGACAGTGAGCGGCGATGCCGCTATTATCAGCATAACCATCCCACTTCTGTGTCTACTCAAACGCTCGCTGCTCACAATTAAGGACGACTCTTTGCAAGTGGAAGAGGTGGAAATAGGGGAAGACATTACACAGGGTGATAGCCAGATCACCCTCAGTTCGTCTTCTCAGCGCGAATTGGACGATGAAGAGGCGATTGCCTCCGCTACAGAGGGTAGTACCCATGGAAGTTTAAATCCTCCTGTTCTGCGTGGGTGGGCAGAAGAGGAGGAAGAGGATGAAGAGATTGAGAGCGATCCTTTTGATGACGACAGCGAAGTCTTGCCTGTTGGTACTTTTGCACACATGGCTGACTTCATGTTACGCTGCCTTTTCCACGACCCGCGCATTATACGCATTTTAGACAACACAGATTACTGGTTGTTCACCCTTCTCGACCCCCGCTACAAAAAGAAATTCTCATCTCTCATTCGTCTGGTGGAGAGGACGATAAAAACGGTGCAATACCAGAACATCCTTGTTGAAAAATTGCTCCAAAAATGTATATCTGAGAATGCTGGCGGCAGAGTCCGTAGTTCCTTGGCCAACCATGGAGGGAAGAAAAGAGGTACACACAGCAACACACAGCAGTTCCAACAGAGGCAGGGCAACACTCTCCAAAGCCTGGGACAGATTCATGACACCCCGCCAGCACCCTCACCCTGATGAGCGGTCTAGTGTCATAATGAGGGAGAAATTTTGGAAGATGGTGAAGGAGTACATAGCAGACCGTGTCAGCGTCCTCAATGATCCCTCAGTGCCTTACAACTACTGGGTGTCCAAGCTGGACACGTGGCACGAACTGGCGCTCTACGCCTTGGAGGTGCTGGCCTGCCCTGCCGCCAGCTTTTTGTCTGAGTGGGTATTTAGTGATGCTGGTGGCATTATAACAGATAAGCGTATCCGCCTGTCAACTGAAAATGCTGACATGTTGACTCTTATAAAAATTAACAAGGCCTTGATTGACCATGAAATCTCAACTCCACCAGGAAAGCTCCACCAGGTACTTTAAATGTGTTGTTTATAATGTACTGAATACACTGTATTCCCATGCACCTCTTCCACCACAAACAAGGGTACAGGTATATGGTTGAATCTTCCTTTTCTCATACTCCTCCTCCTCTTCCATCATATCAACATGCTTATTGGTCGCATATTATGACCTCGCATATATGCCCTTTGCATACAATCTTTTACAGGGTCAGCTCACCTGAAGGCCCTCGCATATCAATTTTTAGAGGGTCAGCTCACCTGCAGGCCCTCACCTACAACCTTTTAGAGGGTCAGCTCACCAGCAGGCCCAAACCGTAAATCTTTTACAGGGTCAGCTCACCAGCAGGCCCTTGCATATAATTTTTTACAGGGTCAGCTCACCAGCAGACCTTCACCTACAATCTTTTAGAGGGTCAGCTCACCTGAAGGACCTCGCATATAATGTTTTAGAGGGTCAGTTCACCTGCAGGCCCTCACCTACAACTTTTTAGAGAGTAAGCTCACCAGCATGCCCTCGCATATTATTTTTTACAGGGTCAGCTCACCAGGAGGCCCGCACCTTAAACCTTTTACAGGGTCAGCTCACCAGCAGGCCTGCACCTCAAATCTTTTACAGGGTCAGCTCACCAGCAGGCCCTCGCATATAATGTTTTACAGGGTCAGCTCACCAGCAGGCCCTCGCATATAATTTTTTACTGTGTCAGCTCACCAGCAGGCCTTCACCTACAATCTTTTACAGGGTCAGCTCATCTGCAGGCCCTTGCATATGTTTTAGAGGGTGATCTCACCTCCAGGCCCTCACCTACAACCTTTTAGAGGGTTAGCTCACCAGCAGGCCCTACCCTACAATCTCTTACAGAGTCAGCTTACCTGCAGGCCCGCATCTAAAATCTTTTACAGGGTCAGCTCACCAGCAGGCCCGCACCTAAAATCTTTTACAGGGTCTGCTCACCTGCAGGCCCGCACCTAAAAATTTTTACAGGGTCAGCTCACCTACAGGCCCGCACCTAAAATCTTTTACAGGGTCAGCTCACCTGCAGGCTCTCACCTAGTTATGCCTAATAGATAATTTGCGCGCATGCTGCTTTGCTTGGATGTGGTAGCCGTAGCCGTTTCTCAGGCTCCCTATCTGTAATCGAACCCTGATTCCCTGTTACCCGTGGTCACCATGGTTTGCGCTGAAAATAACATAGAAATTTGATAGGGCAGACATCTAAATGGATCATCACCGTCACGGGGACATGCGATCGGCCCCAGGTTATCTAGAGTCACCAAAGCGGCAGCAGGCCCTCGCCCATAATGTTTTAGATGGTCAAATCAGCAGGCCCTTGCTCCAAATGTTTTTGAGGGTCACCAGCAGGCCATCAATCATAATTTTTCAAGGCTGTGTATGATGCCCTCCATTATGTGTAACAAAGGGTGTATTGGAGTGCCGGTTCCTTGTAATTTTTCACTTAGTGCATAGGCTTTATGAGTGTAGGAGTCCCACTACCTGAACAATTGTACCACAATATGAATGAGGCCCTCCTTTATGTGATATACAGGTTGTATCGGAGGGCCTCTTCCTTGTAATTTTTGGCAGAACTTGCACTTTATATACAAGTAAATATACAGGAAAGAATGTTTCCTAACAACTTTTCCTCTAAAATCGATTTTATCTTCGGTTTTGTGCGTATTATTGTCAGTCTGTAAAAGTAGCGTACTACTCGGACAACATCGTTCCCAGCAGCGACCTGGGAGTCCATAATGCATCCAGACATCCTCTCCATGCTGTTCCTGAACCATTTCGGTGATGTTTCCATCAATTTCTGACCTTTTTCTATGAACCAGGCACCCTCCCCTCTTCAGAGCAGGGGGTGCCTGGTTTAATGCTCAGGTTCTCCCATTGATTTCCATTATACTCGGGTGCTCGGTAGCATCCCAATGTGTTCAGCCAGAGCACCCGAGCACTTTGGTGATTAATCAACACTAGTAGAGATGCAAAAATACTATGCGTGCCCTTGCAGGAGCTGTATCCAAATGGCTCCATGGTGAAACAAAATAAAGAAATGGAGGCAGCGCAAATAAAGTAGTGGACAGCAAAACATTTATGCACATTGTGGCAGTCCAAACACATGCTTTTTAATCCCTTTTGTTAGCTGTGGAATCATTGTGCGTCAGTATTACAGGTCAATGTTAGTGTCAGGTCTAATTTATTGCTGTGGACTTGCCCCAAGATTCAAGTAGTGGCCCCATGACAGAGTGGAAATGGAGGCAGCAACAGCAGTGGCAGTAACCGTGACAAAAGTGGCCCCATGACAGAATGGGGATGGGGCAGCAGCACCAGTGGCAGTAACCATGACAATAGTGGCCCCATGACAGAGTGGGGATGGTGGCAGCAGAAGTAGTGGCCCCATGATAGAGTGGGGATGGCAGCAGCAGCAGTTACAGTAACCATGACAATAGTGACCCCATGACAGAGTGGGGACGGTGGTGGTGGCAGCAGCATTGGCAGTAACCATGACAATAGAGCCCCCATGACAAATTGATGACTTTGCCAGCAGCAGTAGTGGCCCCATAATAGAGTGGGGAAGATGGGAGCAGCAGCAGTAGCAGTAGTGGTCTCATGACAGAATTGAGATGGTGGCAGCAGCAGCAGTGGCAGTAACCGTGACAGTAGTGGCCCCATGACAGAGTGAGGACTTTGCCAGCAGCAGTAGTGGCCCCATAATAGAGTGGGGAAGGTGGGAGCAGCAGCAGTAGTGTAACACCCCAGAGTTGTGTTACTAAACTCTTCTACCCTGCTACAATCTGTTAAGAGTCTTAACTTTGTCATCTCATATAATTTCACATAATATCCTCACAACTGTGCATTCAAAACCTTGTTAATTGTATGTTGCTGTAATTTCCATGTTCACCAGCAGGTGGCAGCAATGTGTTAGCAAGAAATTAAGTTCAGTTTAGTGTTTCTAGGCTAGAATAGTTAATTCCAGTTTAGCTCCCCCTCTGTGAGCAGAGTGGGTTGCGCCCACATCCTGCCTCATGGGTGGAGAAGGAAGTTAGCGTGAGTGTGCCAGCCCCCCCTGCTAGGGGAAGGCTGTGCGTGTAGGAGCTCCCAGATATATGGAATCAAGCCAGGATCTTGTCTCGGCTGAGAAATTGATCATCATCCCCAGCCTGAGCCCTGCAGCCTCAGCTGGAAGAAGCAAGCAGACACCTCCAGTTACAGGAAGAAACCATCCCCTGAGAAGATAACTGTGAGTAAAGTCCAGAGACCCAGGAGAAGCCATATTCCTCCTCAGCTAGTCAGTCCCCAGACAGCAGAAGATGAAAAGTGCAGAAGCCAAATTTCTGCCATAGTATAGAGCTAACAAGCAAATGTCCTTTCCTGCAAGCTCCAGGTACATGAAAGAGCAGAAGATAAATTCCTGCCAACCATTGCCAATACCTGCTGGGACCTAAGACTAAAGCTGTATCTTGCTTGTATGAAAGCTACAACCAGTAAAGACAAGTTGGAACTTTACCCAAGGTCTGGATCTCAATTACTGCTGCAAATCCCTCTATTACTCCTACTAGCACTACACTCAATTTATTGCAAGTGAGCCAGGATCCAGGAGTCCAGTCGTACCCAGGTAGGAGACACAGTTGACACTATTACCACTACAATACAGAGACATTACACCACTCTGGCATTCCTAACTTGGGGCGTGAGTTATAACACCTTGGAGGGCCCTGTGACAGTACCCTGCGCACGCTGCAATTGGCGTTACGAACAAAACTATAGACTATTATACCCATATCCTGACCCACTGCATAATTTGGTGTCCCTTTAACCATACCACGGTCCTGCTCTATTGCAGTAGCAGTAATGGCCCCATGACAGATTGGGGACATCGACAGGAGCAGCAGTGTCAGTAACCGTGACAGTAGTGACCCCATGCTAGAGTGAGGACTTTGCCAGCAGCAGTAGTGGCCCCATAATAGAGTGGGGAAGGTGGGAGCAGAAGCAGTAGCAGTAGTGGCCCCATGACAGAGTGGGGACAGTGGCAGGAGCAGCAGGTTCACTAACCGTGACAATAGTGCCCCATGACAGAGTGAGGACTTTGCCAGCAGCATTAGGGGCCCCATAATAGAGTGGTGAAGGTTGGATCAGCAGCAGCCCAATGACAGAGTGGGAAAGGTGGCAGTGACAGTGATAGTAATGGCTCCGTGACACAGTGGGGACGGTGGTGGCAGCAGCAGTAGTGGCCCCATGACAGAGTGGGGACGGTGAAATCAGCAGTGGCAGTAACCATGACAATAGTGGCCCCATGACAGAGCGGGGACGGCGGCGGCAGCAGCAGCTGCAGCAGCGGCGGCAATAGTGGCCCCATGACAGAGTGGGGAGGGGGAGCAGCTGCAGTGGCAGTAATGTTGTGTTAACATCACTGTTTATTTTTTCATTCTTCTGATCTGTCAAAAGAAAAAAATACGAATCCTGCATTTTGAGCTTCCATAGAGCCTCAGACGATCAGCATTTGGTCAGTGTTTTGCTTCAGTATTTGATCAGTATTTATTAACCAAAAACAGTAGTGGGCCCCAAACAGACATAAAATGTAGTGAGATTATTTGCATCTCATCTGTGTTTTGGACTCACTCCTTCTTTTGGCTTACAAATTCTGATCAAATACTGACCAAATACTGACAGGCCATACGGTTGATCAAAATACAGGATCTTTTTTTCTCTTTTTCTGACGGTTTAGAAGAAGGGAAAAATAAACTATAATGTCAACACGGACAAACAGCGACAATAGTGGCCCCAAGACAGAGTGGGAATGTGGCCTAACAGTAGTGGCAGTTAAACAGCGTCCCACTAGTGTATGTGGGCTCTGCAAAAGCTTATTGTGTCATATGTTATATCATACTGTATTTCATCCTTATGTGAAATCCCTGTTACCAGGCTGACAGGTGCACTACATACAGTACAGACCAAAAGTTTGGACACACCTTCTCATTCAAAGAGTTTTCTTTATTTTCATGACTATGAAGGCATCAAAACTATGAATTAACACATGTGGAATTATATACATAACAAACAAGTGTGAAACAACTGAAAATATGTCATATTCTAGGTTCTTCAAAGTAGCCACCTTTTGCTTTGATTACTGCTTTGCACACTCTTGGCATTCTCTTGATGAGCTTCAAGAGGTAGTCCCCTGAAATGGTCTTCCAACAGTCTTGAAGGAGTTCCCAGAGATGCTTAGCACTTGTTGGCCCTTTTTCCTTCACTCTGCGGTCCAGATCACCCCAAACCATCTCGATTGGGGTTCAGGTCCAGTGACTGTGGAGGCCAGGTCATCTGGCGCAGCACCCCATCACTCTCCTTCATGGTCAAATAGCCCTTACTTTCAAAGTTTTCCCAATTTTTCAGCTGACTGACTGACCTTCATTTCTTAAAGTAATGATGGCCACTCGTTTTTCTTTACTTAGCTGCTTTTTTCTTGCCATAATACAAATTCTACAAAGTCTATTCAGTAGGACTATCAGCTGTGTATCCACCTGACTTCTCCTCAACGCAACTGATGGTCCCAACACCATTTATAAGGCAAGAAATCCCACTTATTAAACCTGACAGGGCACACCTGTGAAGTGAAAACGATTTCAGGGGACTACCTCTTGAAGCTCATCAAGAGAATGCCAAGAGTGTGCAAAGCAGTAATCAAAGCAAAAGGTGGCTACTTTGAAGAACCTAGAATATTACATATTTTCAGTTGTTTCACACTAGTTTGTTATGTATATAATTCCACATGTGTTAATTCATAGTTTTGATGCCTTCATAGTCATGAAAATAAAGAAAACTCTTTGAATGAGAAGGTGTGTCCAAACTTTTGGTCTGTACTGTACATTCCACCACTAGTTGGGGATAGCACCACAGTATATATACCTCAGTTCAGGCCTAGTTAGTCAGTGGAGAGGAGAAGTAGGAGTTGAAGGAGTGAGAGTGCAGCTGCTAGCTGTGTTTAGTGAAAGACAGTTCAAGTGAGAAAGAGTGGATAAAGACACAAAGGACAACAGCCATTTTACCAGGCTTTAAGGACCTTTGGATTCAAGGTGAAGGATCTATTAGCTTCTTGCAGCTTCAGCATTAATAATCTGGAGATACAGAACCAGATTAAGAGCTGAATATCAGTGAGTACACAATTACCTACTATAGCCTGAGACATAACTACAAGTACAGCCTGTTACTGGGATTCATCACATCCAACCTGCATGTGTATCAGAGACTGTTTTATTACTGGATGCAAACTGTTATCAAGAACCTGGTTATAGTAAAGTTTTCCGTTGGATTCAAACCTGCCTCATCCTTCTAACTCCATACTGCTACCACTCTCAACATTTTGCACCATCAACGTGCTGGCGTCACGACACTACCTAAGTCAAGGGCCCAGCCGCACAAGCACTCAGAAACCCAATCACCATCAATGGCACCTCGATCACCACCTGGCTGGTGTCCCCTGTAATCGAGTGTGCCCTGGAGAATCCAGTGCTGTTCTCTCCTTCACTGCACTGCTGGCCCAGGGAGGCATCTGCTAAACATTGAGTAACCAATGAGCTGTTTGTACACTTCGGCCCACCGTGAACCTCACATGTTCTACCCCTGTGGACTGGCATGTTGCATTTAAAATTGGCATCATGAACAGGATCAATATCCTCTGTGCCTTATATGAATGAGCCCCATTTGTTTGACTGTTTTATTGGGCTAAAGAACTGTTTGAACTACTTAAAAACTGCATTGATATACTGTGTCAGTTCTCTGCTTTGGAATCGCACTTTTTGAAATTGAAGAAATCGCTGATTTTTGTGTGACTAGAACTGCTTGCTGTGACTGAATTGACTTTGACCTTGAGCCTAAAATGGCCGCCTGAATTATATATCTAAATTACTGCTGTGCCATCACTCTGCAAAACGCCCTGCTTGGCAGGAAAATTCTGTGCCACCCCTATATGCAAAATAACTTGGACGGCGCCTTATACCTTCATTGTAGTGATCCGGGAAGGCCGGCCTTGTATGCAAAACATCGCAATGCCTCTTATGTCTGTCAGAAACACTGGAGGGAAGAGCCTTGCGCAAGAGGGGAGTCTGACTCTGCATACGCACGCCTGAAAAAGACGCAAGACTTGGCATGTAAGTAAACGGGAGGAAAGGGAAGGCGAATACCAGCCATCCTCCACGGAATCTGCATATAACTGTGTTAGAGAGACTCTTGCCGGGACTGTTCTTATACATAAGCTGCCCTACTAAGTACCTTATTTGGCCGACACCGCGATTCTTAAAGGGCCATTCACCCACAAAATAAGGGTTGCCCATCGCAGCGCAACCTAACAAGTGCGTAAAGTCGTATGTAATCTACGTTTTATTAAGCTTCTGCCGTTACTATGTTGGTGCAGGAAGATAATGTGCAGCCTGACCTCAACAGGATCCCTGCAGTAGCCGCAGCCAGTCCTAACACATCACCAGCCGCTGCAGCACCAAGTATGATGCCTCTAACGATGCCTTACTACTTTGGGGCACCCTGATTCCCACAATACTCTGGGGAAGCTCACACTTTGAGAGACTTCAAAGAAAAGATTCTTGCTATATTCCGGTTGTACCCTGTGACAGCAGAGCAACAAATGGAAATCCTGCTTGCGCAATTGGAAGGAGCTGCCCTCAGAGAAGTGAAGTCCTGGCCAAGCTCAGAGAGGAAATAGCTGGAGCAGATATTTGAACGGCTCTACACCACCTTTGAACCCTAGACTGTGTCGGAGGTCAAGATGAGGTTCTTCAGCAAGAAACAGCAATCCGGTGAGTCACTCAGAGACTTTGCATTGTCATTACAGGAAGCCCTCAGAGCTGTTTACCACTGAGGAAGGGGTCATCTAAGTAACCCCGAAACGCGTATGGTCTAGACCTTGCACCGGCATGCTGGAACAGTAGTTCCCTGGAACTGATTGCCCTATTTGGAGCTACATGCGATTATAGTAACATCGATCAGAAGGAGGAATTGCGTTTTTTTATCTGCCTTTTATTTCATATTTACGCTATTTATATCCATACTTCCAATGAATATGACTCTGGTTTGATACTGAATGCTGCTATTTGTTTATATGATCTGTATGTCACATTTTATGCTGCCACATTTATTGTATTGATTTTAACTGATTTATTGCCAACTGGGCAAAATCTTTATTAAATTGTTCCCAATTTGACTCCATATTTGAGTGCCTGGTCTTACTATTTCCCTTGTATCTTTGCTTTCTGTGACTGGGTGGGTCACACAGACCAAGAGCACCTTTTCCTAATTACCCAGCTGTAGTGATCCACAGATACCTTGTTTTATAACCAGGAATGAGTTATAACCACCAGACATAATAGCACCACCAAAATTTTACTATAACCTTCAAGCTTCCTGTGTCTTTACTGTGAGTTGTAACTATCAAGAATTTTGTGCCACTGTTGTATGAAGAAAAGCCTTCTGTTTAATCAATACAGTCTATGACTTTTTCTTTAAAGGAGAACCCTTGACCGCCTCTTACAAGATGTTTTAGTTATTAAAGTAAAATCCAAAAATGGATGAAATTATAACATTCTCTTATGCAAATAGATGTGTTTATGTAATAATCATGTTGGCAACACTTATTTTTATTGCTTAACAAGACATTATAGAGCCTACAGTGCTTCCAGTAGACATATATCTTGCAGGAACTCAGTTTCAGACAGTTCTAAAAAAATTCTGCCCTGGGACTCTGCTCACAGTGTGGTTGCTTGCTTGGCTGTGCAGTATTCTGGCAGCTTGTCACCCTTTAAGGGCTCAGGCAGACAAGTTCTAAAAGAACGTTCTACTAACAGCAAAGATTACATGCTATGTATAGTTTGCCTTCACCCTGCCAGCCATCAAAAGCTAAATAGGAACACAGTCTATTGATTACCTATCAGCTTAAAACAGAAATCGGTCGCTCAAAGACTGGTCTTATGTACTCAAGTTGAATGCTTTTTATATCCTATCAAAATCTTAGCAGTTATTTGTGGGTGGTCATATTTAGTACCAGGGATGAATGACTCCTTAAAGGTATGAAAATAAACTAAGAATGCATTTAATGTGTGTGTACCACACATGCTTCCAAATAAATGGAAATAGCTACAAGTCATCTTTATGGGTATTTCCTAAATTTATGTTTCAGGCTTGACAAAAGCCTCTTTATGCTGGACTGAAGTGTTGCATGGGTGTATAAAGCAGGTCCACCACCCTTTTCACTTGTGTTTGGAGTGCCACCTCTGGACTTCCAGTGGATCTTCAGCCTAGGCTTCCAGAGGGATTGCACATTTACCAGTGACTGTGCTGCTGTTTTTCTGTGTTTTCTATGTTTCAAACTAGAGATCAGCAAATTTGTAATTTGTTTTGTGTCCAATTCTGCCAATTTTTCAATTTTTTTTATTCAAATCCGAATTGATTCTACACAAATCGAAGTTGCTTTAATTTCCCTGAGAATTGCAATCTAGTTTCTAGTCTCCCAGGAAAATACGCTGTGTCCCTGTCATTTCCATGCCTCTGCATTGTTCTCCACTGCTGTGAGCTAGTTTTCAGTGGCTCAATGCGCAGACGCAGGCTTGGGTGCATGAGTGCCCCACTAAACATTCATATTCATTTACATCATGTGCACATGAATGTTTAGTGCCGCGCTCACTAAAGTGACCTTGCACCTGCGCAATGAACCACTGAAAACTAGCTCACAGCAGCGGAGAATAATAATACACGACTAAAGTTGAGCGAACACCTGGATGTTCGGGTTCGAGAAGTTCAGCCGAACTTCCCGGAAATGTTCGGGTTCGGGATCCGAACTCGACCCGAACTTCGCCCCGAACACGAACCCCATTGAAGTCAATGGGGACCCGAACTTTTCGGCACTAAAAAGGCTGTAAAACAGCCCAGGAAAGGGCTAGAGGGCTGCAAAAGGCAGCAAAATGTACGTAAATCCCCTGCAAACAAATGTGGATAGGGAAATGAATAAAAATAAAAATAAAATAAATAAAAATTAACCAATATCAATTGGAGAGAGGTCCCATAGCAGAGAATCAGGCTTCATGTCATAGCAGAGAATCAGGCTTCACGTCACCCACCACTGGAACAGGCCATTGTCAGATATTTTTAGGCCCTGGCACCCAGACAGAGGAGAGAGGTCCCATAGCAGAGATTCAGGCTTCATGTCATAGCAGAGAATCAGGTTTCATGTCACCCAACACTGGAACAGGCCACTGTCAGATATTTTTAGGCCCCAGACCCAGACAGAGGAGAGAGGTCCCATAGCAGAGAATCAGGCTTCATGTCATAGCAGAGAATCATGCTTCATGTCACCCAACACTGGAACAGGCCACTGTCAGATATTTTTAGGCCCCGACACCCACACAGAAGAGAGAGGTCCCATTGCATAGAATCAGGCTTCATGTCACCCACCACTGTAACAGGTAGTGATGAGCGGCAGGGGTCATATTCAAATTTTTACTAAAAAAATCGGCAAAGTAATGATCGTGTAATATGCGAATTTTCGTATTCGAATTTTCATTGCGAATTTTTCAACTTTTAGACAAAGAATATTATAGCACTATATTAGCTAAATTGCTCTATATTCGGTTTTTTTCCGAATATTCGCTATATTGCTATAACTTCATTTTTTCGAATATTCGTAATATTCTAAAACAAGAATATATAGCAATATAGCGAATATTCAAAAAAAACGAATATAGAGCAATTTAGCTAATATAGAGCTATATTCTTCTTTGTCTAATAGCTGTAATTTTTTTCTCATCTGAAGTTCAGATCGGAAAAAAATTACAACTATTAAAAAAAAGATTATAGCACTAGATTAGCTAAATTGCTCTATATTCGTTTTTTTTTTTTTCGAATATTCGCTATATTGCTATAACTTCATTTTTTCGAATATTCGTAATATTCTAAAACAAGAATATATAGCAATATAGCGAATATTCAAAAAAAACTAATATAGAGCAATTTAGCTAATATAGAGCTATATTTTTCTTTGTCTAATAGCTGTAATTTTTTTCTCATCTGAAGTTCAGATTGGAAAAAAAATTACAACTATAAAAAAAGATTATAGCACTATATTAGCTAAATTGCTCTATATTCTTTTTTTTTTCGAATATTCGCTATATTGCTAAAACAAGAATATATAGCAATATAGCGAATATTCGAAAAAAAAGAATATAGAGCAAAATTCACAAACAACACTACTCCTAAAGTCAAGTAAATTGCAGCCTTCTTATTGGCCCACAAGCTAGAAGCAGGGAGGGATCATGTGTACTGATTAAAAAAAAAAATATTGAATATAAAAAATAAATAAAAAATTCAAATATTCGAAATGACGAATATATATCACTATATTCGAAATATTTGCGAATTTTCAAAGTACCTATATTCGCGATAAAAATTCGAAATTCGAATATTCGTGATCAACACTAGTAACAGGCCACTGTCAGATATTTAGGCCCCGGCACCCAAACAGAGGAGAGAGGTCCCATTGCAGAGAATCAGGCTTCATGTCACCCACCACTGGAACAGGCCACTGTCAGATATTTAGGCTCCGGCACCCAGACGGAGGAGAGGTTCATTCAACTTTGGGTTGCCCCGCAATATAATGGTAAAATTTAAAAAAGAGGATTGAATGAAGTGCCCTGGAGTACAAGAATATATTGTTAAGGGGATGTAGTTATAAATGTCTAATCTGCACAAGGGATGGACAGGTCCTGTGGGATCCATGCCTGGTTCATTTTTATGAACGTCAGCTTGTCCACATTGGCTGTAGACAGGCGGCTGCGTTTGTCTGTAATGACGCCCCCTGCTGTGCTGAATACACGTTCAGACAAAAAGCTGGCCGCCGGGCAGGCCAGCACTTCCAAGGCATAAAAGGCTAGCTCTGGCCACGTGGACAATTTGGAGACCCAGAAGTTGAATGGGGCCGAACCATCAGTCAGTACGTGGAGGGGTGTGCACACGTACTGTTCCACCATGTTAGTGAAATGCTGCCTCCTGCTAACACGTTCCGTATCAGGTGGTGGTGCAGTTAGCTGTGGTGTGGTGACAAAACTTTTCCACATCTCTGCCATGCTAACCCTGCCCTCAGAGGAGCTGGCCGTGACACAGCTGCGTTGGCGACCTCTTGCTCCTCCTCTGCCTTCGCCTTGGGCTTCCACTTGTTCCCCTGTGACATTTGGGAATGCTCTCAGTAGCGCGTCTACCAATGCGCGCTTGTACTCGAGCATCTTCCTATCATGCTCCAGTGCAGGAAGTAAGGTGGGCACATTGTCTTTGTACTGGGGATCCAGCAGGGTGGCAACCCAGTAGTCCGCACACGTTAAAATGTGGGCAACTCTGCTGTCGTTGCGCAGGCACTGCAGCATGTAGTCGCTCATGTGTGCCAGGCTGCCCAGAGGTAAGGACAAGCTGTCCTCTGTGGGAGGCGTATCGCCATCGTCCTGCGTTTCCCCCCAGCCACGCACCAGTGATGGGCCCGAGCTGCTTTGGGTGCCACCCCGCTGTGAACATGCTTCATCCTCATCCTCCTCCACCTCCTCCTCATCCTCGTCCTCCTCGTCCTCCAGTAGTGGGCCCTGTCTGGCCACATTTGTACCTGGCCTCTGGTGTTGCAAAAAACCTCCCTCTGAGTCACTTTGAAGAGACTGGCCTGAAAGTGCTAAAAATGACCCCTCTTCCTCCTCTTCCTCCTGGACCACCTCCTCTTCCATCATCGCCCTAAGTGTTTTCTCAAGGAGACATAGAAGTGGTATTGTAATGCTGATAACGGCATCATCGCCACTGGCCATGTTGGTGGAGTACTCGAAACAGCGCAACAGGGCACACAGGTCTCGCATGGAGGCCCAGTCATTGGTGGTGAAGTGGGTCTGATCCGCAGTGCGACTGACCCGTGCGTGCTGCAGCTGAAACTCCACTATGGCCTGCTGCTGCTCGCACAGTCTGTCCAGCATATGCAAGGTGGAGTTCCACCTGGTGGGCACGTCACATATGAGGCGGTGAGCGGGAAGGCCGAAGTTACGCTGTAGCGCAGACAGGCGAGCAGCAGCAGGGTGTGAACGCTGGAAGCGCGAACAGACGGCCCGCACTTTATGCAGCAGCTCTGACATGTCGGGGTAGTTGCGAATGAACTTCTGCACCACCAAATTCAGCACATGCGCCAGGCAAGGGATGTGCGTCAAACCGGCTAGTCCCAGAGCTGCAACGAGATTTCGCCCATTATCGCACACCACCAGGCCGTGCTTGAGGCTCACCGGCAGCAACCACTCGTCGGTCTGTTGTTCAATACCCCGCCACAACTCCTGCACGGTGTGGGGCCTGTCCCCCAAACATATGAGTTTCAGAATGGCCTGCTGACGTTTACCCCGGGCTGTGCTGAAGTTGGTGGTGAAGGTGTGTGGCTGACTGGATGAGCAGGTGGAAGAAGATGAGGAGGAAGCCGAGTAGGAGGAGGAGGCTACAGGAGGCAAAGAATGTTGCCCTGAGATCCTTGGCGGCGGAAGGACGTGCGCCAAAGAGCTCTCCGCCTGGGGCCCAGCCGCCACTACATTTACCCAGTGTGCAGTTAGGGAGATATAGCGTCCCTGGCAGTGCTTACTGGTCCACGTATCTGTGGTTAGGTGGACCTTGCCACAGATGGCGTTCTGCAGTGCACACTTGATTTTATCGGATACTTGGTTGTGCAGGGAAGGCACGGCTCTCTTGGAGAAGTAGTGGCGGCTAGGAACAACATACTGTGGGACAGCAAGCGACATGAGCTGTTTGAAGCTGTCTGTGTCCACCAGCCTGAATGACAGCATTTCATAGGCCAGTAGTTTAGAAATGCTGGCATTCAGGGCCAGGGATCGAGGGTGGCTAGGTGGGAATTTACGCTTTCTCTCAAATGTTTGTGAGATGGAGAGCTGAATGCTGCCGTGTGACATGGTTGAGATGCTTGGTGATGGAGGTGGTGGTGCTGGTGGTACATCTTCTGTTTGCTGGGCGGCAGGTGCCAACGTTCCTCCAGAGGCGGAGGAAGAGGCCAAGGCAGCAGCAGAAGAGGTAGCAGGGGGAGCCTGAGTGAGTTCCTTGTTTTTAAGCTGTTTACTCCACTGCAGTTCATGCTTTGCATGCAGGTGCCTGGTCATGCAGTTTGTGCTAAGGTTCAGAACGTTAATGCCTCGCTTCAGGCTCTGATGGCACAGCGTGCAAACCACTCGGGTCTTGTCATCAGCACAACATTGTTTGAAGAACTGCCACGCCAGGGAACTCCTTGAAGCTGCCTTTGGGGTGCTCGGTCCCAGATGGCGGTGGCCAGTAGCAGGCGGACTCTCTTGGCGGCGGGTGCTCTGCTTTTGCCCACTGCTCCCTCTTTTGCTACGCTGTTGGCTCGGTCTCACCACTGCCTCTTCCTCCAATCTCTGAAAGTCAGTGGCACGACCTTCATTCCATGTGGGGTCTAGGACCTCATCGTCTCCTGCATCGTCTTCCACCCAGTCTTCCTCCCTGACCTCCTGTTCAGTCTGCACACTGCAGAAAGACGCAGTAGTTGGCACCTGTGTTTCATCATCAGAGACGTGCTGAGGTGGTATTCCCATGTCCTCATCATCAGGAAACATAAGTGGTTGTGCGTCAGTGCATTCTATGTCTTCCACCGCTGGGGAAGGGCTAGGTGGATGCCCTTGGGAAACCCTGCCAGCAGAGTCTTCAAACAGCATAAGAGACTGCTGCATAAGTTGAGGCTCAGACAGTTTCCCTGATATGCATGGGGTTGATGTGACAGACTGATGGGCTTGGTTTTCAGGCGCCATCTGTGCGCTTTCTGCAGAAGACTGGGTGGGAGATAATTTGAACGTGCTGGATCCACTGTCGGACACCCAATTGACTAATGCCTGTACCTGCTCAGGCCTTACCATCCTTAGAACGGCATTGGGCCCCACCAAATATCGCTGTAAATTCTGGCGTCTACTGGAACCTGAGGTAGTTGGTACACTAGGACGTGTGGCTGTGGCAGAACGGCCACGTCCTCTCCCAGCACCAGAGGGTCCACTAACACTACCACGACCATGTCCGCATCCGCGTCCCTTACTAGATGTTTTCCTCATTGTTACCGTTCGCCACAATAAGAAAAAAATTATTTGGCCCAATGTATTGAATTCAAATTCAGGCCTTTTTTTACAGGCACCTAACACTATCTGGATATCTACTTAGGTACCGTATTACACTAATACAGGCACAGCAGTAACCACAGATTTAGCTGAATATAAATTGTAGGCTTAGTATTTAGGCGCTGGATGACAGGTATACGTTTACGGACAGAATTACACTTGGAGATGCACGGTAGTGTTTGAAGTTATTGAGAATGACCCTATCCGCACCTTCAATCTAATATACCCTTTTATGTATAGATTTAAACTTGGCCTGATACAGCAGAAACCACTGATTTAGGGAATTGCTAAGTTGGGAATTGTATTTCAACCCATAACAAAAACTGTGCTTTAGCGGACACTAAATAACTTTACCAGCCACAGCAGTAAACACAGATTTAGCTGAATATAAATTGTAGGCCTATTATTTAGGCGCTGGATGACAGGTATACGTTTACAGACAGAATTACACTTGGAGATGCACGGTAGCGTTTGAAGTTATTGAAAATGACCCTATCAGCACCTTCAATCTAATATACCCTTTTATTGATAGATTTAAACTTGGCCTGATACAGCAGAAACCACTGATTTAGGGAATTGCTAAGTTGGGAATTGTATTTCAACCCAGAAAAAAATATATATTTTGCCAGACAGCAGACAGTATTACAATTGGCTAGCCACAGCTGAAACACCAGATTTAGGGTACTGCTATTTTGCCAATTGTATTTCACCCCTCAATAAAATAGCAAGCACAGCCGAACCCCTGATGTAGGATATAGCAAAAAAAAACAACACACTATTGATGGTTAAATGTACTTGGTGGCAGCTTGTGCTGGCGCACCACAAGACACATAATGGCCGCCGATCACCCCAGAAAAAAGTGACAGAAAAACACTCTGGGCAGCCTTAAAACAGTGAGCAATTAACTAGCAGAGGTTGAATGATACACAGCTGTAGATCGATCACTTCAGTAATTGTTTTTGAAGACTAAATCCCTTTCTAATCTGGCCCTAACAGCAGCAGCTGCATCCTATCCCTACACTGATCAGAGCAGAGTGACGTGCGGCGCTACATGACTCCAGCTTAAATAG
The DNA here is from genome assembly GCF_905171765.1 of Bufo bufo. Lineage (NCBI taxonomy): Eukaryota > Metazoa > Chordata > Amphibia > Anura > Bufonidae > Bufo > Bufo bufo. The sequence goes on along the minus strand of NC_053390.1, from coordinate 166,363,978 downwards.
AGGCTGGGTCACATGCTGCGCTGGCCAATCACAGCCATGCCAATAGTAGGCATGACTGTGATGGCCTCTTGGGGCAAGTAGTATGACGCTTGTTGATTGGCTGCTTTGCAGTCTTTCAAAAAGCGACAAGAAAGCGCCGTACAACGAACCCGAACGCGGACTTTTACGAAAAAGCTCGAGTCCGTGTCACGAACACCCCAAAATTCGGTACGAACTCGAACTATACAGTTCGGGTTAGTTCATCCCTATATACGACATGTTAGGAATTATAACTTCTATCAATCAAACACTAAGGGGTGGGAAAGGGGGTATGGTGAGCTTGACTACATGCAAGAAAGGCACTGCCCCCTTGACTTCAAGACCCTAATTTACATAATGCGGGCAGGGGAATAAAAGTCTTTTTTCTGGCATTAGGCGCATCTGACACCAAGACAAAAACAACTTTGGAATCAAGCTGCAGACTTTTAAAAGGTAATGGTGGTGGTTTAATATTCCTGTTCTAGGTGACCAGTACCCTTTAAGGTTGTTCTAGGGAGAGTTCAGAGAGAGGAAGTTGTTCCTTACGCTCTCTCTCCTTAGGCCCAGGAACCTTCAGAAGTTATCAGATCTCTGCAAGATCTACATAAAGAGAAAGATACTGTATGCAAGGGAAAAAACAGACACACTGACCCTTTGACTGTCTGATTTAGCTCTGTTGTTTATGTTTGAAGACTTAAGTTTGGAAAAACTACATAGTCTTTCCATAGACTTGCATTCAAACTCAATGGATGTCTATGATATACTAAAATGACAACATTGTTTCTGTTTAGGCTGTGATCCTCTACTCCACCCCTCCCACTACAAGGTTCTAGTTATTAGAATCTGTAGATAAGGAGAGCAGTCAGAGCCCCTAGTAGACTGCAGATATGGACCAGTAGTAGAGGAGACCCTGTCGGTCTGCAGAGAAGGAACAGTTTATAGTAGGAGATACTCTGCCAGACTGTATGAGTGAATAGAAGAAGACATTGAGATGGGGATGCTGAGCCACAGACCCTGGGTCACCAGACCTGTGAACAGAGAGCTAGCCAGATGAATGAGCCACAAACCCTGGGTCACCAACCTATGCCCAGGATGACAGTCTTCTGAGAGATATGAGAAAGAAGATGGCTTCGGCAGCATGTCGCAATATCAAAAAGAGTCTTTAATCGTACCTCCAGACACAAATGGCAACGTTTCGACTGTACACCAGTCTTTGTCAAGCCTAATGACATACATTCTGGTAGGCATATATATACCCCCCACATAAAATACACACCCCATTACATCATCAGTGCACATCACTGGGTAATAGAATACACATGTTCATACTACAACTCACAGTTAATGACATGTATGCCAGGTCCATGTTGTTCGTCTCGGCGTTCCCTTGTCTGTAATGCGCAGCCGCATCTCGATGTATTTGCATACGGGAAGTATCATGCGTCGCCATGGCTCCCGGCGGCGCCCGTGTCTCTAGCCAATGTACTGCAAGAAGCACTCACTGGCGTCACAGCCTGCGTGTCCTTCCCGTGACACTCATTCTAGTGCGCGCCTCAGTGCGTCGATAGTATTGGTCACATGGGGTGCGCGGCCAATGATAACACTGCGCATACATCGGCGCCATGGCAACGATGACGCCACGGTCACTGCTATTTACTATAAAGTAAACATGTGCAATCCGTATCAAAAAGTGAACAGGTCTATACACTATAGAACCCCTGCCCACACCGATGATCACCTGTATATATAGGGATATCACTCCGGATTGCACATATTTACACACATGACAGACATGGAAAAATACATACCATAATAAGTGTGGTACATAATAGTCACACATAACCATCCTCTGGATCGTGTATCCCATATATACATCACATATGGATCATCACCATGGCACTTTGACATATGGATCAGGAACCGATCCCCCGGGGATGCGTCACATATAAATTAAAAATATAATGTCACTATACTGATAGGACAAAACAGCAACAACTATCAATCGATAGATGCGACATTAAACTCTAGATTCAAGCCAAAAGGTTGAAGGGACCTAAGGGTATGGATCCATTTAAGTTCCTTTTTCCTCAGGATCCCCTTCCTGTCCCCACCCCTTCTCAAGTATCCTACGCTATCGATAACTCGAAATCTCAATTGATTGATGGAATGTTTGCAATCAATGAAGTGTTTTGCAACCGGTTTGTCAAGAGCACCTGTTCTTATTGTGCTTTTGTGTTTGTTAATTCTTTCCCTCAATTCCATCGTGGTCTCCCCCACGTAGATCAAACTACACGGGCACTGTATCATGTAAACCACATCTGTGGATTTACATGTATAGTGACCTTTGATCTTAAACCGTTTGCCGCTGTAAGGATGTGTAAAACCGTCACCTTTCATGATGCCACCGCAGTTGCAACAGGAAAGGCAAGGGAAATTACCATTCTTCAGTGGTGCTAGTCTTTTCTGCCTTTCGATATCCTTCCCCCCTATATCCGCCTTCACCAATCTATCTCGTAGGTTAGGGCTCCGTTTGTATGCCATCATTGGGGGAACTGAAAATTCAGTGACTGTAGGCAATCCTTTCTGCAGGATCTGCCATTCTTGTCGTAGAATGTTGGCAATATTGCCACTATCACTCCCAAAGATGGATACAAATGGAATGTGGGGGGTCCCCTGTTTTTGGGGTTTCCTCACCAGAGTGGAACTACGTTCCATAGATGTAATCCTATGCTTGGTACGGTTGATCAATTTAGTGGGATAACCTCTCTTGCTAAATTTGTTACACATCTCATCTACCCTAAAACCAAAGAGAGTGTCGTCAGATACGATACGACGTACCATAAGTAGCTGACTCCACGGGAGGGAGCTTACCATGTTCTGAGGGTGACTGCTGTCATACATTAACAAAGTATTCCTGTCTGTAGGTTTTTGGAAGAGATCAGTACAGATCCTTCCATTGTGCACCTGAATTCGGACGTCAAGGAACTGCAGCTCACGGGCAGAATGCTTCACGGTGAACTGCAGGTCCCAGACCCAGAATTCAGGTGCACATGAAACTCATCCAACTCAGGCACAGTGCCCGTCCAAATCAGGAAAATGTCGTCGATGTAGCGCCACCAGCACAGAACTCTCTCAAAGAATATGGAGCGATACACCAGCCGATCCTCGACCTCCGCCATGAAGATGTTTGCGTAGGTGGGGGCCACATTGGACCCCATCGCCACACCCCGCTTTTGCTGGTAGAAGGTGTCCCCGAAGAGAAAATAATTTCTCCTCAGGACAACCTCCAGGAGGGTGAGGATCAGCCGGCGCGCCCCGGGAGAGAGCCCTGTGCTGGCCAGGGCCACATCGACGACATTTAAGCCATAGGAGTGATCAATAGATGTATACAGGGACACAACATCAAAACTCACAAGTAAAAATTCCGCCGGCAAGTCAAGTGAATTCAGTTTGGTCAAGAAATGGCCAGTGTCCCTGACATAGGACGGGGCCGTGGTCGCGTGGATCCGCAATACTTTGTCCAAAAAGATGGACACAGGATTAAAGATGGAGCCCCTGCCCGACACGATGGGTCGGCCGGGGGGATCCACAAGACTCTTGTGGATCTTTGGTAATATATATATCACAGGGGTGATCGGATGGCTCACGCGCAAAAAGCTATTTAGTTCATCATCAATGATTCCTTGGCTGAGAGCCTCATCCAATAACACCACCTATGATATCTGCTATATCCCACCTTGGATCCTTATTCAACATCTCATAGAAATTATCATCTCCTACCTGTCTTTTGATCTCATGGACGTATTTACATGTGTCCATCACGACCACGGCACCCCCCTTGTCAGCTGGCTTGATCGTCAATTGTTTGTTGTGTTCCAGTTCAAGAACAGCCCGTCTTTCATCTTGAGACAGGTTGTGTTTGAACTGGTGGGTTCCCTCCACCCTCAATTGATCGATACGTTTTCTGACAAAACTGATATAAGTTTCAACCACATGGTTGTTTTGCGTTGGAACAAAATGACTTTTATTACGTAATTCGAAGTTTTTACACATCAAGGTATCAGTGGATACCACAGGCTGACTGACAGGTACATCAGTAGTTCTAGCTGAAAAGAAAGCTTTTAATCTCAGGCGTCTAAAGAACTTTTGTAGGTCGAGCTCAAACTCGAACCAGTCCCGTATGGTAGTAGGGCAGAATGTCAGGCCACGGCTTAGCACACTGGTCTGTGCTTTGTCAAGCTGAAAAGAGGAGATGTTCACTACCAAGTTCATCATTTCCGCTGTCCGTGTCTCGTTACTCTCCCCTGAGTATGGGTGGAGGCCTCTATCGGTATTGGGGGAAGGGTTCTTGTTGGATCGGTGGTGTTTCCTGCCGCCCCTTCTATATCGCCCTCCCCTCTTTTTCTGCTTGGGCCTAAAAAATTGGACGCACCTGATTCATCAGCAGAATCTGATTCACCAGTGCTAAAGCCAAATTTGCCTTGATCAAAGCGTTTACCGCGTCTACGCCTATTGAACCTTTGTGGTTGAGATGACTGGCAGTTATATATTTTACCAGACTGGTAATCATCTAAGTCTCTATGCCACTTATCACTCTTGATGTGTTCCACTTCCAGCTTATGTCGTGATATATGTTGAGTGATCTTTTCTTTGTAAGTTGTAAAATCCTCAGCACTCACAAGGTCCCGGATCTGGATTTCCAACTCGGCTGTTGTTTTCTTCAGGTTGTCAACCTCTTTCTGCAAAAAGTCTATGTTTAATAGCATTAATTCAAAAGAATATTGATTGTTGATTGCTTCAAAGGCTTTACAAAAATCACCATTAGTAGGGAATAAATTGGGGCGAAGGTTAGATCTAAGTCCCCTTGGTATCCTTTGTTGCTTATAATATTCTCTTAAGGTAATTAAATGAAGTTCCATGGTATTTAATCTTTTGAGATCTTGCTCCGCTTTGCGTTTCAGGATATCAACAGAGGGGGAACTTAAAAAGGCCACATCGCATCCATCTACATTGATAAGTCGCTGTATGTCCTCATCAGTATATACATACATGTGTCTTGGCGAGGTATCCATATTCTTACTTGGACCTGGGGGACCCTCCATGATGTGAATCACCACTGCGTCCGACTCCCTAGTGCACGCCTCTCGGATCAGATATGGAAGCAAAATAGTAGTGTAGAAGCAGCACTATGCGGTCTCAGGATAATGCGTCTGTATCAATGCAGCAGCCTAACCGTAGGCCCTTGATCCATCAGGCCATATAGTATACATATGAGAAAGAAGATGGCTTCGGCAGCATGTCGCAATATCAAAAAGATTCTTTAATCGTACCTCCAGACACAAATGGCAACGTTTCGACTGTACACCAGTCTTTGTCAAGCCTAATGACATACATTCTGGTAGGCATATATATACCCCCCACATAAAATACACACCCCATTACATCATCAGTGCACATCACTGGGTAATAGAATACACATGTTCATACTACAACTCACAGTTAATGACATGTATGCCAGGTCCATGTTGTTCGTCTCGGCGTTCCCTTGTCTGTAATGCGCAGCCGCATCTCGATGTATTTGCATACCGGAAGTATCATGCGTCGCCATGGCTCCCGGCGGCGCCCGTGTCTCTAGCCAATGTACTGCAAGAAGTACTCACTGGCGTCACAGCCTGCGCGTCCTTCCCGTGACACTCATTCTAGTGCGCGCCTCAGTGCGTCGATAGTATTGGTCACATGGGGTGCGCGGCCAATGATAACACTGCGCATACATCGGCGCCATGGCAACGATGACGCCACGGTCACTGCTATTTACTATAAAGTAAACATGTGCAATCCGTATCAAAAAGTGAACAGGTCTATACACTATAGAACCCCTGCCCACACCGATGATCACCTGTATATATAGGGATATCACTCCGGATTGCACATATTTACACACATGACAGACATGGAAAAATACATACCATAATAAGTGTGGTACACAATAGTCACACATAACCATCATCTGGATCGTGTATCCCATATATACATTACATATGGATCATCACCATGGCACTTTGACATATGGATCGGGAACCGATCCCCCGGGGATGCGTCACATATAAATTAAAAATATAATGTCACTATACTGATAGGACAAAACAGCAACAACTATCAATCGATAGATGCGACATTAAACTCTAGATTCAAGCCAAAAGGTTGAAGGGACCTAAGGGTATGGATCCATTTAAGTTCCTTTTTCCTCAGGATCCCCTTCCTGTCCCCACCCCTTCTCAAGTATCCTACGCTATCGATAACTCGAAATCTCAATTGATTGATGGAATGTTTGCAATCAATGAAGTGTTTTGCAACCGGTTTGTCAAGAGCACCTGTTCTTATTGTGCTTTTGTGTTTGTTAATTCTTTCCCTCAATTCCATCGTGGTCTCCCCCACGTAGATCAAACTACACGGGCACTGTATCATGTAAACCACATCTGTGGATTTACATGTATAGTGACCTTTGATCTTAAACCGTTTGCCGCTGTAAGGATGTGTAAAACCGTCACCTTTCATGATGCCACCGCAGTTGCAACAGGAAAGGCAAGGGAAATTACCATTCTTCAGTGGTGCTAGTCTTTTCTGCCTTTCGATATCCTTCCCCCCTATATCCGCCTTCACCAATCTATCTCGTAGGTTAGGGCTCCGTTTGTATGCCATCATTGGGGGAACTGAAAATTCAGTGACTGTAGGTAATCCTTTCTGCAGGATCTGCCATTCCTGTCGTAGGATGTTGGCAATATTGCCGCTATCACTCCCAAAGATGGATACAAATGGAATGTGGGGGGTCCCCTGTTTTTGGGGTTTCCTCACCAGAGTGGAACTACGTTCCATAGATGTAATCCTATGCTTGGTACGGTTGATCAATTTAGTGGGATAACCTCTCTTGCTAAATTTGTTACACATCTCATCTACCCTAAAACCAAAGAGAGTGTCGTCAGATACGATACGACGTACCCTAAGTAGCTGACTCCACGGGAGGGAGCTTACCATGTTCTGAGGGTGACTGCTGTCATACATTAACAAAGTATTCCTGTCTGTAGGTTTTTGGAAGAGATCAGTACAGATCCTTCCATTGTGCACCTGAATTCGGACGTCAAGGAACTGCAGCTCACGGGCAGAATGCATCACGGTGAACTGCAGGTCCCGGACCCCAGAATTCAGGTGCACATGAAACTCATCCAACTCAGGCACAGTGCCCGTCCAAATCAGGAAAATGTCGTCGATGTAGCGCCACCAGCACAGAACTCTCTCAAAGAATATGGAGCGATACACCAGCCGATCCTCGACCTCCGCCATGAAGATGTTTGCGTAGGTGGGGGCCACATTGGACCCCATCGCCACACCCCGCTTTTGCTGGTAGAAGGTGTCCCCGAAGAGAAAATAATTTCTCCTCAGGACAACCTCCAGGAGGGCGAGGATCAGCCGGCGCGCCCCGGGAGAGAGCCCTGTGCTGGCCAGGGCCACATCGACGACATTTAAGCCATAGGAGTGATCAATAGATGTATACAGGGACACAACATCAAAACTCACAAGTAAAAATTCCGCCGAGAAGTCAAGTGAATTCAGTTTGGTCAAGAAATGGCCAGTGTCCCTGACATAGGACGGGGCCGTGGTCGCGTGGATCCGCAATACTTTGTCCAAAAAGATGGACACAGGATTAAAGATGGAGCTCCAGGGGCGCCATCTTTAATCCTGTGTCCATCTTTTTGGACAAAGTATTGCGGATCCACGCGACCACGGCCCCGTCCTATGTCAGGGACACTGGCCATTTCTTGACCAAACTGAATTCACTTGACTTGCCGGCGGAATTTTTACTTGTGAGTTTTGATGTTGTGTCCCTGTATACATCTATTGATCACTCCTATGGCTTAAATGTCGTCGATGTGGCCCTGGCCAGCACAGGGCTCTCTCCCGGGGCGCACCGGCTGATCCTCGCCCTCCTGGAGGTTGTCCTGAGGAGAAATTATTTTCTCTTCGGGGACACCTTCTACCAGCAAAAGCGGGGTGTGGCGATGGGGTCCAATGTGGCCCCCACCTACGCAAACATCTTCATGGCGGAGGTCGAGGATCGGCTGGTGTATCGCTCCATATTCTTTGAGAGAGTTCTGTGCTGGTGGCGCTACATCGACGACATTTTCCTGATTTGGACGGGCACTGTGCCTGAGTTGGATGAGTTTCATGTGCACCTGAATTCTGGGGTCCGGGACCTGCAGTTCACCGTGATGCATTCTGCCCGTGAGCTGCAGTTCCTTGACGTCCGAATTCAGGTGCACAATGGAAGGATCTGTACTGATCTCTTCCAAAAACCTACAGACAGGAATACTTTGTTAATGTATGACAGCAGTCACCCTCAGAACATGGTAAGCTCCCTCCCGTGGAGTCAGCTACTTAGGGTACGTCGTATCGTATCTGACGACACTCTCTTTGGTTTTAGGGTAGATGAGATGTGTAACAAATTTAGCAAGAGAGGTTATCCCACTAAATTGATCAACCGTACCAAGCATAGGATTACATCTATGGAACGTAGTTCCACTCTGGTGAGGAAACCCCAAAAACAGGGGACCCCCCACATTCCATTTGTATCCATCTTTGGGAGTGATAGCGGCAATATTGCCAACATCCTACGACAGGAATGGCAGATCCTGCAGAAAGGATTACCTACAGTCACTGAATTTTCAGTTCCCCCAATGATGGCATACAAACGGAGCCCTAACCTACGAGATAGATTGGTGAAGGCGGATATAGGGGGGAAGGATATCGAAAGGCAGAAAAGACTAGCACCACTGAAGAATGGTAATTTCCCTTGCCTTTCCTGTTGCAACTGCGGTGGCATCATGAAAGGTGACGGTTTTACACATCCTTACAGCGGCAAACGGTTTAAGATCAAAGGTCACTATACATGTAAATCCACAGATGTGGTTTACATGATACAGTGCCCGTGTAGTTTGATCTACGTGGGGGAGACCACGATGGAATTGAGGGAAAGAATTAACAAACACAAAAGCACAATAAGAACAGGTGCTCTTGACAAACCGGTTGCAAAACACTTCATTGATTGCAAACATTCCATCAATCAATTGAGATTTCGAGTTATCGATAGCTTAGGATACTTGAGAAGGGGTGGGGACAGGAAGGGGATCCTGAGGAAAAAGGAACTTAAATGGATCCATACCCTTAGGTCCCTTCAACCTTTTGGCTTGAATCTAGAGTTTAATGTCGCATCTATTGATTGATAGTTGTTGCTGTTTTGTCCTATCAGTATAGTGACATTATATTTTTAATTTATATGTGACGCATCCCCGGGGGATCGGTTCCCGATCCATATGTCAAAGTGCCATGGTGATGATCCATATGTGATGTATATATGGGATACACGATCCAGATGATGGTTATGTGTGACTATTGTGTACCACACTTATTATGGTATGTATTTTTCCATGTCTGTCATGTGTGTAAATATGTGCAATCCGGAGTGATATCCCTATATATACAGGTGATCATCGGTGTGGGCAGGGGTTCTATAGTGTATAGACCTGTTCACTTTTTGATACGGATTGCACATGTTTACTTTATAGTAAATAGCAGTGACCGTGGCGTCATCGTTGCCATGGCGCCGATGTATGCGCAGTGTTATCATTGGCCGCGCACCCCATGTGACCAATACTATCGACGCACTGAGGCGCGCACTAGAATGAGTGTCACGGGAAGGACGCGCAGGCTGTGACGCCAGTGAGTGCTTCTTGCAGTACATTGGCTAGAGACATGGGCGCCGCCGGGAGCCATGGCGACGCATGATACTTCCGGTATGCAAATACATCGAGATGCGGCTGCGCATTACAGACAAGGGAACGCCGAGACGAACAACATGGACCTGGCATACATGTCATTAACTGTGAGTTGTAGTATGAACATGTGTATTGTATTACCCAGTGATGTGCACTGATGATGTAATGGGGTGTGTATTTTATGTGGGGGGTATATATATGCCTATCAGAATGTATGTCATTAGGCTTGACAAAGACTGGTGTACAGTCGAAACGTTACCATTTGTGTCTGGAGGTACGATTAAAGAATCTTTTTGATATTGCGACATGCTGCCGAAGCCATCTTCTTTCTCATATGTATACTATATGGCCTGATGGATCAAGGGCCTACGGTTAGGCTGCTGCATTGATACAGACGCATTATCCTGAGACCGCATAGTGCTGCTTCTACACTACTATTTTGCTTCCAGTCTTCTGAGAGAGTGACAGCTTGCTTAGGCCTTCGCTCAGCATGAAGCCTTCTGCCCGGGATAAGACTGGAGAAGCTAGCTCAGTGCCTTACCTGTATTGTTTTGCATTAGAGATCTTCCAGTAAAGAAGCACACTGGTTAACTACAGACCCTGACTTTCTGGACTTATTCCCCATGGGTTGCACAATGCCTTACTATCGTCTCTGGAGAGGTGCAACATGTGGTGACACCTCAACGGTCTTTGTGGGACCCAGCGTACTGTTGGAGACATTCCAAACCTGCTCAATGCATATCCTGCAGTGGACACTACAACCATTATTGCCAATGTATTGTTACCAGCCATAAATTCTACTAATAGACACTTTAGGAAGATGGAGGGAGAAGAGGACAATAACTCCCATCCTTGCTTAAATCCATACATTGCTATCTGGGAGAGAACTGCACTGTGTACAGTTGGAACTGTGTCTGCTATACTTCAATGTACTACAACTCCCATTTTGCACTAAAGATATATGTTTATTCTACCACTGGCCTATTTTTCTGACTCCTACACTATATGCTGGCCATTGCACTCCACATGCCCTGCCTTGCACCCATACAGATACTTAACATCATTAGCACCTATCTACCATCAGACTGGAGCCCCAAAATCAGTGTTTGCCCTGAAGGAAGAAAGGGTGCATGTTTCCTGTCACTTCGTGGCCCTAGGGAGCAACAGCATAAGGAAAGTCACCAGGGGCGTTGCTAGGGTCTCAAAAGATCCGGGGCCCAAACCCCAATGAATATTGTCCAATTATCGAAGTCAACCCTTATGGGGTCAGATGGTGTTTAAACACACAGGGAAAAAGACAGTGGCTTATTGGGAGCAAGCGTACAAAAATTATGCCTCAACTGGGAAGATCACTGCCCCTGTTTATACACACATACATGTGCAGCGAGCCCCATGAGAGCCAGTGCAGAAGATGGGAGTGGTAGTGGCACTGATGAAGTGTTGTGTCACACTGTACTCCCTCAGGCCATTGCAACTTGTGGAAATGTTGTATTGAAGAATTTTTAAAAGTCTTATACTAAGTGCAACATAGAATTTCAAATACATTCAATAGCAGCTGATGTCAACTGCAATTTTCTGGCACCAGTAAGGATTATAGAGGTTGGATGGCTGCTGGTTAACACTTGTATTGTCCTGGCCTAGCAGTAGTATGGGTGATAGGTGTCTTAGCCATAGTCCCTCACCTCATAGCAGTGTTCTTAATACTGATTGTAGCTGTTCACTCTGCTGTCTGTTATCAAGGATTTACTTGAGGCTTTATATCTTTAATTTCTATGGAGAATGCTCTTCAGGAGCAGCAGCTCAGCTGTGTGCTTCCTCTCCTCAATCAGGTTGCTCTGTAACACCCTCCTTCTGGCTGGAAGCAGGATGTCTACTCCTACCAAGAGGGGAGGGAGAGAGTGGTTACCCCTGTTCCTTGCCAACCATTGCCCTCTATATACATACTAGTACAAACAGCCAAAACATGAAAAAAAAAAACAATAGTACAATTGTACTACCCCCAGGTCTATGGTTCTACATATGTTAATTTCATAAGAAAGAGGGAATCCTTCTGTAAAAGCATACCTTAAGCATACCTTAATGGGAACAGAACGCCCGTCCGTATTTATACACGCAGAAGTGTTTATTGTCAGAAGAATGATTGGCCCATTCTGCACAAGCATCCAAAAATTATGCACTAACACGGGTATATTGTCTGATGACATTTATACATGCACAAATGTTAATTGCCATTAGAATTACTGTCTTGTTCTGCACAAGCGTCCAAAAATTATGCATTAATGGGGGTAGAATGCCTGCCCATAGTTATATATTGTGACACAGTGAGAGGTTTTGTCTGGGAAAACAGGTATTTTCCTTCCAGCATGTGCTGCTGGGCTGATTTACAGCCAGGTGAGGTGAAATACTGGACCGGATTTTAAGTGCCGGTCCGGGTTTTGGCAGCACCTGGCTGTCCTTAAATAGGCAGCTGGGCTCAGAAGCCGGGTCTCTGTGTTAGGATCTGGGAGCCTTGTGTCTGGATGAAGGCTTGCTACATGTTTGGAATGAAAACAGGTTGGTGCTGCTATGCTCAAGGACTCTTTGAGGCAGAATTGCTGCATGGTGTGAATTACCACCAACACCGCAAGGTGACTTTTTGCTTGTTTATGACTGCTTGTTTTGTCACTTGCCTAAAGTGTGAATAAAACAATGAACTGTTATATCCAAAGAACTTGTTGTTGCCTCTATACTGCGTCCGCTAATCCTGTCTACCAGAGCGAAACCCCATAATTGGTGGAGAATGTGGGCAAAAGCAGTGAAGCTGGCGTGAACGCTGATATTTTTGGTTTCTGCATTTTTTTAGGCACGGTTGTATGTCGTACATTAAACCAGCTGTATTACAACCAGTGCCCCATGACAAAATGGAGGCTGTTGTGAAGGTCCTCATGGAGGCTAATCTGCAGCAGCGAGAGACAAACCTGCAACAACGCGAGGCTAATAAGCAGCAGGAGACTAACCAGTTGCTGCTACAACACATGATGGCTTTGCAGACAGCGGAGCAACCCCGAGCGACAACGATGCCCGGAAAGCAGTCCGTGCCGCGCTTCCTAAGATCACTCCCGCAGACGACATTGAAACCTACCTGGCGATGTATGAGAAAGTGGCCATAAAGGAAAAGCTACCCCGTGACCAGTGGGCTGAAGTCGTCGCTCCGCTCCTGGCATCCGATTCCCAGCGGGTGTATTTCGACTTGCCGGATGATCAAGGCTGACTACCAGAAAGTCAAGTGTGAGTTTCTGACAAGACTGGGGGTGAATGTGTTGGTCCGGGCCCAGCGGGTGCATCAGTGGGGGTTCAACTCCGCTAAGCCTGCAAGACCCCAGTATTATAACTTACTTCTCCTCTTGCAAAAATGGCTACAGCCTGACCTTGCTGAGTCCCACTGCTATGCTGGATCCTCTGATAGCCGATATGTTCTGGAGGGCTTTGCCATACCCTCTACAGCACTGGATCGGTCAGATGTCTCCTGGCAGTGCCCTTGAGATGGTGGATCTGGTGGAACGCTATGAAGCTACCAGGAATCTAAAGGAGGGTTCTGTCAGGATGGGGGTCGGCAAACCCCAGAAATCTCCACCCCAGGCCCAGAGATTTGAGCCGATAAAACCCGCCTGGGATGTACCCACGGTCGACCTGGCTTCGATAGTCTGCTGTCGGTGTCAGGAGCCTGGCCATGTAAGGGCTGACTGTCCCCATCGGGTTCAGCCCATGGACACTAACTATGGCTACCGTCAGTCGCTATATGCCAGGAGGCTGTGTGCAACAGGTACCCCAGAGTCTCTAGATCACTTGTGCCAGGTGGAAGTGGGAGACACTTTGGCAGAGGCACTGCTGGACTCAGGGAGTCTGGTGACCCTAGTAAGGGCTACACTGGTGCGGTCCATTGAGTATACTTGCCAGAAAGTCGTGGTGATGTGCACACATGGAGACTTAAAAGACTACCCCACAACACTGGTGTATCTAACAACAGTGGCCGGTAGATGGACCCACGAGGTAGCTGTCGCCACAAATCTACATTATGAACTCATAATAGGGAGAGACTTTCCAGGCTTCCGGGCACTGTGGCCTGCTATGAGAGTGACTGATACCCATGAGGCAGGGGTAACACTATCACGGTGGCCCGGCTCTGGGGGGGAGAACAGAGCCCTGGGAACCTGAGACCAAAGGGCCAGCGGTTACCGCCACTTCGGTGAAAGAGGGGGAGACAGCCCTGCTAAGTGTGATAGTGTGAGACGTGGAAGACTTGCCGCCTGGTCCTGAATTGGCAGACCTCAATGTCTACGGGGATAATTTTGGTACCGCCCAACGTCGGGACTCAACCCTATCCTGAGCCTAGGAAAATGTGTTAATAGTAGATGGTTAACCACAACAACCTGGGGCAGAGTCAGTGTTTTCCCGTTTTGTGGTTCATCAGGGTATGATATATCGGGTAAACCAACTACAGGGTGAGCCTATTGAACAGTTGTGGTCTCCAAGGCTTATTGTAAGCTTGTGTTAGATCTAGCCCACCAACATGTTCTCGGGGGTCACCTGGGCTGCAGAAAACTCAGGATCGTATTCTACAGCGTGTTTACTGGCCCAGCATATTCAAAGAAGTGGAAGAGTTTTGTAAGTCTTGCCCGACCTGCCAGATAACTACCGCCCAGCCATATTTCCGTAGTCCCCTAGTACCTCTCCCGATTATCGAAGTACCGTTTGACCGAATTGCTATGTACCTCATAGGCCCAGTACCAAAGTCTGTCAGAGGGCATCAACACATCTTAGCCACTCAGTACCCGGAGGCAGTGCTACTGCGACATACCTCGGCCAAACTCATAGCTAAGGAGTTAATGGAGATGTTTTCCCGAGTGGGACTACCTAAAGAGGTTCTGACTGACCAAGGGACCCCTTTTATGTCCAAGGTGATGAGGGAACTCTGTAAGTTGCTGAACATAAAACAACTACGGACGTCCGTTTACCATCCGCAAACGGACGGTCTGGTAGAACGGTTTAACCAAACATTAAAAAATATTTTGAAAAAAGTAGTGTCTAAAGATGGGAAGGACTGGGACCTCCTTCTACCCTATTTCATGTTCACAGTACTGGGTTCTCACCCTTCAAACTGCTACGGTATATGGCAGACACCCTCGCGGTCTCTTGGACGTGGCCAAAGAGGTGTGGGAACAACAACCCACTCCACATAAAAGTGTCATTGAGTACGTTACCCAGATGCAAGATCGGATAGAGACAGGGTTGCCTCTTGTTAGGGAGCATATGGAGGCAGCTCAGCGAGCCCAGAGTCGGGTCTATAATCGGCAGGTTCGGGTCCGGATCTTTAACCCAGGTGATCGGGTTTTGGTTCTGCTGCCGACCGCAGACAGTAATTTCCTGACTAGGTGGAGGAGATGTAGACTACAATGTATACCAGCCAGGACAGCAAAAGCCAGAGCAGGTTTACCATGTGAATTTACTCAAACCATGGAAAGATAGAGAAACCTGTACAGAAGACAGCCCGCGGCCGGGTTTCCTAGGAGAAGAGGTACCGGTTCCTCTGTCTGATGCAAAAGAGGCGGCTGCCACAGTAAAAATTGCTGACAGCCTCTCCTCTAAACAGACACAGGAGGCCAGGGAGTTTGTTAGTCGGAACACGGATGTGTTCTCGGAACTCCCAGGACGCACTTCCATAATCCAGCATGACATTGTCACTGAGCCTCAGGCAAAAGTCCGATTAAAACCATACCGGGAACCAGAGGATCGACGACAGGCCACATCAGACGAGGTGCAGCTAATGTTGCAGCTAGATGTCATTGAGGAGTCAAAAAGTGAGTGGGCCAGTCCTATAGTATTGATACCCAAGCTAGATGGGACATTGCGGTTTTGTAACGACTTTCGAAAACTTAACGAGGTTTCCAATTCGATGCGTATCTCATGCCCCGGGTGGATGAGCTCATCGAGAAGTTAGGACAAGCCCGGTATTTTTCTGTTTTGGACCTCACGAAAGGGCACTGGCAGGTGCCCTTAACGGAGGCTGCCAAAGAGAAAATTGGCTTCATCACGCCTGAGGGGCTGTATCAATATAAGGTCTTACCCTTTGGTCTGCATGGCACCCCCGCCACTTTTTAGCGACTAATGGACATCGTGCTTCATCCACATCGTCGGTACACTTCGGCTTACTTCGACAATATTGTCATCCACAGTACCGACTGGGAAAATCACCTACCCAAAGTGCAGGCTGTAGTGGAATCCCTTCGGAATGTGCGATAGGGTTACAAGAGACTAAGTACCTGGGGTATGTCATTGGGCGCGAAGTTATTAAACCCCAAGTGAACAAAATAGAGGCAATATGGAATTGGCCCCGACCTGTCACCACTAGGCAAATAAAGTCATTTCTGAGAATGGTGGGCTATTACATAAAGGTTTGTTCCCCACTTTGCTACTCTAGCCGCGCCCTTGACAGGACTCTTGAAGGGACACAAGTCAATGATTGTTCGCTGGGATGATCGGGCGGAGGAGGCTTTCTCTGCTTTGAAGTTGGCCCTGTGCGGGTCACCGGTTTTGGTGACGCCCAACTTCAAAAGGGAGTTTATAGTACAGACCAATGCCTCCAAAGTAGGCCTAGATTCTGTACTGTCTCAGGAGCATCCTGTTTTCTTCCTCAGCCATAAGCTCACCCCAGTCGAGACCCGGTATAGTATAGTGGAGAGAGAGTGCCTGGCTATCAAGTGGGCACTCGAGTCTCTCCGCTATTATTTATTGGGGAGAAAATTCTGCCTAGTGACTGACCAGTCCCCTCTCAAGTGGATGAGCCAGGCCAAGGACAGAAATGCCCGGGTCACCCGATGGTTTCTCTCCCTACAAAACTTTACATTTTTGGTGGAACACAGGGCAGGCCAGTTACAGGGAAACATGGATGCCCTGTCTTGGGTACACTGTCTGGCGTGTATTCACCCCCTCAGGGTTGAACAAAGTGGGGGTATGTGACACAGTGATAGGTTTTGTCTGGGAAAACAGGTATTTTCCTCCCAGGATGTGCTGCTGGTCTGATTTACAGCCAGGTGAGATCAAATACCTGACCGGATTTTAAGTGCTGGTCCAAGTTTTGGGAGCACTTGGCTGTCCTTAAATAGGCAGCTGGGCTCAGAAGCCGGGTCTCTGTGTTGGGATCTGGGAGCCTTGTGTCTGGATGAAGGCGTGCTACATGTTTGGAATGAAAACAGGTTGGTGCTGCTATGCTCAAGGACTCTTTGAGGCAGAATTGCTGCATGGTGTGAATTACCACCAACACCGCAAGGTGACTTTTTGCTTGTTTATGACTGCTTGTTTTGTCACTTGCCTTAAGTGTGAATAAAACACTGAACTGTTTGATCCAAAGAACTTGTTGTTGCCTCTATACTGCATCCGCTAATCCTGTCTACCAGAGCGAAACCCCACAATATGCACAAGTGTTAATTCTCAGACGAAAAAGAGGCTTGTTCGGAACAAGCCTGGAAAAATTGTCCCTTTTAATTGGGAGCAGCAGCAGTACAATGAGGATGTGGTATGTGGCCACAATATTAGCAGCAGCAGTGGCATGATGGCAGTAGCCACCATACAGTATTGGACATGATGGTAGGCAAGCCGACAATGGCAGTGGTATGATGGCAGCAGAAGTCATACAGCACGGAACATGATGGTAGGCAAGCATTTTTTCGGACAGTAGCATGATGGTGCACTATCACTGAGAAGAAAAGGAGGTTAGTCAGCACATCCCAATGCGCAGGTGCACGCTGCAATGGCTAGAAACATATAGAAAAAAGACAATGCAACAGCACTCTGCAAACGAGATAAAGTACAATAATGCCATAGTCACAAAAAATATTATAGTGCTAATGCTACGCTTATTTATAAAGTGAGATGCTTGGCAAATTCATTTCGTACAAAACCATTCGAGCCCATCCGCCAAACGTCTGTAAGCGATCTCTGTAAGATGGGAACCTAACACTAAATACTACCTGTTATGTGCCATAATGGCCGCCATAAAGTTCAGGAAGTGTTGGTTCCACATGCATGCTGGGTCCACTCTGCCTTTTACCATTTTTGGTGCCATAATGGCCTCCTTTTTTTTTCCAAGGGATGTAGGTTCCAACATGCATGCTGAGCCTACGCCATACCTTTCCTTGTGCCAGATGGCTTCCAATGAATGTAGTGAGAGCAGGGCCGTCTTTAATATTGATTGGACCCTGGGCAAAGATTTACTTGGGCCCCCTGGATCCCGCCTTCACACACCTTAGCAGACAATCACGCCCTCCACCACAACACACACACAAAACAGTAGAGCAGTATAGCACCTCACCGTATACAGCACCCCAAACTATACACAATACAGCACCCCAAACTATACAGCCCCCCACACTATACAGTACAGCAGTATAGCACTCCACACTATACAGCACCCACAGAATACAGTATACAGCCCCCCACAGTATACAGTACAGCAGTATAGCACTCCACAATATTCAGCACCAACAGTATACAGTATACAGCCCCCCACACTATACAGCCCGCCACACTATACAGGCCCCCACACAGTATACAGGCCCCCACACAGTATACAGCCCCCCACACAGTATACAGCCCCCCACACTATACAGGCCCCCCACACTATACAGGCCCCCCACACAATACAGGCCCCCACACTATACAGGCTCCCCCACACTATACAGCCCCCCCACAGTATACAGTCCCCCACAATATACAGCCCCCCACAGTATACAGCACCCCACTATACAGTAGTTTACAGTATATTAGCATAACAGCCCCTGTCACCTTTTTCTGATGTAATCTTCACAAAAAAAGCTCCAGAGTTAAAGGGCTTGTCACCCCACTAAACAGATATTTTTTTTTGTGTACTTATAATCCCTATCCTGCGATATTGCTATACCTTATGTTATTAATAATTTTCATTCAGTAGATTTTGCAAAAAACTTACTTTTATGATATGCTAATTACCTTTCTACCAGCAAGTAGGACGTCTACTTGCTGATAGCAGCCGCAGAAAACCGCCCCCTCCTTCTGTTGATTGACAGGGCCAGCCGGGATCTCCTCCTCCGACCAGCCCTGTCAGCATTTCAAAAGTCGCGCGCCTGTGTTGATTCGGCGCAGGCGCTCTGAGATAAGGAGGCTCGGCTCCTCAGCACTCCCTCAGTGCGCCTGCGCCGATGACGTCACCGAAAGAGAAGATTATTAATAACATAAGGTATAGCAATATCACAGGATAGGGATTATAAGTACACAAAAAAATAAAAAGTTTAGTGGGGTGACAGAAGCCCTTTAAGGCAAACTTCTCCTGCAAAACTCCTGATAGGACCTTGATGACCTCATAGCCATGTGACCAGTAATATTGCTAGGTTACTTGTCACATGGTGATGATGTCATCTAACGTCCTAGATCACAGCTAAGGTCCTAGATCACAGCTGACAGCCTGACACCCGGGGCAGTGGCTAGCAGGACTCAAGAGGCAGCTGCCTTGGGCCCCCCATGAGCAACTGGGCCCGGGGCAGCTGGCCCTTTTGCCCCTTGGTAAAGACGGCCCTGAGTGAGAGCAGGCCACAGCTTTATACTGAAACTAATTAAAATCAGCCTATGGGGCAGACAGGCTATTCAGGAGTGCACGACTCGCTGGAGTGCTACACATTCAATGCTGTAAATCTGCAAAGAAAAGGGGGTTAGTCAGCACATCCCAATACGCAAGTGCATGCGGCCATGGCTAGAAACATAGAGAAAAAAGACAATGCAACAGCACTCTGCAAACCAGATAAAGTACAGGGTGGGCCATTTATATGGATACACCTTAATACAATGGGAATGGTTGGTGATATTAACTTCCTGTTTGTGGCACATTAGTATCTGTGAGGGGGGAAACTTTTCAAGATGGGTGGTGATCATGGCGGCCATTTTGAAGTCGGCCATTTTGAATCCAACTTTTGTTTTTTCAATAGGAAGAGGGTCATGTGACACATCAAACTTATTGGGAATTTCACAAGAAAAACAATGGTGTTCTTGGTTTTAACATAACTTTATTCTTTCATGAGTTATTTACAAGTTTCTGACCACTTATAAAATGTGTTCAATGTGCTGCCCATTGTGTTGGATTGTCAATGCAACCCTCTTCTCCCACTCTTCACACACTGATAGCAACACCGCAGGAGAAATGCTAGCACAGGCTTCCAGTATCCATAGTTTCAGTTGCTGCACATCTCGTAGTTTCACAGCATAGACAATTGCCTTCAGATGACACCAAAGATAAAAGTCTAAGGGGGTCAGATCGGGAGACCTTGGGGGCCATTCAACTGGCCCATGACGACCAATCCACTTTCCAAGAAACTGTTCATCTAGGAATGCTCGGACCTGACACCCATAATGTGGTGGTGCACCATCTTGCTGGAAAAACTCAGGGAACGTCCAGCTTCAGTGCATAAAGAGGGAAACACATCATCATGTAGCAATTTCGCAGTGACATGCGGCGAGTTCTACGCTGTGGGCTCTTGCTGAATGAAGCTAGGACAGCCACTGATGTTTCTTCATTAGAGACAGATTTCATGCGACCACATTTTGGCAAATCCAACACTGAACCAGTTTCACGAAACTTAGCAAGCAGTTTGCTAACTGTAGCATGGGAGATGGGTGGTCTCGTAAGGTGTCTTGCATTGAAATCTGCTGCAATGACCCGGTTACTGCGTTCACCAGACATCAACACAATTTCTATCCGCTCCTCACGTGTTAACTTCGGCGACATGTCAATGGCTGTAAACAAAGAGAAACTTGTAAATAACTCATGAAAGAATAAAGTTACGTTAAAACCAAGCACACCATTGTTTTTCGTGTGAAATTCCCAATAAGTTTGATGTGTCACATGACCCTCTTCCTATTGAAAAAACAAAAGTTGAATTCAAAATGGTCGACTTCAAAATGGCCACCATGGTCACCACCCATCTTGAAAAGTTTCCCCCCTCACATATACTAATGTGCCACAAACAGGAAGTTAATATCACCAACCATTCCCATTTTATTAAGGTGTATCCATATAAATGGCCCACCCTGTACAATAATTCCATAGTCACAAAAAATATTATAGTGCTAATGCTACGCTTATTTATAAAGTGAGAAGCTTGGCAAATGCATTTTGTACAAAACCATTTGAGCCTGTCTGCCAAACCATTTGAGCCTGTCTGCCATTTGAGCCTGTCTGCCTGTCACAAAAGCAAATATCCGTAATTTGTAATAATCTACAATATTTTCAGTTAAAAATCAAAAATTGCAAACATTATGTGAACTATGCAGGTATACCTTATATAGTAGACATACAGCAGTATTTTTTTTATAAATGATTACGTGATTATGAAATCTAATAGGGAAATAATGTAATATATGTTTTCATGTCATTTTTCAATACAGTACTGTGGACAATCTGAATGAGCCGGAGGATTCGGATTTGGGAGGAAGCAACACTCTGGCTGTTTTTTCACCAGCCACAACTCCAGCCCCAACATCGGCTGAGGAGCCAGAATAACCGGCAAGGGAAGCTGCCATCGTTTCACAGGGGAGCCCAGAAGCATCCCAGCAGCCTCAGCCCAGGCATCAGAGGAATGTCCCACACTCTTCCTCTGGGCAACAGACTTGGGAAATGATTGATGCTTGAGTCATCGAGTTCCTTGCCCAGAAGAGGAGTGAGGGACAAGAAGAGACTTTGTTGAGGGGCCTTACTCCATTACTGAGGCGGGTCCCTTTACAAAGACATAATGAGTGTATTGCTTCCTGTGGCCCTTGTGTTTGACATATATGCCTCCCTTTACCAGGGACAAATCAATGATCTGCGTCGGCACGGACGCAGCTACCCCCAGCCTCCACACCCACCTCAAGGCCTCAGGGGTAGGGATGAGCGAACCCGAACTGTATAGTTCGGGTTCGTACCGAATTTTGGGGTGTCCGTGACACGGACCCGAACCCGAACATTTTCGTAAAAGTCCGGGTTCGGGTTCGGTGTTCGGCGCTTTCTTGGCGCTTTTTGAAAGGCTGCAAAGCAGCCAATCAACAAGCGTCATACTACTTGGCCCAAGAGGCCATCACAGCCATGCCTACTATTGGCATGGCTGTGATTGGCCAGTGCACCATGTGACCCAGCCTCTATTTAAGCTGGAGTCACGTAGCGCCGCACGTCACTCTGCTATGATCAGTATAGGGAGAGGTTGCAGCTGCGACGTTAGGGCGAGATTAGGCAGATTAACTCCTCCAAAAGACTTCATTCTGTGATCGATCTGCAGCTGTGGATCATTGAAGTGCTATTATTGACTTGCTCACTTTTTTGAGGCTGCCCAGAGCGTTTTTAGATCACTTTTTTTCTGGGGTGATCGGCGGCCATTTTGTGACTTGTGGTGCGCCAGCACGAGCTATCACCAAGTGTATTTAACCATCGATAGTGTGGTTATTTTGTGCTATATCCTACATCAGCTGCAGGCTGAGCCTGTGTCACCCAAGTGCATTTAACCATCAACAGTCTGGTTATTTTTTGGCCATATATTACATCAGGGGCAAGTTGAGCCTGTCACCCAGCGCCTAAAAAATAGACCTGACATTTCTATTCAACCAAATCTGCACAGTTTTAGCTGGTCAAGTTATTTGTAGTGACCGTAAAAGCAGACTTTTTGTTCTGGGTTGAAAAAGCATTCCCAAATTTGCCATTCTGAAAATAACTAGTTTGTGGTATTTGAGGCCTACTTGAAATCTATCCCAAAAAGAAAATCTTACATTGAAGGTATTGATAGTGTCATTCAGAAAAACCTAAGACACACGCTAGCGTGCTGATAGAAGTGTCATTCTGTGATTAAACCTATAACTGTCACACAGCGCAAAAAAAAAACAGGTCTCACATCTCTATTCAACCAAATCTGCACAGTTTTAGCTGGTCAAGTTATTTGTAGTGACCGTAAAAGCAGACTTTTTGTTCTGGGTTGAAAAAGCATTCCCAAATTTGCCATTGTCAAAATTGTGGTGAACGGGAACAATGAGGAAAACATCTAATAAGGGACGCGGACGTGGACATGGTCGTGGTGGTGTTAGTGGACCCTCTGGTGCTGGGAGAGGACGTGGCCGTTCTGCCACAGCCACACGTCCTAGTGAACCAACTACCTCAGGTCCCAGTAGCCAGCAGAATTTACAGCGATATTTGGTGGGGCCCAATGCCGTTCTAAGGATGGTAAGGCCTGAGCAGGTACAGGCATTAGTCAATTGGGTGGCCGACAGTGGATCCAGCACGTTCACATTATCTCCCACCCAGTCTTCTGCAGAAAGCGCACAGATGGCGCATGAAAACCAAGCCCATCGGTCTGTCACATCACCCCCATGCATATCAGGGAAACTGTCTGAGCCTCAAGTTATGCAGCAGTCTCTTATGCTGTTTGAAGACTCTGCTGCCAGGGTTTCCCAAGGGCATCCACCTAGCCCTTCCCCAGGGGTGGAAGAGATAGAATGCACTAACGCACAACCACTTATTTTTCCTGATGATGAGGACATTGGAATACCACCTCAGCACGTCTCTGATGATGACGAAACACAGGTGCCAACTGCTGCGTCTTTCTGCAGTGTGCAGACTGAACAGGAGGTCAGGGATCAAGACTGGGTGGAAGACGATGCAGGGGACGATGAGGTCCTAGACCCCACATGGAATGAAGGTCGTGCCACTGACTTTCACAGTTCGGAGGAAGAGGCAGTGGTGAGACCGAGCCAACAGCGTAGCAAAAGAGGGAGCAGTGGGCAAAATCAGAACACCCGCCGCCAAGAGACTCCGCCTGCTACTGACCGCCGCCATCTGGGACCGAGCACCCCAAAGGCAGCTTCAAGGAGTTCCCTGGCATGGCACTTCTTCAAACAATGTGCTGACGACAAGACCCGAGTGGTTTGCACGCTGTGCCATCAGAGCCTGAAGCGAGGCATTAACGTTCTGAACCTTAGCACAACCTGCATGACCAGGCACCTGCATGCAAAGCATGAACTGCAGTGGAGTAAACACCTTAAAAACAAGGAAGTCACTCAGGCTCCCCCTGCTACCTCTTCTGCTGCTGCCGCCTCGGCCTCTTCTGCTGCTGCTGCCGCTGCCTCGGCCTCTTCCTCCGCCTCTGGAGGAACGTTGGCACCTGCCGCCCAGCAAACATGGGATGTACCACCAACACCACCACCTGCGTCACCAAGCATCTCAACCATGTCACACGGCAGCGTTCAGCTCTCCATCTCACAAACATTTGAGAGAAAGCGTAAATTCTCACCTAGCCACCCTCGATCCCTGGCCCTGAAAGCCAGCATTTCTAAACTACTGGCCTATGAAATGCTGTCATTTAGGCTGGTGGACACACACAGCTTCAAACAGCTCATGTCACTTGCTGTCCCACAGTATGTTGTTCCCAGCCGCCACTACTTCTCCAAGAGAGCCGTGGCTTCCCTGCACAAACAAGTGTCCGATAATATCAAGTGTGCACTGCGCAATGCCATCTGTGGCAAGGTCCACCTAACCACAGATACGTGGACCAGTAAGCACGGCCAGGGACGCTATATCTCCCTAACTGCACACTGGGTAAATGTAGTGGCGGCTGGGCCCCAGGCGGAGAGCTATTTGGCGCACGTCCTTCCGCCGCCAAGGATCGCAGGGCAACATTCTTTGCCTCCTGTCTCCTCCTCCTCCTACTCAGCTTCCTCCTCCTCTTCTTCCACCTGCTCATCCAGTCAGCCACACACCTTCACCACCAACTTCAGCACAGCACGGGGTAAACGTCAGCAGGCCGTTCTGAAACTCATATGTTTGGGGGACAGGCCCCACACCGCACAGGAGTTGTGGCGGGGTATAGAACAACAGACCGACGAGTGGTTGCTGCCGGTGAGCCTCAAGCCCGGCCTGGTGGTGTGCGATAATGGGCGAAATCTCGTTGCAGCTCTGGGACTAGCCGGTTTGACGCACATCCCTTGCCTGGCGCATGTGCTGAATTTGGTGGTGCAGAAGTTCATTCGCAACTACCCCGACATGTCAGAGCTGCTGCATAAAGTGCGGGCCGTCTGTTCGCGCTTCCGGCGTTCACACCCTGCCGCTGCTCGCCTGTCTGCGCTACAGCGTAACTTCGGCCTTCCCGCTCACCGCCTCATATGCGACGTACCCACCAGGTGGAACTCCACCTTGCATATGCTGGACAGACTGTGCGAGCAGCAGCAGGCCATAGTGGAGTTTCAGCTGCAGCACGCACGGGTCAGTCGCACTGCGGATCAGACCCAATTCACCACCAATGACTGGGCCTCCATGCGAGACCTGTGTGCCCTGTTGCGCTGTTTCGAGTACTCCACCAACATGGCCAGTGGCGATGACGCCGTTATCAGCGTTACAATACCACTTCTATGTCTCCTTGAAAAAACACTTAGGGCGATGATGGAAGAGGAGGTGGCCCAGGAGGAAGAGGAGGAAGAGGGGTCATTTTTAGCACTTTCAGGCCAGTCTCTTCAAAGTGACTCAGAGGGAGGTTTTTTGCAACACCAGAGGCCAGGTACAAATGTGGCCAGACAGTGCCCACTACTGGAGGACGAGGAGGACGAGGATGAGGAGGAGGTGGAGGAGGATGAGGATGAAGCATGTTCACAGCGGGGTGGCACCCAAAGCAGCTCGGGCCCATCACTGGTGCGTGGCTGGGGGGAAACACAGGACGATGACGATACGCCTCCCACAGAGGACAGCTTGTCCTTACCTCTGGGCAGCCTGGCACACATGAGCGACTACATGCTGCAGTGCCTGCGCAACGACAGCAGAGTTGCCCACATTTTAACGTGTGCGGACTACTGGGTTGCCACCCTGCTGGATCCCAGGTACAAAGACAATGTGCCCACCTTACTTCCTACACTGGAGCGTGATAGGAAGATGCGCGAGTACAAGCGCACGTTGGTAGACGCGCTACTGAGAGCATTCCCAAATGTCACAGGGGAACCAGTGGAAGCCCAAGGCGAAGGCAGAGGAGGAGCAAGAGGTCGCCAACGCAGTTGTGTCACGGCCAGCTCCTCTGAGGGCAGGGTTAGCATGGCAGAGATGTGGAAAAGTTTTGTCACCACGCCACAGCTAACTGCACCACCACCTGATACGGAACGTGTTAGCAGGAGGCAACATTTCACTAACATGGTAGAACAGTACCTGTGCACACCCCTCCACGTACTGACTGATGGTTCGGCCCCATTCAACTTCTGGGTCTCCAAATTGTCCACGTGGCCAGAGCTAGCCTTTTATGCCTTGGAGGTGCTGGCCTGCCCGGCGGCCAGCGTTTTGTCTGAACGTGTATTCAGCACGGCAGGGGGCGTCATTACAGACAAACGCAGCCGCCTGTGTACAGCCAATGTGGACAAGCTGACGTTCATAAAAATGAACCAGGCATGGATCCCACAGGACCTGTCCATCCCTTGTGCAGATTAGACATTAACTACCTCCCCTTAACAATATATTATTGTACTCCAGGGCACTTCCTCATTCAATCCTATTTTTATTTTCATTTTACCATTATATTGCGGGGCAACCCAAAGTTGAATGAACCTCTCCTCTGTCTGGGTGCCGGGGCCTAAATGTGTGACAGCCTGTTCCAGTGGTGGGTGACGTGAAGCCTGATTCTCTGCTATGACATGAATACAGATTCTGCGCTGACATAAGGCCAGATTCTCTGTTACGGGACCGCTCTCCTCTGTCTGGGTGCCGGGGCCTAAATGTGTGACAGTGGCCTGTTCCAGTGGTGGGTGACGTGAAGCCTGATTCTCTGCTATGACATGAATACAGATTCTGCGCTGACATAAGGCCAGATTCTCTGTTACGGGACCTCTCTCCTCTGCCTGGGTGCCTGGGCCTAAATGTGTGACAGTGGCCTGTTCCAGTGGTGGGTGACGTGAAGCCTGATTCTCTGCTATGACATGAAGACAGATTCTGCGCTGACATAAGGCCAGATTCTCTGTTACGGGACCTCTCTCCTCTGCCTGGGTGCCTGGGCCTAAATGTGTGACAGTGGCCTGTTCCAGTGGTGGGTGACGTGAAGCCTGATTCTCTGCTATGACATGAAGACAGATTCTGCGCTGACATAAGGCCAGATTCTCTGTTACGGGATCGCTCTCCTCTGCCTGGGTGCCTGGGCCTAAATGTGTGACAGTGGCCTGTTCCAGTGGTGGCTGACGTGAAGCCTGATTCTCTGCTATGACATGAAGACAGATTCTGCGCTGACATAAGGCCAGATTCTCTGTTACGGGACCTCTCTCCTCTGCCTGGGTGCCTGGGCCTAAATGTGTGACAGTGGCCTGTTCCAGTGGTGGGTGACGTGAAGCCTGATTCTCTGCTATGACATGAATACAGATTCTGCGCTGACATAAGGCCAGATTCTCTGTTACGGGACCTCTCTCCTCTGTCTGGGTGCCGGGGCCTAAATGTGTGACAGTGGCCTGTTCCAGTGGTGGGTGACGTGAAGCCTGATTCTCTGCTATGACATGAAGACTGATTCTGCGCTGACATGAAGCCAGATTCTCTGCTATGGCATGAAGAGACTGATTCTCTGCTGACGTGAAGCCAGATTCTCTGCTATGGGACCTCTGTCCAATTGATATTGGTTCATTTTTATTTTTTTAATTTTAATTTTAATTCATTTCCCTATCCACATTTGTTTGCAGGGGATTTACCTACATGTTGCTGCCTTTTGCAGCCCTCTAGCTCTTTCCTGGGCTGTTTTACAGCCTTTTTAGTACCCAAAAGTTCGGGTCCCCATTGACTTCAATGGGGTTCGGGTTCGGGACGAAGTTCGGTTCGGGTTCGGATCCCGAACCCGAACATTTACGGGAAGTTCGGCCGAACTTCTCGAACTCGAACATCCAGGTGTTCGCTCAACTCTACTCAGGTGCCATCTATCTCCCCCCCAAACATACCGCGGGTCACAAGGCAAGTAATCAGCCCAGTTTTGCAACAGGGGCCGCAGATCCTGGCCATGTACGCCCAGGAACATCATATGCCCAAGGCTTCTTTACGCAAGAGCTTTTCTTTTTTTCTTTTTTTTGTCAAATCTTTATTTTCATTTTGACAAATAACACATAGTAATTGACATACTGTAGTCAAATAGTAACAAGTAACAAATAACTACTCCAAATTCAGCCAAGGTCACAATTGAGTAAGTGTCCAGTTCCGTAGGCAAGCGTAAATATACATTTCTATTTATAAGCAAGCATGTGGCAGCCCCAATGTCTGACTCAACCTATTGTGTGATCCATTATTGTGTACATGGTTAAATATAGCAATAGTGAATGAAAAGCATTAGTTTCCTACACACCTTTCCCAATAGATCAGGTAACACAGAATGTAAATTTATTCATAGATAAGTTCATATAGGAACTACTAGCCGGTGAATTTTTTATACCGGTCATGCCATGTTTTCCATGTCACTAAATATTTATCGTGGGATAACGATTCCCAACTAGTTAGTTCTTCTAATTGGCAGATGTCTTGAACCTTATATACCCATTCCCTAAGACTCGGGATTTCATTAGATAGCCAATATTTTGGTATTAGCAGTATGGCCGCTGCAATAAGATGGGCAGGTAAGGAATGTTTCGCAAGTTTATAATTACAATCAGGTAAATTGAGTAGCGCCACTAGTGGGGTGATAGGAGAGGTTATTGTACATATTTCTTGTACCTCTTTGGAGATCATATCCCAGTACTTGTTTTTTACTTGGCAATTATTGGGCACGACCACCAAATATGATACATGGTACCTTTTTCCTTTCCACACCTCCAGCAGTTTGCTGAGTAAGAGGGACTAATAGCATGAAGTTTGTCAGGTGTTTTGTACCATCTGGTGACTAGCTTAAAGGAGTTTTCCTGAATTTTTTGTACACCGCGAGTATCCATGGGAATGGGTAAGTATTCCTCCTACAGTCTCATCATCTAAGGAGGAGCCTATCTCTTTTTCCCATTGATCGATAAACAGTGGTTTAGTATTGTGTACAAATCTTATTCATTTGAGAATAGTGGGTTAAGGACGCTTGAACTGTGTTTTCAGGGTTTGTAGGGGGGGGGGACTAGGCGATTTTCCAAAGTCCTAGATCATCTTTAAAGTCTGCATTAAATATGTAAGGTAAGTGCCTGATAGGCGTAAAAGGTGAGAGGCAGCGAGGAATAGAATCTGCTCTGTGGGGGTTGTAGTCCTGTCATCCTGCGCAACCACAGATCTGCCAGAGCCTCTCCTCCTGTCTCCCTGCCTCAAAAACTGCCCACATCTCCACTGCTAGGTGTGACTACGATTATCGGGTCCAGGCATAGCGCAGTGTCAACTCCACTGAACCCCCAGGTAAATCCAGAACTAATGGAATTTGGCTTCCAGGGGGTTATTAATAGAAATTTCGCGCTCTGCGTCTTGTCACAAAACTTACTGGTTCAGGTTGTAGGGGAAGAAGAGTAAAAGTGGCTTTATGACCGCGCTGTCATACTCGTCATCGCTCCCTGGCTGTAGTCTTCAGCTCGCTCATCCGCCACCATGCTTCTAGGGGTCCTTGCGCAGCGCGCCCAGCACTGTTTGCTTTCGCCGCCCCCAGGAGCCAGCCCCTCCTCCTTCCAGCTTCCCCTGCTACAGGGCGCTGTATCACTCTGGTGCCCGCCCGAACCAACCAATAGCAAAGCTCCTTGCTGTAAGGAGCCTTGTTATTGGTTATTGCAGGCACAGGCAGCATCGCTGCGCTGCCTGTGCCGTTCACAGCGCGCCCTACGCTGATGAAAAGCAGAGAAAAGTCTAAGGCGTGTTGGTACGCCTTAGACTTTTTCCAGGGAGTAAAATGGCCTGAACAGGCATCTATGACGCTTGTACAGGCGTTATTGCGACCTCTGGTAGGACCTTTCAAGCTGGGAGATGCGGGTTAAAAGGTCCGTCAGACGTTTAGTACGTTCTTTTTAATATGCGAGCCTAACGCTATGAGTTCCCCGTGTACTACTGCCTTGTGCGCCTCCCATACTATAGCAGGCGTCGCCGCGGTATTTTCATTGAGTGCAAAGTACTCCTGGAGTTTCCTCGAAATAGCATCTACATGCGCCTGTGTGTCTAGCAATGTGTGGTTTAGCCTCCACGTCTACTCTCTCCCTTTTAAATCTGAGAGCTGAATGGCGCAGGATACCAAAGCATGATCTGATACTGTAATGCTATCAATAGTTGAGGACTGAATTGAGGGTAGGTTTCTGTCTGATATAAAAAGGTATTCCAGTCTCTGGTAAGATTTATGCGGGTTTGAGTAGAATGTATAATCTCTTCTGTCACCGTGGACTGACCTCCAAATATCACTGACACGTGAGTCTCTCAAGTGTGTCTTTAGGGACTTAAGTGCTTTAAATGTTACAGCTGATTTCTGAGATGAGGAGTCTAGCAATGGATTTAAGGTTAGATTAAAATCTCCCCCTATTATGAGCATGCCAGAAGCAAAGGTAACAATTTTGTCAAAGGTATCCTTCAGCCAGTGAACTGTCCTAATATTCGGGGCATAAAGATTACAAAGGGTAACCATTGTATGGCCTATTTCACATTTCAGCAAGAGGTATCTACCTTCCAAATCTGACAACTGAGAATGAAAGGTGAAGGGTACACTCTTTTTAAGCCCAATACTGACCCCCCCAGAGGCAGAATTGTCAGAGTATGAATGGTACCAATAATGAAATGCAGAGTTGCCTAAATTAGGCACATGAAGGGCTCTAAAATGAGTTTCCTGCAGCATAATTATATCAATCGCTGCTTTCTTGATGGTTTGAAATACTTGGCTTCTCTTGACAGGGCCTTTGCAGCCATGTGAATTAAATGTTGCCACATTAAGCACTAACGGAGCCATTCATGTACCGCATAGGAACTGACTAGTATGATATGAATGTGACCAAGAGTTGGAGTAACGCAAGACCTTTTCGAGCTGTAATTTGATTTTGTCAAATGTTATATTTTTTATAATTTATTGTTATTTAATACATAATGGGATTGTCTGGGATTTTAATTTGAGTTACCATGTTTCCAGTAAAGTTAATTGAAAAACTGTCAATTAGCTTGTGTTCATGTTTTTCATACACATAACATTAACAGTTCTACACATTTCCACTAAACATAAACACGCTCAATAGTTTGAAAAATATCACTTTATTTAGGAACATAATCGGTATTTGTGTAATGTGAACATGAAGTATTAGAAGATTTTTTGGACCATATAGGCAAAATACTAAAGATGTTAATCACCTTTAAATTTTGGCGAAAACATCATTAGTATTTATATTTACTTTGAACTATTTTATGGTCAAAAAACCTCAGCCTGCAAGCCCATGTTAATGGTCCTCATTCTCTTGCGAGTCCCTACACTCAACTACCACAATAAAATTCCATAATCTATCTGAAAAATAATAAAAAACTAACGAGCCCAGAAGATATCAAACACTGCCTCGAATAGCGTCCTTCTGCCATGGCAAGGACCCCTCTGGGCTGAAAAAGTAGTCTACATAGAGTTCCCGAACTGCAATGCCTGCAGTCCCAGGTCATCTATGCAGGGTCCTATCCAAACCCAAATCTGCTGACAAAGGAAAATCTTCCATGTCAACAAAAGAGGAAGCCTCGTGAATCCTGGTGAAGTTGTGTAGAATAACACAAGCTTGAATTACCAGGGTAGCAGTCTCCTGAT
Organism: Bufo bufo; assembly: GCF_905171765.1. Taxonomy (NCBI): domain Eukaryota; kingdom Metazoa; phylum Chordata; class Amphibia; order Anura; family Bufonidae; genus Bufo; species Bufo bufo. Next base: position 166,332,405 of record NC_053390.1, on the reverse strand, counting down.
CCATCTGTATGGATGACAAAAACACCCTCCACTTGCTAGAGAGTATTCTGAAAGCACACTCAACATACCCACAGGCACGATTCAACCAGTAGTTAAAAATACGCCTCCTGACATCCAAACCACGCTTTGGGAAGGGCCGCATAACATGGTGAGTCAATGAAAACCCTTCATCCGCCACGATAGCAAATGGAGCCGGCGGACCAGCAGATCCGGGCAGTATTCTTGTCTCGGGCAGGGAAAGCTGGTTGGCACGAAGCCACTCACCCATTCTAGAAGCACTAAAGATGCGAGCATCTGCGGTGCATCCATAGGCCCCGATATCAACCGTTATAAACCGGTAGTTACTGTCAGCAACAGCCATAAGCACTACACGAATGTGCTTACCATCCATTGCCCCGATGCAGTTTGGAAACTGCGCAGAAAGATTGAAGCCCTCAGCGATCCGAACCTAATCGTTTGCCTTGGGCTGTGTCATCACCATCTCTCAGAGTTGATGCCAGATGACATGGCAAGTGTGACGCACAATCTGAGAAATTGTTGAGGATTCTAAAAGAAACTTAAAATGCAGGGATGCAAAAGAGTTCCCAGTTGCAAGCAATCTGTAAAAAAAAAAAAAAAAAGGCATATCATTAACTAGCCAACAAAAGGGGACATTCTAAATATGGTTCTTATAATGGTTGCTATGAGACATATGGTAAAACAGTCTATGTCCATTTAAAAACAAATCCATTTATAATTTGCATGTAAAATCAAAACACTAGCAACAATGGGGGTGTGGGCTCTACTCCAATAAGCTATGTTACACCTACTGTGTTGATGCCATTTCCAGTCAGAATGTATGGCCAACGTAGGATGATGTGGACACTGCATGATGATAAAGTGGGCAGAACAAAAACTGTAAAGCTATTTAAAAGACACAACTACCTTTCATCTTGCCATGTTATGTGGCAGGGATTACAATAAACTATGGTAATTCACAATGGTCCGAACAAATTAAGGACAAAGAAAGATATCTTCAGATAACATTAGCACATGTCTTACACCAGCCATTTTCAAAACCATGTTACTCATGACAGAAGCAGTGCACATTACTGTTTGACCTATTAATAAGATATTGCTTACCTCAACGTGACGAGCCTTTCCTCAGGAGAAATGCTGTGCCTCATATTGGTGTCCATGAAGGTGAGGGCAGTAGGAGACGACAGCAAGCAATCAAATATAGACACTGATATCCGACAGAACGAAAATAACTTCTCTGGATGCTGGCCAAGATCTGTGTAGAGGCTATGGAAGTGTCCTTTCCGGTAGCGTTGGGAAACAATGGAATGGACCCAAAATCGCTGCCTTCTACTCGGTTCCTCGTCCAACAAAAGGGACCGCTGTCCCCATTGCCGAGAAACAAGCCAGTGCAGTACGACCTCTTCCTCAGAGTCATCCGCCATGGTGAAACCAAGATGCAAAAAGGGAGAATCCAAGAACAGCAAAGCCATGGAAGCCAAGAAAACTCTGTACCCTGTAAAGACTACAGAAACCAACTCTCAGGTGACCAGCATATATGCCTGTATCCTGGGTGTGGATATTTAAACCACACTTTTTCTCCTTTTTTTTTGCGGTCTGCAAAAAAAATCAGAACACACACGGAAACACAACAGTAACACAAACGGAAACGGATAACGGAACAACGGAGCACAAAAAAAAAAAACGGTTGTGTGCATGGAGCCTTACTTTATTTTGGCTGCACTTACGAAAAACTTTTACTTCTTTTGTTAATTTAGGAGACTTACCATTTTAACATTAATTTTAACATTTTTGAAGTACCGGTACATATTTTTCCTGCAACAAGCCAAGTTTGCAGAGGCTTATAAGTGTCAGAATAATATACCACCCCCAAAAGTGACCCCATTTTGAAAACTAGACCCCATAGCATATTCATCTATGGGTGTAATGAGTTTTTAGACCTCCTAGTTTTAAAAAAAAAATAATGGTAAGCAGGCGAAAAAAAAAATATTTTCATTTTTTACACAAAAGTGTCAATTTAAAGACAGATTTTTTTCTACAAAGCACATGCAAATGAAGATGTACACCCCAAAATGTATCACCCCATTTCTCCTGTCTTCAGAAATATCCCCATTGTGGCCCTAATCTTATGTCTTGACACACGGTAGTGCCCAAACATAAAGGAGCACCCAGTGGCTTTCAGAACACAAAATTAGCTTGAAAATGTTTTAGGCCCCATTGCACACTTGTAATGACGTTGAGCTGCCAAAACAATAGAAAACCCGCATAAATGACCCCATTTTGAAAACTAGACCCTCTAAGCTATTCATCTAGGGGTGTAGTGATCTCTTAGACCCCCTAGTTTTGTGTAGAAATTAATGCTAAGCAGGCGAAAAAAATATATTTTTCATTTTTTACACAAAAGTGTCAATTTAAAGACAGATTTTTTTTTCTACAGAGCACATAAAAATGAAGAAGTACACCCCAAAATGTATCATCCCATTTCTCCTGTCTTCAGAAATATCCCCATTGTGGCCCTAATCTTATGTCTTGACACACGGCAGGGCCCAAACATAAAGGAGTACCAAGTGGCTTTCCGAATACAAAATTTGCTTAAAAATGTTTTAGGCCCCATTGCACACTTGTAATGGCATTGAGCTGCCAAAACAATATAAACCCCCCATAAATTAACCTATTTTGAAAACTAGACCCCTAAGGTATTCATCTAGGGGTGTAGTAAGCTTTTAGACCCCCTAGTTTTTTGTAGAAATTAAAGCTAAGCAGGCGAAAAAAAATATTTTATTTTTAAACAAATCAATTTAAAGACAGAATTTTTTTTCTACAAAGCACATGAAAATGAAGAAGTACACCTCAAAATGTATCACCCCATTTCTCCTGTCTTCATAAATATCCCCATTGTGGCCCAAATTTTATGTCTTGGCACACGGCAGGGCCCAAACATAAAGCAGCACCCAGTGGCTTTCAGATAAATTGAAAATGGTTCAGTCCCCATTGCACACTTGTAATGGGGTTTGAGCTGCCAAAATTATAGAAACCCCCATAAATGACCCCATTTTGAAAACGTAGACCCCTAAGGAATTCATCTAGGGGTGTAGTGAGCTTTTAGACCTCCTTGTTTTTTGTAGAAATTAATGTTAGCCGGTGAAAAAATATATTTTTTTCATTTTTTACACAATAGTGTCAATATAAAGACAGATTTTTTTTTCTACAGAGCACATGAAAATGAAGAAGTACACCCCAAAATGTATCACCCCATTTCTCCTGTCTTCAGAAATATCCGAATTGTGGTCCTAATCTTATGTCTTGACACACGGCAGGGCCCAAACATAAAGGAGCACCCAGTGGCTTTCAGAACACAAAATTTACTTGAAAATGTTTTAGGCCCCATTGCGCACTTGTAATGGCGTTGAGCAGCTAACACAATAGAAAACCCGTATAAATGAACCCATGTTGAAAACTAGACCCCCTAAGGTATTAATCTAGGGGTGTAGTGAACTTTTAGACCCCCTCGTTATCTGTAGAAATTAATGCTAAGCAGGCGGAAAAAAATTTTTTTTTCTTTTTTTACACAAAAGTGTCAATTTAAAGACAGATTTTTTTCTACAGAGCAAATGAAAATGAAGAAGTACACCCCAAAATGTATCAATCGCCCCATTTCTCCTGTCTTCAGAAATATCCCCATTGTGGTCCTAATCTTATGTCTTGACACACAGCAGGGCCCAAACATAAAGGAGCACCTGGGGCCTTTCAGATAATAAACTAAAAATGGTTCAGGCCCCATTGCACACATGTAATGGCGTTGAGCTGAAAAATGATAGAAAACCCTTATAAATGACCCAATTTTAAAAACTAGTTCCCTTAAAGCATGAGCATGCTGAGTGCAAAATTATTATAGGATGAAATAATGAGTATATATGGTTTTATTCAAATTGTTAATAACATTTTCACTGGAAATTGGAGATTTTTTTTTTTAGCTAGGTAACCCTGTTACTGTCTTAGAAATCCGCAACATTCTTATCTTTATGGCGCGTACAGATGAGAAGTGAAGCTGTGCACTAATAAGGGAGGCAGATTTCTAAAAAGGCATTTGCCTACACATATGACTATGTCTCGCCAAACTGAAAAAAAGGAAAAAAAACTGAACTGTAGCCGAAAGGCAACAAGTCCAAGAAAACGGAGCAAAATGTCTCCAACTATGTTTCAAATTCCAGTTTGTTTACACGATACAAGAACACCGATAGGGCTATAATGACAAGCTAGCATTCAAGGACAGTGAATGGTCGTACAACGTCTCTTTAGCCCCATCAATCTCTATATGAAAAACAAATGTACTAAGTGACTCGGTGCACTATAACAGGCCCCTGCCCAGCAAGGTAGAAACCGCTATTTACACAATCAACCAGTCACCTACATAATATATGAAAGGACAGTGTCCAGAACCATCTGTAGGAACAGTAATGGATCACTAATTCCCAAAATGATGCCAGGATTTCTAGGCGTGTTGTGGGGTTTCCACAAAAAAAAAAATCTTAATTTACTGATGAGGAACAACTCAATCACTCAATCAAAAAAATATCATGCCAATGTCATGATACATTAATGTTAATGAAAGTAACAGCTTTGTGTGGCAGGATATAGTCATAAAAAATGAAATTAGGAAAATTAAGAAAACAAATCAGAAAAGGTAAAATTTATTCCAATGTCTGAAAAAAAATATTATCTCCACAACCCATCCCAAAAGGATTCCTCCCTCCCTAGAAAGCCCACAAACTAAACAGAAAATGAGAATAAATCGACTTCTTGAAAAGACCCTCCAACCAGCCTTTTTGGTATTAAATAAAATTAATAATTAGCAACCGCATGGTGCATCTCAAAACATTGGGTAATTGCAGCGACCTGGTTGTAATGGGCAACTGGGGCAGTAAAATTGTGTGTCCCTCCTCCTTTCATGTTTGCTACACACCTGACATTGTTTCTGAGGATATGTCTTGCTGGCAGTGGCAGGGACGGGGTGAGGGAAGTGGCATTCTGAAAGCCTTCAAACATTCTCAGATTCAACGGCTTGCCCAGGTGCGGGGACTCAAAGAGGAGACTCTCAACCACCTTCTCCTGGAACTTGAGGAAGTTGAGGGTTCCTTGGGTCTTTTTAAGTAAAACAAAACTATTATAGGTAGCAATCTGAATGAGGTAGATTGCTACCTTTTTATACCAGGCCCTGTTTTTTCACTTCACCAGGTAGGGCTGAAGCGCCTGGTCCGAGAGGTATACACCTCCCATAAATTTATTAATCTGTCACTCAGACCGGTTTGTGTTTGTCAGAAGTACCCCCCCTCTCCCTAACTGCTACTGTGGTGTCTGCGTGCACAGTAGTGAGCATGTAGACATCCTTCCTGTCCTTCCACTTCACTGCAAGCAGCTGGTCACTTACAATGGCGAAGGAGGATTCCTCTCTCCAAACGCTTGGACACCAGCAGTTGTGGGTATCCCACTCTATTTTTACAGACTGTCCCACAAGCCCCTGTGTTTGCAGCATGGAGGGATTTTAAAAGGGGTATGCTGGTATAAAAATGATCATTGTACACGTGGTACCCTTTGTGTAGGAATGGCACCAATAAATCCCACACAATTTTTCCTGATGTCCCAATAATTTCGGGGCAGCCTGGAGGGTTAAGTTGGGAATCTCTGCCTTCATATATAGACTGACTGCAGGTGTAGCCTGTTGTGCTCTCGCACACCTAAAACTAAAAAGGGATTCATCGACGGATAGATTTTTATTAGGGTTATCTAATTTTAAGAATAAATCCTTAAGGAGGGAAATAAGGGGTCTCAATTTATTTAGGCGGTCAAAGGCTAGGTCAGTTCTGGGGGTGGGACTTGGGAATTGGCTGAAAAATGCATAAACAGCATTAGGGCTTCATAGCGGTTTCGGGACATAACTGCTGCAAACACAGGGGTTGAGTGGACAGTACTCGCAGCCCTATAGGATCGGACAAATGGCTTTTTTACAATGCCCAAATTTTAATTTCAGGGACACTTGTGGTGATCCACCATCTTAGATAAATAGACGAGGGCTTTTGTACAGCAAATTGTGTGGCGTACAGATTAGTCTGCTGCACAATTAATTCCAGGACTTTATCGTCCACAAATAAATGGAAAAAAAAACATAGGGGGTAAAATTAGCGACATCCACATTAATTTGGGGAGTAGATAAAAATTGTGGTTCTTGTGGGAAAATGATGAAGCAGGAACCCACGTAGTAGAAGGGATAGAAATGCTGGGTGGTAAATGCGTTGAAGTGGCAACTTCTACCACCATACAGGTCCAATCCATATATGATCTGGTGTGGACTGATCATAAAAAAATATTTTCACACAATATCCCCCTTTTAAAAAAAGCTCCCCATTTTCCAGTGAGAGATAAGACTCTCACCCAACAAAGAAATTAGAAAATTCTTAATTTGGAGGAATTTGGCAATAGCTTTAAGGATAATCTGAATATAGATTTATTCTGCTCCATAGAATCCACGGAAGCAAAGCTAACAGCTTTTAATGATTGTATAGAGGCTACACTAAACACCTTAGCACCTATGAAACATAAACAGCAACCTCGTCCCCCTAATAAAAACCCGCCTTGGTTCACTGATGAATTAAGAGAGGATAAAAAAGGCTACCAGAGCCCTTGAAAAGGCCTGCAGAAAAAATCCCATAGAAGACACCAAAATTAAATACAAAATAAGTATGAGAAAGTATAGAGATAATATTAAAAATACCAAAAGAACATACTACTCAAATAAAATAGGCAATGCGGCTAACAACACCAGAGAACTTTTCAAAGTGGCTAAAGAACTATCCAATCCTAGATGTAAGATTGCAACGACGGAGCACTCTCAAGCACTGTGCCAGCAAATGGCAGACTACTTTGCTGAAAAAATCCAGAAACTTAGAGACAATATCCCTATGGTTCATAGGACGGACGAGATACTTTCTTCTTCACTCCCAACCTTACCCTATTCCCTCACAGAATTTCAGCCCATCTCTAAGGAGAGAATGATTGAAATCATTGAAGCTCTTAGATCCCTCTCCTCGCCTCTAGACCCATGCCCGGCGGCCGTGGTGAAATCCGCCGCGGTTGCAATGGCACCATACATTCGAGACATTATAAATAGTTCCTTTTCCAGCGGTCAGGTGCCGGCTATTCTGAAGCAGGCAGTGGTAACACCACTGCCTAAGAAACCGGCGCTACCTGTGACCGATCTGAGTAACCTTAGACTGATTTCGGGACTGCCGTTTGCTGCAAAGATAGGCGAGAGGAAGGTTGTTGCACAACTACAAGGATATCCGGAGGCCAATCACATTCTTGACGACTTCCAGTCGGGATTCCAACCCGGAAGGGGTACTGAGACCGCTCTGGTCAATGTCCCGGACGATCTACTGATGGCATTAGACCAGAATGACTCTATGGTCCTAGTCCTTCTGGACCTATCATCCGCTTTTGACCCTATTGACCATCAAGTGTTACTGAACCGGTTGAAAGTGGTAGCTGGATTAGATGGAAAGACCTTGGCATGGATGGTCTCATTTCTCCAGGACAGGGTACAACGAGTGAAGCTGGGGGTATTTCACTCAGCCGATCTCCCACTGTCCTGTGGGGTACCACAAGGCTCGGCACTATCTCCAGTCTTGTTCAACATCTATCTGAGACCATTGGCCAACATCATCAGTAGCTACAATCTTCAGTTTCATGTTTATGCGGATGATACACAACTGTACTTTAGGCTTACCAAAGAAACAGTTGATCAAGTCGATCTGGCCGGATGTCTCTTGGAGATCGATCACTGGATGAGTGCCAATCATCTAAAGCTTAATGGCACCAAAACTGAATGTATTACATTCAGTGACCAGAAAATTACAACCTCAGCACCCCAATGGCCATTGTCTTTTGGACCTGTCCCTGAGACAGCCATCCAGGTCAGGGACTTGGGAGTGGTCTTGGACTCCAGATTAACCCTGGCTCCTCAGATAAATCAGGTGGTTAGTACATGCCACTACCAGCTGAAACTTCTGAGGAGGATCTTGAAATACATCGAATCCCCTCTCAGGAAAGCCTTGGTCGGAGCAGCGATCATCAGTCGGTTGGACTATTGTAATGCCTTGTACATGGGACTCCCTAAGAAGAACTTGCATAGACTTCAACTTGTGCAGCATGCCGCAGCAAGGCTACTAACGGGTGTTGCCCTTCGAGAGCATATCACTCCCTCTCTTAATGCCTTGCACTGGCTCCCCGTCCAACAACGGGTGATGTTCAAGATTGGATGCTTCATGCATAGGGTATTCCATGGTGTGGGGCCCCTGTACCTGCGACATAAATTCACCAGGTTGAGGACATTGAGGTCTAGTAACTCTGCGAATTTTAACATCCCGCTAGTTAACAAGATCAGACATGGAGGTAGATCCTTTTTGGCTCAAGGAGCCAGATTTTGGAACCACCTACCTCTGGCCCTGAAAATGATTCCCAGTCTTCTCTCATTCAGACGTGCACTGAAAACCTTACTTTTCAAACAGGCGTTTGATCTTTCTATATAACACTTATTTTTGGTTCATATAATTTTGGGGGCTTTCCTAAATTTTAGTCTATAAATTCACGGTTGGTAATGTCCCTTCTATTTTAAAGATACTTTTTCCTCACGTTTATTAATTTTGTTCTCTTCACATTCTCTATATCTCGTCCGAACCCTTTGAACCTTGAGATCCCCCTACCTTCTCTCCATTTTTCTTGAGTCTCCATTTGATAAGTGCTAGGAATTTGGTCTCTGGAATAGGTGCCTTATTCTCTAGGCCTTTGCGACCAATGGCAAAGTGTCATGCCTTCTTCTTGAATCAGCCAGCTAAGCGTATCGAGGCCCTAAGGGTAAGACTGCGTGTACACAAGACTATACATCATCATCATCACCATAGGGCTATGGGGTCTGGGGTTGGAAGCAGAGCTAAAGTCCCGGCTATTGGAAAATATTTCCGCCTCTGAAGTGGTGCCGATTTCAGAGTTTTCAGAGCATAGAAATTCATATGTCTGCTCCACACTGTATAATCTTCAAGCAATTTTTTTTACTAAAAAGCTCAGAAAAAAAAAATATGATTTTATATATATATATATATATATATATATATAATATATCCCACCCTAAAAATTCCACTGACCGACAATTATCGACGGACCCTAACAGATGCCCACTGACCGACTAACAGATGGACAGTCTCTGACAGATGGCCTCTGACCGCCAGTGACAGATAGACCATGACAGATGCCCACTGACCGCCAGTGAAAGACGGAAAGCAACAGATGCCCTCTGACCGCCAGTAACAGACGGACACAGGATCCCTAATGAAAGTAACTGACCATACCTAATAGACGCCTAATGACGGACACCCACTGACCGGCAGTTACGGACGGACAGTTTAAAAATAGATTTTTCTTTTTTTTCACAGTAAATCACACAGCCAGGACAGAAGTCTGATCTCTCTCTCTCTCTCCTCACAGAACAACTGCACTGAGGGGAGAGAGAGAGACACAGCCCATGTCCTATCTGTGCTTAGTAAATATAATGGATGTGATCTCCATCATAGGGTTATCATGGAGACCACATGATCAGGGATCAATAATAATGGTCCCTGATGATTACTGTGCTGAAGGCAGATCTTCAGCATAGTAACCAGTGCACATGTCTGCGCCATTTTTTTATTTTAACTTAATTAGGAGCCATTTCTTATATTCCTCCTTCAAATCCTAGGTGAATCTTACAGTATAGTCCAATGCGTCTTATAGTCCAAAAGGTACGGTATATACTGTATATATCTGACAATATAATGTTCAGTGCAGTAAGTGTAAAGGGCTATACCTATGGCAATCAATCCAAATCTGATAGTTTTATATCTAGTTTACAACAAATCAGATAACAAAGTATATTTACGGTAAGAGCAGTGAGACTATGAAACTCTCTGCCTGAGGAGGTGGTGATGGTGAGTACAATAAAGGAATTCAAGAGGGGCCTGGATGTATTTCTGGAGCGTAATAATATTACAGGCTATAGCTTCTAGAGAGGGGTCGTTGATCCAGGAGGTTAGTCTGATTGCCTGATTGAAGTGGGGAAGAAATTTTTTATTCCCCAAAAGTGGGGAAAATTGGCTTCTACCTCACAGGTTTTTTTTTTTGTCTTCCTCTGGATCAACTTGCAGGATGACAGGTCGAACTGGATGGACAAATGTATTTTTTCGGCCTTATGTACAGTCGTGGCCAAAAGTTTAGAGAATTACATAAATATTGGAAATTGGAAAAGTTGCTGCTTAAGTTTTTATAATAGCAATTTACATATACTCCAGAATGTTATGAAGAGTGATCAGATGAATTGCATAGTCCTTCTTTGCCATGAAAATTAACTTAATCCCCCAAAAAAGTTTCCACTGCATTTCATTGCTGTCATTAAAGGGCCTGCTGAGATCATTTCAGTAATCGTCTTGTTAACTCAGGTGAGAATGTTGACGAGCACAAGGCTGTAGATCATTATGTCAGGCTGATTGGGTTAAAATGGCAGACTTGACATGTTAAAAGGAGGGTGATGCTTGAAATCATTGTTCTTTCATTGTTAACGATGGTGACCTGCAAAGAAACGCGTGCAGCCATCATTGCGTTGCATAAAAATGGCTTCACAGGCAAGGATATTGTGGCTACTAAGATTGCACCTCAATCAACAATTTATAGGATCATCAAGAACTTCAAGGAAAAAGGTTCAATTCTTGTTAAGAAGGCTTCAGGGCGTCCAAGAAAGTCCAGCAAGCGCCAGGATCGTCTCCTAAAGAGGATTCAGCTGCGGGATCGGAGTGCCACCAGTGCAGAGCTTGCTCAGGAATGGCAGCAGGCAGGTGTGAGCGCATCTGCACGCACAGTGAAGCGAAGACTTTTGGAAGATGGCCTGGTGTCAAGAAGGCCAGCAAAGAAGCCACTTCTCTCCAAAAAAAACATCAGGGACAGATTGATCTTCTGCAGAAAGTATGGTGAATGGACTGCTGAGGACTGGGGCAAAGTCATATCATCTTTCCGATTGTTTGGGGCATCTGGAAAAAGGTTTGTCCGGAGAAGAAAAGGTGAGCGCTACCATCAGTCCTGTGTCATGCCAACAGTAAAGCATCCTGAGACCATTCATGTGTGGGGTTGCTTCTCATCCAAGGGAGTGGGCTCACTCACAATTTTGCCCAAAAACACAGCCATGAATAAAGAATGGTACCAAAACACCCTCCAACAGCAACTTCTTCCAACAATCCAACAACAGTTTGATGAAGAACAATGCATTTTCCAGCACGATGGAGCACCGTGCCATAAGGCAAAAGTGGTAACTAAGTGGCTCGGGGACCAAAACGTTGACATTTTGGGTCCATGGCCTGGAAACTCCCCAGAGAACTTGTGGTCAATCCTCAAGAGGCGGGTGGACAAACAAAAACCCACTAATTCTGACAAACTCCAAGAAGTGATTATGAAAGAATGGGGTGCTATCAGTCAGGAAGTTGATTGAGAGCATGCCAGTCGAATTGCAGAGGTCCTGAAAAAGAAGGCCCAACACTGCAAATACTGACTCTTTGCATAAATGTCATGTAATTGTCGATAAAAGCCTTTGAAACGTATGAAGTGCATGTAATTATATTTCACTACATTACAGAAACAACTGAAACAAAGATCTAAAAGCAGTTTAGCAGCAAACTTTGTGAAAACTAATATTTGTGTCATTCTCAAAACTTTTGGCCACGACTGTACTATGTTACTATGTTACTATGTTACTATCATATTATAATTATATATTATGTAAGAAAAATACAGTATTTGACTTTTAGGACTCTTTTTTTTTTTTTGTTTTGTCTGTTATTAAATACTCTTTTCATCTGTTTTCTGGTAAATTTGCTGAATCAGTATAGAGTTTGTGTGTGAACCTAATAGAATTTCTTCAAATAGCAGGAGGCAATCAGCCAACAACAACCATACTATTATGAATAACTGCAAAGTGCATTTTCCATTTCATTGAAAGGGAAAAATGTGTTGATTTTATATGCTTATCTCATTTAGATCTTTGACAGTTCTGTAATGAAGAAGCAGACAGAGCAATAAATATTTAGCTTGGAAACTCACAGCTTCACTAGAAGACATTCTTCATCATGAAGTACTTCAGCTACAGGACATGTGGTCTATAAAAACTACATCCTGGAGAATACATATAAGAGCCACAGAGTTAGCAGTCATACCCTGGCCCTGAAGGAGTCCAAAGAAGACACCAGTATTATTAATGAGGGTAGTTAAAAGGTTCTGTTGAAAATATTGCATTGGGGCACTGGCGCTTTCAGTTATGCATCGGACCAGGGCCAGGTTTAGGGGAGAGCAGACGAGAGATGAGCGAATTATTGAAAAGTTTGATTCGGCTGCTTCGGCAAATTTTACCAAAACATTTGCTTTGTGACTAATTACTTCCACACGAAGCGCATTTTTTGTAAGTAGCAGGTGCAATTACAGGAATCTGCGATAGCGCCGCCTCCTAGTCATTGTACCCCTCAGATGCTGCGTTCATACATGATCGCGTCATCTGAGTGTAAAAACTGTGCAAAATGAACATTAAAAAAAGTTAAAACAAACTTACCACCTCCATTTGCTCGCGATGGGCCGGCCGCCTCTATCTTGCTTAAAGATCTGGCGCAAAATCTTGCGCGTCACGAGATGACTACATCACGCCATCATGGGATCTTCAAGATCTTCAATCAAGATGGCGGCTGGCGGCCCGTTGCTAGCAAATGGCGGACGTAAGTATGAATTTTTTTGTTTTTTTACACTATTTCAGGTTAAATCGATTCACTAACACGAAGCACAAGGAAATTCGGCTTCAAGACTAATCAAATTTATCCTGAAATTCTGATCGAAATCCACTTTGTGGGATTCAAGTCGCTCATCTCTAGAGCAGACTATCAGAGGTAGTGATTCACTCCCTCTCTCCAACATCTCTGCTTCTACTCCCTTAAATTAAGATACCCCCCTTCAGCTACCCACCAATAAGCAGTGAACTGGGGACGCAGGAGGACTGAAGAGCTGAAGAGAAGAGAAAATAAACTTAGTGTGTCTACAGACTGTAATAAACAGGAGAGACTGTGAGACATCCTCTCACAGGGTGACTTAGGGCACCTCCACAAGGGGTAGTAAATCAGAATTGCATGTTTTACTGATGATTTCCCAAAGATTGCAGCTAAATTGTCAGAGTTTTGCTGAGAATTTCACTACAAACATAAGTGGTTTTGCAAAAATTAATTCAGGACTGTGCTTTGGTACAATTTGCCTAAAAACAAGACAGGACAACAGGTAGGGGGGTCTTACTGACATCATAGTTTCATAGCATTTCAAAAGGAGTAGTGTGTACTGTGTGTAGAGTGTAATATTCAATTCAGCTATTGCTCTCTGTTATCAGCAGCATACAATAGCAGAGTCCAAACCAGAGGTGATAACAATAGCTGAATACTTATGAATTTCAAATGAGAAGTGCAACAGGGGTGAATATGATGTTTGTACTGCACATTTAAATGAATAAGAAGCTTGTTGGATAAACAAGTATTTGCCTTTTTTGTACGTACTGTGCAAATGCTTCATGTGTCAGCATTTAGTGAGTTGAGAGTCCACCACTAACACAATTATGCTCCCTCACTACTGCCATGGCAGCCATAGCTGGGGTCTAGAAATGGCTGCTATGTTGCATTGCATAACTGGTGCAAATCAAGTCCAATAAATATTGGCTGCCATCACTGCTCCTCACTTTTCTCCACCTTCCAGTGCGACCACAGTAGGTCGTTACCCATCATTGGCCAAACACAAGGTCCTGATGCTGCACAGCATCAGGTCCGAGTGTGGTGGCATCAGAAGTTGAAAAGGTATGTAAATTAGTGGTCTGCTCTGGGGTCTGACTATTTTAGAATAGTCGTAATTTTTTCCCATCTGACGTGAACACTGAACACTGTTCACTTCAGATGTAAAAAAATTACGAATATTCTAAAAAACGAATATATAGCACTATATTGAATATAGTGCTATATATTAGTTTTTTTGAATATTCGTAATTTTTTTACATCTGAAGTGAACAGTGTTCAGTGTTCACTTCAGATGGAAAAAAATGACGACTATTCTAAAATACGAATATATAGCACTATATTGAATATAGTGCTATATATTTGTTTTTTTTGAATATTCGTTATTTTTTTCCATCTGAAGTCATGATTCCTCCCTGCTTAAGTTGCTTGTGGGCCAATGACTCATTGGCCCACAAGCAAGAAAGAAGGAGGAATCATGTGTTCAGATGGAAAAAAATGCTGAATATTCTAAAAACGAATATATAGCACTATATTCTATAGTGTTATATATTCGTTTTTAACACACGCCTGTATTGATTGCGTAATATTCGCATATTACGCGATCATTACCTTGCCGATTTTCGAGTAAAGAAAAAAGAATGTAGAATATAACGAATATTCAAATTCACGCATATTCCACGAATATTCTACAAAATATTCTCAAAATATCACGAATTCGAATATGACCCCTGCCGCTCATCACTAGGGATTGATTGATTGATTGATTACATACGATTGATTGATTGATAAAACAGGATTGTTTGGTAAAACTACAAGAATACAAATAACATGTATAAGTATTAAGAATAGCGTAGCATGTACTATAACATTACATTAAACCTGAAGCACATGGCAAAATGGCTGCCTGTACATAAGATTGCATGGCTAGCTAACAGTAATACAAAACTCCCTGAGTAACAATTACAACTATCTTAACAGCTCTGCAACACACAATATCCCTGAAACAAAGGTAGATCTCTCACCAAATATGATTTCACAAGGATGGTGGAGTTTGAGAAGGAGACATGCATAGGACAGCTCTGCTGATGTGTCCTGGAGACTGGAGACTTCTCTTTCCAAGGACGCTTTGCACTCCCACAATGCAGTGCACCACCCATAATGCCATAGTATTGAAACAGGCAAACAAAGTGTAATACAATTTAAGACCAAGGCTGAGGGGAAGAGGTGGCTCACCTAGTGTTGCAATATGAGAGGTGCTCTAGGTCTGGTCTGACTCACCCAGTCAGAAGGAGTAGAATGCAAATGAAAGTATAGACTGGCATTTAAATATAGGAAAAAAGCAGGAATTTACACATATGACCTCTATGAATACATCAATATGTTACTAGAAATACCTTCATGACATTTTTATAAATAAAATAAAAATATTTTTTATTTTTACTTTATTTTTACTATATTTTTTAACACTTTTGAATTTTAACTTTTACTTATTTCTCTATAGAGATGTCCCGAACTATTCGCCGGCGAACAGTTCCCGGCGAACATCTCTTGTTCGCGTTCGCCGCGGCGGGCGAACATATGCGATGTTCGGTCTGCCCCCTATACGTCATCATTGAGCAAACTTTGACCCTGTACCTCACAGTCAGCAGACACATTCCAGTCAATCAGCATACCCTCCCTCCCAGACCCTCCCACCTCCTATCGAAAAGCAAGGACAGCATCCATCTTAGATTCATTCTGAAGCTGCAGTGTTAGTGAGAGCAGGGACAGCGCTGCTGCTGCTGCTGCTGAATTAATAGGGAAATCGTTAGCCAGGCCAGTGTTCTGTGTCCACTCCAGTCCTCAAAGACTCATCTGATCTGCTGTAAGGAGAGCGTCCTGACAGCACCCCAAAAAGCCCTTTTTAGGGCTAGTACATCAGTCTGCTTTTTTTTATATTTTTTTATATATATACATATTGCAGTTGCCTGCCAGTGTGTGTCAGGCCCAGAATGTACTGTGCCCACTGCCAGTGCCCGCCACCACTCATATCTGTTGGCACAGTAGCTTGCAGATAAAAAAGTAATAAAATGTTTTCTCCGTAATATAATTGCAGTTGCCTGCCAGTGTGTGTCAGGCCCACAGAGTGTACTGTGCCCAGGGCCGCTGATAGAAATCATGGGGCCCCGTACAGCATACATGATGGGGCCCCCTTCAGCTCCACCCCCTGATCCCTCCTTCAGCCACACCCCTGGCCCCGCCCTTGGCCCCTCCCCAGACGCCGCCTTGAAACAACATGCAGATTTGTCTACAAGTGATATTTATTTTTCTCCAGCCAGTTATAAGTTTTATTATCCAAAATAAATACTGTTTTCAGATGAGAACAGACCTCTTTAATATCAATATGTAATAAAAAAACATTAATGAATAAATGAAGTGGTATTTTGAAAAAATTAGGAAGATTAAACAAATGATAAAGGTGGAAAAAAAACAACAAGCCAGGTCTCGTTAAAGATAGTTTACTGTAGACAACTGGGTAAACATAAGTGCGCCAACAGGCACAAAAACAATAGGAGTCAAACGACCCAAGTTCAGAGTGCAATTGAACATTCACAGTCTGCATATGTGCATATATTTATGGCTTCACCCAAAAACAATGTGAAACACTGACCAGTTTCACTAGTCCTTTCCCATTTTGACGCTGACCCCCACCTGACACAGACGCTGACCCCCACCTGACACAGACGCTGACCCCCACCTGACACAGACGCTGACCCCCACCTGACAGAGACGCTGACCCCCCTGACTCCTACAGTAAGCGTCCTACTTCCTGCACTACTCACACACCCCCTCCCCAAACCAATTAATGTTTTAAAAAAAAAAAAAAACTCCACAGCCCTGACCGCTAGTCAAACGCCGTCGTACCCCCCCCCCCCCTGCTTTCTACGTTTTTTTTTTTTTTTAAATCGCCGCTCAGTACCTGCCTGCTTGCTCCGTTTGTATGCGGCAGGCTTGAAAGTACTGAGTAGTGGTAGCATTTAAAGTGGAGGTTCACCCAAAAAATACATTTTTAACATTACATTCAGCCGAGTTGTCCTAATGACAATCGGCTGTTTTTTTTCTCGTACATACCGTATTTTACCGCCGCTTCCGGGTAGGTCTTCTGCGGGACTGGGCATTCCTATTTGATTGACAGGCTTCCGACCGTCGCATACTGCACGTCACGAGTTGCCAAAAGAAGCCGAACGTCGGTGCGCAGGCGCCGTATAGAGCCGCACCGATGTTCGGCTTCTTTCGGCAACTCATGATGCACTGTATGCGACGGTCGGAAGCCTGTCAATCAGATAGGAACGCCCAGTCCCGCAGAAGACATACCCGGAAGCGGCGGTGAAATACGGTATGTACAAAAAAAAAAAAAAAACAGACGATTGTCATTAGGACAACTCGGCTGAATGTAATGTTAAAAATTTAAGGCGGGGAGTCGGGACAGAGGTAAGGAGGACGGGTTTGAACCGAGCGGTTATGTCGAGGCTGCCCGGGCCCCCCTGCCAGCCGGGCCCGGTACAACTGGGCCAGCTGTACTGGCCTATCAGCGGCCCTGACTGTGCCCACTGCCAGTGCCTGCCACCACTCATATCTGTTGGCACAGTAGCTTGCAGATAAAAAAGTAATACATTTTTTTCTCTGTAATATAATTGCAGTTGCCTGCCAGTGTGTGTCATGCTCACAGAGTGTACTGTGCCCACTGCCAGTGCCCGGACCACTCATATCTGTTGGCACAGTAGCTTGCAGATAAAAAAGTAATATAATTTTTTCTCTGTAATATAATTGCATTTGCCTGCCAGTGTGTGTCATGCTCACAGAGTGTACTGTGCCCACTGCCAGTGCCCGGACCACTCATATCTGTTGGCACAGTAGCTTGCAGATAAAAAAGTAATATAATTTTTTCTCTGTAATATAATTGCATTTGCATGCCAGTGTGTGTCAGGCCCACAGAGTATACTGTGCCCACTGCCAGTGCCCGCCACCACTCATATCTGTTGGCACAGTAGCTTGCAGATAAAAAAGTAATACAATTTTTTCTCTGTGATATAATTGCAGTTGCCTGCCAGTGTGTGTCAGGCCCACAGAGTGTACTGTGCCCACTGCCCACCACTCATATCGGGTGGCACAGTACCTTGCATGCATAGTACCACTAATCTAAAAAAAATGACAGGCAAAGGCAGGCCACCCCGCAGAGGCCGTCGTGGTCGTGGTGCTGTGATTTCCTTTGGCCCTAGAATAATGCCCAGTGTTCAGAGGCCACGTAAACTGAACTCGAAAAAAGTTCTGAGTACATAGTTAACTGGCTAACACAGGACACCCAATCTTCTACAGCTTCCGCTCGGAACCTTGACGCACCATCCTCCTCCAGCTCAGCTTCGGGCACCTCTCAAGTTACCACTCGACCGCCTGCCGCCACCACCAACACTAGCACCACAGCCGCTTCACTTGATCTGTCAGAGGAGTTATTTACACATCAGTTGGAAGAAATGAGTGATGCGCAACCATTATTGCCAGAGGATGTAGATAACAGGGATATGTCTCAGTCAGGCAGCATTTCACACATGGACGTACAGTGTGATGATGATGATGTTGTACCCGCTGCTGCTTCCTTTGCTGAGTTGTCAGATACAAGTGAAGCGGTTGATGATGACGATGTGTCTGTGGATGTCACGTGGGTGCCCACTTGAAGAGAAGAAGAACAGGGGGAAAGTTCAGATGGGGAGACAGAGAGGAGGAGGAGACGAGTTGGAAGCAGGGGGAGGTCGTCGCAAGGAGCTAGTGGCACAGTCAGACAGCATGTATGGACACCCGGGGTCAGCCAGACAGCACGCCAATCAACGCATGCTGTTGCCACCACCAGAATGCCGTCATTGCAAAGCTCAACAGTGTGGCATTTTTTTTGTGTGTCTGCCTCTGATAACAGCGATGCCATTTGCAACCTGTGCCAAAAGAAACTGAGTCGAGGGAAGTCCAACACCCACCTAGGTACAACTGCTTTGCGAAGGCACATGATCTCACATCACAAACGCCTATGGAATCAACACATGATGAGTACAAGCAGAACACAAACTCAAAGCCACCATCCTCCTCCTGGTCCAGCATCTTCAGCCATGTCAACCACTGCTGACCTCCTTGCCCCCTCTCAACCACCCGCCACTCCGTCTCTCACCTTCAGCAGTTCCTGCTCATCTGCCCACAGTCAGGTGTCTGTCAAGGAAATGTTTGAGCGTAAGAAGCCAATGTCACAGAGTCACCCCCTTGCCCGGTGTCTGACAGCTGGCTTGTCGGAACTCTTAGCCCACCAGCTTTTACCATACAAGCTGGTGGAGTCTGAGGCCTTCAAAAAATTTGTAGCTATTGGGACACCGCAGTGGAAGGTACCCGGACGAATTTTTTTTGCACAAAAGGCAATCCCCAACCTGTACTCTATTGTGTAAAAGGAAGTCATGGCATGTCTCGCACACAGTGTTGGGGCAAGGGTCCATCTGACCACTGATACCTGGTATGCAAAGCACGGTCAGGGCAGGTATATCACGTACACTGCGCATTGGGTAAACCTGCTGACGGCTGCAAAGCATGGAATGCGTGGCTCTGCAGAGGAGTTGGTGACAACGCCACGACTTGCAGGCAGGCCTGCTGCCACCTCCTCTACTCCTCCTACTCCATCCTCTTTGCTAACCTCCTCGGCTGAGTCCTCTTCTGCTGCTGCGTCTTGCTCCACATCAACGCCCCCCCCCCCCAGCTCCCCAGGGGCTATTCCACATCCCGGATACGACAGTGTCACGCCGTCTTGGGGTTGACTTGCCTGAAAGCAGAGAGTCACACGGGACCAGCACTCCTGTCCACCCTGAACACACAGGTGGATCAGTGGCTGACCCTGCACCAACTGGAGATTGGCAAAGTGGTGTGTGACAACGGAAGCAATTTGTTGGCGGCATTGAATTTGGGCAAGTTGACACATGTGCCGTGCATGGCACATGTGTTGAATCTGATCATACAACGCTTTGTGCATAAGTACCCAGGCTTACAGGACGTCCTCAAGCAGGCCAGGAAGGTGTGTGGCCATTTCAGGCGTTTCTACATGGCCATGGCGCACTTTTCCGATATTCAGCGGCGAAACATCATGCCAGTGAGGCACTTGATTTGCGACAGCCCGACACATTGGAATTCAACACTCTTAATGTTCGACCGCCTGCTCCAACAAGAAAAAGCCGTCAACGAGTATTTGTATGACCGGGGTGCTAGGACAGCCTCTGCGAAGCTGGGTATTTTTTTGCCACGTTACTGGACGCTCATGCGCAATGCCTGTAGGCTCATGCATCCTTTTGAGGAGGTGACAAACCTAGTCAGTCGCACCGAAGGCACCATCAGCGACATCATCCCATTTGTTTTCTTCCTGGAGCGTTCCCTGCGAAGAGTGCTGGATCAGCGTGAAGAGGAAGAGGAAGAGTTGTGGTCACCATCACCACCAGAAACATCCTTATCAGCATCGCTTGCTGGACCTGCGGCAACGCTGGAAGAGGAGTCTGAGGAGGAATGTGGCTTTGAGGAGGAGGAAGACCAACCACAGCAGGCATCCCAGGGTGCTCGTTGTCACCTATCTGGTACCCGTGGTGTTGTACGTGTCGGGGGGAAGAACAGACCTTCAATGAGATCAGTGAGGACGAGGAACGGGACATGAGTAGCTCGGCATCCAACCTTGTGCAAATGGGGTCTTTTATGTTGTCATGCCTGTTGAGGGACCCTCGTATAAAAAGGCTGAAGGAGAACGACCTGTACTGGGTGGCCACGCTACTAGACCCCCGGTATAAGCAGAAAGTGGCTGAAATGTTACCGAATTACCGGAAGTCGGAAAGGATGCAGCAGTTCCAAAACAAGTTAAAAAGTATGCTTTACACAGCGTATAAGGGTGATGTCACAGCACAACGGGAATCTACCAGGGGAAGAGGTGAAAGTAATCCTCCTCCTACCATGACCACGCCAACAAGGACTGGACGCTTTACAGACGTGTTGTTGATGGAGGACATGCAGAGCTTTTTAAGTCCTACGCATCGCTACAGCCCTTCGGGGTCCACCCTCAGAGAACAACTCGACCGACAGGTAGCAGACTACCTCGCCTTAACTGCAGATATCGACACTCCCAATTTGCGATAGAACTTCTGGCCTGGAAAGGACCTTCACCGCAGCAGGAGGTATTGTCACTGAGAAGAGAAGTCGCCTAGGTCTAAAAAGTCTAGATTACCTCACCTTTATTAAGATGAATGAGGCATGGATCCCGAAGGGACTGACAGTGGGGCATGCATTTGACTGATGAGATGCCTTGGGCTAAAAATGGTCCACACGCTGCTGTATTTAATCTCTGCATGCCGGATGACTTGGTTGACTTCTCCGCCACCAACTAGGGTTCAAGCCGCAATGTTTTAGTGCACTTTATGCCTGGAAAACATCAATTTTTCCGGCGGCTGCTACAGCAGCGGCTGCAACAATACCAGATGCCTAATTACATGCCTAATTTTTTTTGCCTCTGGTGCTGCACTGTGGCTGCAAAAACAAACAAGAAAAAGAGGCACATACATGTGTCAATTCCCCTTCGTGATCATTACCTTGTTGTGGTGAAGGGGCTTGCGTATCACAATGAAGCGATCACCTTTATGAGTGTGTTGGCAATGGCAATGTTGGCACACCCCAGATGATAAGGTCGTTGCTTCATTGTGAACAGACCAAAAGCGATCGGCTGGATAATTTTGCATAGAAAAAAACTGAATTTTCTTTGTGATCATCTAAGGTGATCATTAACCACCTCAGCCCCCAGTGCTTAAACACCCTGAAAGACCAGGCCACTTTTTACACTTCTGACCTACACTACTTTCACCGTTTATTGCTCGGTCATGCAACTTACCACCCAAATGAATTTTACCTCCTTTTCTTCTCACTAATAGAGATTTCATTTGGTGGTATTTCATTGCTGCTGACATTTTTACATTTTTTGTTATTAATCGAAATTTAACGATTTTTTTGCAAAAAAATGACATTTTTCACTTTCAGTTGTAAAATTTTGCAAAAAAAACGAGATCCATATATACATTTTGCTCTAAATTTATTGTTCTACATGTCTTTAATTAAAAAAAAATGTTTGGGTAAAAAAAAATGGTTTGGGTAAAAGTTATAGCGTTTACAAACTATGGTACAAAAATGTGAATTTCCGCTTTTTGAAGCAGCTCTGACTTTCTGAGCACCTGTCATGTTTCCTGAGGTTCTACAATGGCCAGACAGGACAAACACCCCACAAATGACCCCATTTCGGAAAGTAGACACCCTAAGGTATTCGCTGATGGGCATAGTGAGTTCATAGAACTTTTTATTTTTTGTCACAAGTTAGCGGAAAATGATGATTTTTTTTAATTTTTTTCTTACAAAGTCTCATATTCCACTAACTTGTGACAAAAAATAAAAAAACTTCCATGAACTCACTATGCCCATCAGCGAATACCTTGGGGTGTCTTCTTTCCAAAATGGGGTCACTTGTGGGGTAGTTATACTGCCCTGGCATTCTAGGGGCCCAAATGTGTGGTAAGGAGTTTGAAATCAAATTCTGTAAAAAATGGCCGGTGAAATCCGAAAGGTGCTCTTTGGAATGTGGGCCCCTTTGCCCACCTAGGCTGCAAAAAAGTGTCACACATGTGGTATCTCCGTATTCAGGAGAAGTTGGGGAATGTGTTTTGGGGTGTCATTTTACATATACCCATGCTGGGTGAGATAAATATCTTGGTCAAATGCCAACTTTGTATAAAAAAATGGGAAAAGTTGTCTTTTGCCAATATATTTCTCTCACCCAGCATGGGTATATGTAAAATGACACCCCAAAACACATTCCCCAACTTCTCCTGAGTACGGAGATACCAGATGTGTGACACTTTTTTGCAGCCTAGGTGGGCAAAGGGGCCCATATTCCAAAGAGCACATTTCGGATTTCACTGGTCATTTTTTACAGAATTTGATTTCAAACTCCTTACCACACATTTGGGCCCCTAGAATGCCAGGGCAGTAAAACTACCCCACAAGTGACCCCATTTTGGAAAGAAGAGACCCCAAGGTATTCGCTGATGGGCATAGTGAGTTCATGGAAGTTTTTATTTTTTGTCACAAGTTAGTGGAATATGAGACTTTGTATGAAAAAAAAAAAAATCATCATTTTCCACTAACTTGTGACAAAAAATAAAAAATTCTAGGAACTCGCCATGCCCCTCACGGAATACCTTGGGGTGTCTTCTTTCCAAAATGGGGTCACTTGTGGGGTAGTTATACTGCCCTGGCATTTTCCAGGGGCCCTAATGTGTGGTAAATACGTAAATGACCTGTGAAATCCGAAAGGTGCTCTTTAGAATATGGGCCCCTTTGCCCACCTAGGCTGCAAAAAAGTGTCACACATCTGGTATCTCCGTACTCAGGAGAAGTTGGGGAATGTGTTTTGGGGTGTCATTTTACATATACCCATGCTGGGTGAGAGAAATATCTTGGCAAAAGACAACTTTTCCCATTTTTTTATACAAAGTTGGCATTTGACCAATATATTTATCTCACCCAGCATGGGTATATGTAAAATGACACCCCAAAACACATTCCCCAACTTCTCCTGAGTACAGCGATACCAGATGTGTGACACTTTTTTGCAGCCTAGATGCGCAAAGGTGCCCAAATTCCTTTTAGGATGGTATTTTTAGACATTTGGATACCAGACTTCTTCTCACGCTTTGGGGCCCCTAGAATGCCAGGGCAGTATAAATACCCCACATGTGACCCCATTTTGGAAAGAAGACACCCCAAGGTATTCAATGAGGGGCATGGCGAGTTCATAGAAATTTTTTTTTTTTGGCACAAGTTAGCGGAAATTGATTTTTTTTATTTTTTTCTCACAAAGTCTCCCTTTCCGCTAACTTGGGACAAAAATTTCAATCTTTCATGGACTCAATATGCCCCTCACGGAATACCTGGGGGTGTCTTCTTTCCGAAATGGGGTCACATGTGGGGTATTTATACTGCCCTGGCATTCTAGGGGCCCTAAAGCGTGAGAAGAAGTCTGGAATCTAAATGTCTAAAAAATTTTACGCATTTGGATTCCGTGAGGGGTATGGTGAGTTCATGTGAGATTTTATTTTTTGACACAAGTTAGTGGAATATGAGACTTTGTAAGAAAAAAAAAAAATAATTCCGCTAACTTGGGCCAAAAAAATGTCTGAATGGAGCCTTACAGAGGGTGATCAATGACAGGGGGGTGATCAATGACAGGGGGGGTGATCAATGACAGGGGTGGTGATCAATGACAGGGGGGTGATCAGAGAGTCTATATGGGGTGATCACCCCCCTGTCATTGATCACCCCCCTGTAAGGCTCCATTCAGATGTCCGTATGTGTTTTGCGGATCCGATCCATGTATCCGTGCATCCGTAAAAATCATACGGACATCTGAATGCAGCATGACAGGGGGGGGTGATCAATGACAGGGGGGGTGATCAATGACAGGGGGGTGATCAGGGAGTCTATATGGGGTGATCACCCCCCCTGGAAGGCTCCAGGGAGACGCCTGTATGTGTTTTGCGGATCCGATCCATCTATCAGTGGATCCGTAAAAATAATGCGGACATCTGAATGGAGCTTTACAGGGGGTTGATCAATGACAGGGGTGTAATCAATGACAGGGGGGTGATCAGTTAGTCTATATGGGGTGATAACCACAGTCATTGATCACACCCCTGTAAGGCTTCATTCAGACGTCCGTATGCGTTTTGCGGATCCGATCCATCTATCAGTGGATCCGTAAAAATCATGCGGACATCTGAATGGAGCTTTACAGGGGGTTGATCAATGACAGGGGGGTAATCAATGACAGGGAGGTGATCAGGGAGTCTATATGGGGTGATCAGGGGTGATCAGGGGCTAATAAGGGGTTAATAAGTGACGGGGGGGTGTAGTGTAGTGTAGTGGTGCTTGGTGCTACTTTACTGAGCTACCTGTGTCCTCTGGTGGTCGATCCAAACAAAGGGGACCACCAGAGGACCAGGTAGCAGGTATATTAGACGCTGTTATCAAAACAGCGTCTAATATACCTGTTAGGGGTTAAAAAAAACACATCTCCAGCCTGCCAGCGAACGATCGCCGCTGGCAGGCTGGAGATCCACTCTCTTACCTTCCGTTCCTGTGAGCGCGCGCGCCTGTGTGCGCGCGTTCACAGGAAATCTCGCGTCTCGCGAGATGACGCGTATATGCGTGACTCTGCGCAGCGCTGCCACCTCCGGAACGCGATCCTGCGTTAGGCGGTCCGGAGGTGGTTAAAGCCTACTAGGCCAACAATGGGCCCACACTGCAGAATCATTGTTTTCTGGGTCACTTAACTGTCACTGAACTACCTCAGCACGACCATAGGCTTTGATAAACCGCCATCGCCTGCATTCTCCCAAACGTGCGCACGAGCACAGTCATCACTACACCAAGATTGACGCATAGAGGAAAAAAAAAATTGTGTCATGAGTGTGTCAACTATTGACAACTCTTTGCGGTTGTCTAAAATCTATTTGATACACGTCCCCTGATAGGGGACGTAACATGGATTAAACTGATAAGAATAGTACTACTTAACACACCACTCATATAGGGTGGCACAGTACATTGCACGGCGGACGCGCAGTGCCCCAAATTGGAAGTAAGAGGACCGACCAAGCATCTTTTTCCATCTCCCTGTTCCTAAAATCTATTCCATACACCGGCCCCTGATAGGGGACAAAACAGAGATTAAACTGGTAAGAACAGATTTTTTTGATAAAAAAGAAAGAGGACAGCCTCTGCGGAGCTGGGTATTTTTTGGCCGCGTTAATGAACGCTCATGCACAATGGCTGTAGGCTCATGCGTCCTTTTGCAGAGGTGACAAACCTGGTCAGTCAAACCCAAGGCCTCATCCCATATGCGTTTTTTCTGGAGCGTGCCCTGCGAAGAGTGCTGGATCAGGCCGTAGATGAGCATGAAGAGGAAGAGTTGTGGTCGCCATCACCACCAGAAGCAGCCTTGTCGTCGTCAATTGCTGGACCTGCGGCAACGCAGAGAGAGGAGTCTGAAGAAGAGGAGTCAGAGGAGGAAGGTGGCTTTGAGGAGGTGGAAGACCAACCACAGCAGGCGTCCCAGGGGGCTTGTTGTCACCTTTCGGGGACCCTTGGTGTTGTACGTGGCTGGGTGGAGGAAGAGACCTTCAATGACTTCAGTGAGGACAAGGAACGGGACATGGCTAGCTTGGTATCCAACCTTGTGCAAATGGGGAGTTTGCGGTTGTGCAAATGGACTGTTTGCGGTTGTTTGCAGTGCGTTAAACGGGGAGTTTGGTCTGTCACTGTGAAGCTGGCGCAACCCTTACACTACCTGATCGATACAACATCATACCTGATGTTTTAAAGCATGTTATTCCAAACAATTTAGGAATGTTAGGTGATTTATGCCCTTTATCGATTAAAACCCGACTCTGCGTCAACTACGTAATTTTCCATGGAAGTTTTGCCATGGATCCCCCTCCGGCATGCCACAGTCCAGGTGTTAGTCCCCTTGAAACAACTTTTCCATCACTATTGTGGCCAGAAAGAGTCCCTGTGGGTTTTAAAATTCGCCTGCCTATTGAAGTCTATGGCGGTTCGCCCCTTCACGAACATTTGCAGAAACTCGTGTTCGCCGTTCGCGAACGGAAAGTGTTATGTTCGCAACATCTCTATTTCTCTACACTCAATTCTCCATATGATATCAACACCACCTTCTGGACTGAACTACTTATATGCGTTGTGGGACCCCTACATGTTAATCATTATGAATCCCAAAAAAAACGCACCCAAAAAAACGCAACACCAAGGCTCCCTAAATTAAAGTGATATTCCAAGCCCACTTCAACACCCACACTATACCATGTAATCCATCTCAATATATTTTATCAAAAAAAACTAAATGAAAAAAGACGCACTTTGAGCAAAATCCACCCCGGATTTTGGAAGATGTCGGGTGCCACTATAAAAAATCCCGGTAGATCTGGACATATTACCACTGATGAAGAAGTCAGCTGAAGATTTCAAAATGCGTTTGGGAAATCTACACATAGACAAAAATCTAATATTGCTTTGGAAGCGCTTCCAGCAAAGAAGGATCTCCCAGGAGCACTCACTTGACTGTGAACACCAGAAGCCAGCGCAATATCGTCGCGCAGCCAGCACCATATACGTGGGACGCACGTTCAGAGGAAGGCCCGCCCGACCCGGCAGAACACATGTGAACACCTACTCCAGCATCGGCCACAGACCTTGCAAAGAGAAAAAAGACCGGCTACCAGCAAGATACAGAGCAGACATTGAGTAAGGTAACAGAGGCCAGTACTTCCAAATCGGGTGGGATGCCACCCAACTCTGGCCTGTTATTATTATCCCATTTTTATACCACACGAGGTCTGTTCATTTTGTTCATTTTTTTCTACCACCGGCTAGAACATTTCATTCTGTTCACCATATTGTGTATTGTCTGCTGAATGAACCCACTGGGATGAGCCTCTGGCAAACATAAGATACTGCAACAAAGTAGCCAGGAGTGTTTAACTTACAGTTATACCCTGTGTTTTATACAATTTCTACTATTAACTGTCATCCACATTGTATCCATTCTCACTCAGCTACTCCTCATAGCAGCATAATATATCCTACCCAGCTCAGCCTATGCCAGGTACTACAGAGCTGACACCACCCACACAGGGTCACCTTGCTTTTACTCTGTTTTTACCTTTTTTTATTATATAATACCTTTTTTTATTATGTAATACGTTTTGATTGGTAGTTTTCATTGCACACCTTGCACTGACTCCTACTTGGTCCATTTACCATTGTTTTTACCACCTTTTACATTTATAAATTCCTGCTTTTTTCCTATATTTGAGTGCCAGTCTATACTTTCATTTGCATTCTACTCCTTCTGACTGGGTGAGTCAGACCAGACCTAGAGCACCTCTCATATTGCAACACTAGGTGAGCCACCTCTTCCCCTCAGCCTTATTTACCATTATCACCCTTAGTGGGTGTGCTCCGTTCTTATTGCAAATATGGATATTTGGAATCATGCAGAAAATAAAAGACTCAAAGTAGATACATTCACTTTTGACCAGCAGGTAGACAACACTATAGCCGACACAACCATGACAGAGACATTCAGAGAAGTTGAGACACTCCTACATAAGGAGTTAAAACAAAGGTGGGAAATTAGATCTCTCACACAATATGTAGAAAGGGGTAGAAAGGTCCCAAAAGGCCTGTGCCTATCCAAAATCCCAGCACAAGACCTTCAGAGTGAAGAATTCAACAAAGAATGGGATTCCCCTCTGATAACACACTCTGTGTCATTGACACAGTTGGTCATTAAAAGATGCACTGAAATTCTGGAAGATACAACCAAAAAAAAAAAAAACATACAGTCAGGTCCATAAATATTGGGACATCAACACAATTCTAACATTTTTGGCTCTATACACCACTTCAATAGATTTGAAATGAAACAAACTAGATGTCCTTTAACTGCAGACTGTCAACTTTAATTTGAGGGTATTTACATCCAAATCAGGTGAACGGTGTAGGAATTACAACAGTTTGCATATGTGCCTCCCACTTGTTAAGGAACCAAAAGTAATGGGACATAATAATAATCATAAATCAAACTTTCACTTTTTAATACTCGGTTGCAAATCCTTTGCAGTCAATTACAGCCTGAAGTCTGGAACGCATAGACATCACCAGATGCTGGGTTTCATCCCTGGTGATGCTCTGCCAGGCCTCTACTGCAACTGTCTTCAGTTCATGCTTGTTCTTGGGGCATTTTCCCTTCAGTTTTGTCTTCAGCAAGTGAAATGCATGCTCAATCGGATTCAGGTCCGGTGATTGACTTGGCCATTGCATAACATTCCACTTCTTTCCCTTAAAAAACTCTTTGGTTGATTTTGCAGTATGCTTTGGGTCATTGTCCATCTGCACTGTGAAGCGCCGTCCAATGAGTTCTGAAGCATTTGGCTGAATATGAGCAGATATTATTGCCCGAAACACTTCAGAATTCATCCTGCTGCTTTTGTCAGCAGTCACATCATCAATAAAAACAAGAGAACCAGTTCCATTGACAGCCATACATGCCCACGCCATGACACTACCACCACCATGCTTCACTGATGAGGTGGTATGCTTAGGATCATGGGCAGTTCCTTTCCTTCTCCATACTCTTCTCTTCCCATCACTCTGGTACAAGTTGATCTTGGTCTCATCTGTCCATAGGATGTTGTTCCAGAACTGTGAAGGCTTTTTTGGATGTCGTTTGGCAAACTCTAATCTGGCCTTCCTGTTTTTGAGGCTCACCAATGGTTTCCATCTTGTGGTGAACCCTCTGTATTCACTCTGGTGAAGTCTTCTCTTGATTGTTGACTTTGACACACATACACCTACCTCCTGGAGAATGTTCTTGATCTGGCCAACTGTTGTGAAGGGTGTTTTCTTCACCAGGGAAAGAATCGGTCATCCACCACAGTTGTTTTCCGTGGTCTTTTGGTGTTGCGGAGCTCACCGGTGCGTTCCTTCTTTTTAAGAATGTTCCAAACAGTTGTTTTGGCCATGCCCAATGTTTTTGTTGGGTTTTGATGGGTTTGTTGTGTTTGTTTAGCCTAATGATGCTTGCTTCACTGATAGTGATAGCTCTTTGGATCTCATCTTGAGAGTTGACAGCAACAGATTCCAAATGCAAATAGCACACTTGAAATGAACTCTGGACCTTTTATCTGCTCATTGTAATTGGGATAATGAGGGAATAACACACACCTGGCCATGGAACAGCTGAGAAGCCAATTGTCCCATTACTTTTGGTCCCTTAACAAGTGGGAGGCACATATGCAAACTGTTGTAATTCCTGCACCGTTCACCTGATTTGGATGTAAATACCCTCAAATTAAAGATGACAGTCTGCAGTTAAAGCACCTCTTGTTTGTTTCATTTCAAATCCATTGTGGTGGTGTATAGAGCCAAACATGTTAGAATTGTGTTGATGTCCCAATATTTATGGACCTGACTGTATGCGAGAAATTTTTGAAAAACTCCCCAAGAATGAGGAGTACCATACATGGCAGGATAGACTATGCAAAAGCCGAGACTTGAACAAGAAATCATTGATAAGAAAATCAAAAAATTCTAAAACAATATAGAAAACACACAAACAGGCAAAAATATGAAAAAACAACATCCTTTTCAAAAACACACGCCACAGACAGCCCAAAACAACAATGAACACACCAATACAATCACTAGATTCAATGTCCCTATATCCAATAAATTTGAAACTTTAACCGGGGAACATTTTTTAGACGGGACCCCCCCACATCACGAGCCACGCCCATATCGGACAACTCGTCCACCACCGAACTAAACATCACACTCACCCCTATCACCACCACACCACTATAACCTGAACAGATACACTCAACAAAATTGGGAACACAGGAACCACTACCACCACAGATCCCCAATAAGGGACCCATACACACACCACAGAACCAATCACACACAGGAAACCTCACTAGAACCACAACACAGACAGGTACCCCAAGAAAAAGGAAGAGAAAACTTTGGAGGGGGCCAGGGAAAAGCAAAGAAATTGCAACAGAAGATAGACAGATAAACCACTGAACATCTGGTGATCAACCTCAGCACAACCACCCTGACAGACTCCCAGACAAAACTTCTAAAAAAAAGTCTAAAATTTGCCCCAACAGCAAAATTAAATAAATTTGACACCTTCATTGGGATTGAAAAGTTCATTAGGAACTTATGTCTAAAAAAATATTTCCTAAAAAATCCCGTCACTCGGCAACAACGACGACAACTACACAAACTCTAACTTAAAACCAAGATCCACCAAATTTCTGAGGCAAGAAATTAGTCAGGAAATGGCTGCATTCTGGAAATGTGCAGAAACTGATTTGAGACACATAAAGGACAAGAACATAAGAAACAATCTCTCCAGTCAGGAACTACAAGCCATTAAACAGCTACAGACACAAAACAACATAAACATCAGACCTGCAGACAAGCAAGGGGGGGGGGGGGCATAGTCATATTGGAGACAGAGAATTATAATCAGGAGTGCCTTAGACAATTATCAGACCAGAACACATACGTAAAATTGAAGAAAGACCACACCAAAGAATTTAATCACCAACTTATAGAACTCTGTAATGAAGGTTTGACTAATAAGATTCTTCTAGAACAGGAAGCCAAATTTATCTTAAATACCCAACAAAGGCTCCCTGTATTTTATTGCCTACCAAAGATACACAAGGACATACACAACCCACCAGGACGCCCTATTGTCTCAGGTATTGATTTGATTACATCCAACCTGTCACAGTATATAGATAGATTACTTCAATCAATAGTAAGAAAAACAAGATCCCACATCAAGGATACAACACAAATCATTAAAATCATGGAAGGTCTGGAATTTAAACCAGGGTGGATACTAGGCACTCTAGATGTCCAATCCTTATACACAATCATTGAACACGAAACAGGACTAAATGCAATGAAATCCCAATTAGAAAAATACAGCTCCTATCAAATAGAACAAATCGAATACCTAACCAGAGGGGTAAAATATATCTTAACTCACAATTATTTTTACGTCGAATCTGAATTCTTCCTCCAGACCAGAGGGACGGCCATGGGTACCAGGTTCGCCCCCAGCTATGCAAACCTCTTCATGTCTGAATGGGAGGATGACCATATTACACCTAGGCTGGGGGGTGGACTTGGTCCTGTGGCACTGCTACATCGATGACGTCATCTTCGTCTGGAGGGGGAATTAAGAGGACCTTCTAACCTTCTGTTGTGGAAATTTTATTATGCGGACATTTTACTTTAGGATGTGTGTGTGTTTTTATAGTTTGTCATCTGTCTCCCTGTGTCTGATTTAGCCAAGGAGCGCTCTAGCAGAGGGTACTTTGGCTGAATCGGGACCAGTGGCAAAACCGTCAGTATGAAAACCTTCTCATTGGCTTGGAGACATATCTGCTTTTAGGACATGCATATCTGCCTTGTCGGTATACTAGTACCGTATACTGACAATAGCTGTAGCAATGTCTCGCAGATAATTTCAAACCTATGGGAACCAGTAGAATGATCTTAATTAGATACTGATCACCTTTGAGCAGTATTGAATGAGGTCCATGCTGACAGTGATGGGGGGTGGGCAGCCACCTGGCTGATCAGACAATGGACATGACTCATCCTTCCTTATACAGGGATGGGGCGTGTGCATTGTCTGCCCAGCCACATTGGTTGCCCCGCCCTGTCCTTTGACATCACTTCCTGCATGTTGTCACTTCCTGTGTCCTTGTCTTGGGCCAGCCCCTTTTACACCTTTTGTTAGTAAATAAAAGGTGAGCAGACTGAGCTGGGTGGGAGAGTTGCTCAGAATTTTCTATCAAGATGGTAACATTGTTGTCTCTCTCTGACTGGGGCTGAGAGAAGGGATTCACCTTTTTCCTTACACAAACTTTGATGCAAGCTGATTACAACTATTAATCTTTTTACTACAACAGTTGGCGACCACGAATTAGAAAGCTAATTTTTTCCCCGTTATCAGCAGAACTTAAAGGAGACACAGCTTAATTTTCAAAAAGCAAAAAAGACCGGCATAAGGTAATATCCTTTTCCTTACTCTCATTTTTGAGAAAGTTTTGCTCTTTGTGAATTTAAATCTGTGTACTCCAATCTGCTGATATCGGGAAAGAAATCTACTTAAAAGAACCTTTTAGTGTATATGGTTGTTATCTGCTGCATCAAGGGGTGTGAGGATAAGGTGAATGTTTTTCCCTTGTGAGTTGATTGTACAGAGGTTGTATGATGAGATTGTATGATGAGTAGTACAGGGTATTGTGTTTTTTGTAACTTCTTAACTTTTATGTTACTTTGATTTTGTAAGAGGCAATTTTATAGAGGCTTATAGAGGCAGCAATTGGTTTTAGTGTTTGTACATTAGAGACAGCATTTAGAGAGTATTTTTATATTGTTAACCTGTAAATCACCCACAGAGTGGAGGTTTTGCTCTGGTTTCAAGGGGCAGGGAACAGGAAATATAGAAACTGTTTTTATTGCTGGATTTTGTAGACACTATCTTGATTTCCTCTGTGTGATGACCATGTGCTTGTCGGCCATCTTTACCATGTGCTTGTCGGCCATCTTAGTTAAATTTACTATGGAAAGCGAGCTGAAATGTTAGTTTTGTCAAATAGTTATCTTGGCTTTTTGTAACTATGTACAGTTTGATTTTGTTTTGATAAGTTTTGTGCTGGATATCAGTGGAGTGTTCGGTTATGTTATAGCTCAGTGACCAGTCTGATACAGGAATCATTGTGTGAGCATTAGTGGCAGTTTAGTGGTGAAATCGTCCTATAGTTGATGATTCTGCTTAATGTTTGTACAGTATATCTGTGGCTGTTACACTGAATTGTAGACTTGTTTGGCATAATTAATATGGGTACTACAGTGTAGAAAGGTTCTGTGTCAAAAGTATTGGGACAACTCCTAGAAATTGGTACTAGTGTTTTGTTTTTTTGTAGCAACCATTGTGGTGTTTGTTTTTGTGCAATGGAAAGTATTTTTAAAGAAGTTGCAAAGTTGAAGGACACGGCGGCTATTCTTCAGGCTATGCAGGGATCTACTGATCCATGGCTGCAGGCCCAGAATTGTGTAGCAAACCTCATCGGTACCAAAAAATGGCGCAAAAGGAAAGGCAAGTATGCTCTGATTTTTGCTGCTGGGTGGATAACGGATAAATATCAGGAGTCTTGTAGGCTGAAGCTGAGTTTGGAAGGAGAAGTGGAAGATTTAAAAGTGGAAATTGTTAAATTGAGAACTCTTGTCCAGCAGGCAGCTGAAGCTAGTGCTAATTATGAATGTACTGTGAGGTGTAATACTGAGCTGTGCAAGGAAAATGAATGTTTTTCTGAAAGCCTGATGCATGCACAGGGTGCTGTAAGGGAATTGCCAGAGTTATTGAAACAACCGTTGGAGAGTAATGTGTCTGGGATTAGAGGCAATGTATGCACTGTAAGCATGGAGAAGTCTGCGGATTGTGGTTCAGATAGTGGAACCGACTCAGGAATGGAGATGGACAATGTGTCTGACCCTGGAGTTGGAAGTATCAACACAAGGCCAGAAGATTCCTCAGATAAGTCCGTGGTAAGTGGACTCAATACAGATTGTAGTGGGGGGTCTAGTCATGCTAGGATGGGTAATGTGCGCCAAATCAAATCGCCATGTGCCCAGACTAGGTATTATGCAGGGAGGCGAGTTATCCTTTGTTTTGCATGCAGGGAATACGGGCACATTGCACGATATTGTGACGTTGCTAATGGCAACAGACACAGGTATGTTAAGTACCCCAGAACCACACCTAGAAGTAAAGTGGTTTATTCAGCAAGGTGGGGTTATGGTCCCAGACATGCTTCTTTGCAAAGGCAGAGAACCCAGGAACAGCCAAGGTCTTTGAAAAACCGGTTTTGGGACATTGAAATGTTAAATCCTGCTTCTCTGGTATGAATCTGAAGCTGTTTGGGGCTGGGCAAATTAACATTTCAATGACTGGGTGAGTAGAATTTCTCCTGTACGGTTTCAGGGGAACCCTCCAAGACATTGATTTGTTAATTCAGTCCTATACAATTGTACGTGTTCCTAAGGTTTTTGTCACTGGCTTCCGAAGGTGCACTCGGTCCCCCATTGCCCGCAGAACTGTTGCTTAGCTTTTGGAATGAGGTTCTGTGTTTGACCTCATTCCCAGGGCGGCTTTACTAGCTGGGTGGCTCCCTGCTCCTAGTCTGCCTTGAGCGCCGAGCTGATCACTCGGTGCTCGACTGGTTGGTCTGTCGGTCATGTGATGCTGGCCACGTCACATGACCCTCACTCCCCACTATAAATACAGGCAGCCTGCTGGCTACAGGTTGCCTGTTAATTTCTAGGTTCCTGGTATTTGTTGGACTGCTGAATACTTACCTGATCCTGTTCCTTGACCATCCTTTTGCCTGATCCTCCTGTACTGCGCATCCGTCCTGGTATTGTGACCTCGGCTCCCACCTGACTACTCTCTTAGGACTCCTCTTGTACTTCTCTGCTCTCCTGGTATTTATGACCCCGGCTTCTCCTGACAATTCTCTGCTTGCTCCATTTGTACTTTGCAGCTTTCCTGGTATTGACTCGGTCCGTTCACGTCCTGTTGTTTGTCTGTCTGTCATCCCTGCACTTACTCCAAGTTAGGGATTGCCGTCCAGTTGTCCCCTGTCATTCGGACTCGCGAGGCAAGTAGGCAGGGCCAGGGGTAAGGGTGGAGGGCAGTGGTCACTTCCCTCCCCCCTGTGTGTGTGTGTACGCGACCGTTACAGATTAACAGGCCCAATAACCACTGTATTATGAATCCTCTGGTGACCCTGACTGACTATGTCTCTAATCTGACGCAGATGGTGCAGGAGTTAGGGGAAAAACTCAGCTCTTTTGAGTTAGGGCAAGGCTCTTCCACTCCTCAGGCCTCCAGTCCGCATTTTGAGCCCCAGATTAAGCTCCCAGAAACCTTTTCTGGAGACCGGAAGAAGTTTCTCTCTTTTAAGGAGAGTTGTAAACTTTACTTCCGTTTGCGCCCCGTGTCCTCTGGCCCCGAGAGTCAACGCGTGGGCATTATCATTTCCCGATTACAGGGTGATCCCCAGGACTGGGCGTTCTCTTTACCTGCTGGCGCCAGTTGTTTATATTCTGTGGAGGGGTTCTTTCAGGCCCTAGGTACCCTCTATGATGAACCAGACAGGGCTCTAGTAGCCGAGACGGCTCTAAAGGCACTGGTTCAGGGCAATTTACCAGCGGAGGATTATTGCACCCAATTCAGAAGGTGGTGTGTCCCCTCAGGATGGAACGAACCAGCCCTGAAGAGTCAGTTCAGGTCAGGTCTGTCTGATAAATTAAAGGATCTTCTGGTCAGTTATCAACTTCCAGAGACCTTAGAGGAGATGATGACCCTTGTTGTCCGACTTGACCGACGGGTTAGAGAGAGACGACAGGAACAACAGTTCTCTTCCCAGATGGTGGTCCAGCCAGAGGCCTATCCCAGAGACAATGCTGAGGTCTCCACCGAGGAACCCATGCAGGTTGGCATGACCCGAGGGAATCTTCGCCGCAGACGTGGAGAATGCTTTAACTGTGGAGATTCTGACCATTGGATCAACCAGTGTCCTAAGAAGGTCCTCTCTGTCAAGTCTCCTAAGGCAAGGCAACCTAAAGACCAGGTACACCCTGAATTTTCTAAATGTAAGCTTTCGGTACCCATTACGATTTCTCTGGGAGTAGATAAATGGGCGGGTAAGGCCTTTATTGATTCTGGCTCAGTGGCTAGCTTTATTGACTCTGAGTATGCTGTTAGATTGGGTATTCCTATGTTTGCCTTACCAACTCCTATCCATGTCATGGCTATTGATGCTACTCCTCTTATTGGTGGTACGGTGAGCTTATGTACCTCGGAGATTTCTCTAACCGTGGGTGTGTGCCACTCAGAGAGATGTTCGCTTCTAGTCCTGGAGAACCTACCTGCTGAGGTCGTACTAGGGTTGCCTTGGCTGCGACTACATAACCCCACTATAGATTGGTCCAATGGGGAGTTGGTGAGATGGGGGCCTAAGTGTGACTCGTGCCTGTCCGTGGTACAGGCTGGGGTCTCAGTAAAGTCTGATACTTTACCCTCTGTTGTTAGAGAATATTCTGATGTATTCTCATCACCAACCCCAGAGGTTCTACCCCCCCATAGACCTTATGATTGTACCATAGAGCTAGTAGAGGGGGCCAAGTTTCCTAAAGGACGAATTTATAATCTTTCTATGCCCGAACGCAAGGCCATGGAAGATTATATTAAGGAGAGCCTTGGTAAAGGGCATATTAGACCTTCTGTCTCTCCTATGGGGGCGGGGTTTTTCTTTGTTAAGAAAAAAGATGGTGGTCTTAGGCCATGTATCGATTACCGGAGATTAAATAAAATCACTGTCCAGAATAGATACTCCCTCCCATTGATTCCGGATTTATTTAACCAGGTCCTGGGGGCAACCTGGTTTTCCAAAATTGACCTGAAAGGGGCATACAATCTAATCCGAATCAAGGAGGGAGACGAATGGAAGACGGCGTTCAATACTCCGGTAGGACACTTTGAATATCAGGTGATGCCTTTTGGACTCAGCAATGCCCCAGCTGTGTTCCAAAACTTCATGAATGACATTCTTAGGGAATTCTTAGGTAAATTTGTTATTGTCTATCTTGATGACATTTTGATATTCTCTCCTGACTTCGAATCCCATGTGTCTCATGTTAGACAAGTATTAGAGGTGTTGAGGGAGAATCAGCTATCCGCTAAACAAGAGAAATGTGTCTTTGGTGTGCAGGAGATTCTGTTTCTAGGGCATGTTCTGACTCCTCACGCCTTCAAGATGGATCCTGGTAAGGTACTAGCAATTAAGGAATGGGTAAGACCTTCATCCTTAAAGGCCTTACAACGGTTCTTAGGTTTCGCCAATTACTATCGTAAATTTATTATGAATTTTTCCGTAATTGCTAAACCGTTGACCGACCTTACTAAGAAAGGGGCGGATTTGGAGAATTGGTCTACTGAGGCCATTTCTTCATTTGAAAAATTAAAAAAGGCATTCAGTAGCGCTCCCATTCTGATCCAGCCTGATCAGGAGAAACCTTTTATTGTGGAGGTGGATGCGTCCGAGGACGGCGCAGGAGCAGTCCTTTCACAAGGTCCTGCCAGCCTCACTAATCTGAGACCATGTGCCTTCTTCTCCAGGAAATTCTCCCCCACGGAGAGAAACTACGACATAGGGAATAGGGAGCTGCTGGCCATTAAATGGGCATTTGAGGAGTGGAGGCATTTTCTGGAGGGGGCAAGGCATTGTGTAACTGTTGTCACTGATCATAAAAACCTTATGTTTCTCGAGTCTGCTAAGAGGTTGAATCCCCGTCAAGCCAGATGGGCTCTGTTTTTTACTCGTTTTGATTTTTCCATCACGTTCAGGCCGGGAAGTAAAAATGTGAAGGCGGACGCATTATCTCAGAGCTTCCAGGCTTTTCAACCTACTGAGGTACCACCTGAATCCATCCTACCAGCAAAAATCTTCTTAGCAGCTCTTACCCAGGATATCTCGGCTCGCATTAGGTCGGAACAACATCTGGCACCGGTATCCACCCCAACAGATAAGTTGTTTGTTCCCGTACAATTTTGTCTCCAGCTGTTGGGTGAGTGTCACGATTCTGCCTTTTGTGGACATCCGGGTGTTGAGGGCACTAAGGATCTGGTTTCTAGATCTTATTGGTGGCCCACTCTAACTAGGGATGTCAAGTCCTATGTGTCAGCCTGTGAGGTTTGTGCCAGGTCCAAGACACCTAGGACTCGCCCTGCTGGTAACCTACGACCCCTACCCATTCCCAGTAGACCCTGGTCCCATATCTCGATGGACTTTATAACTGACCTACCGCTGGCGGAGGGTAAGACTGTAGTGTGGGTAGTGGTGGATAGGTTTAGCAAGATGGTCCATTTCATTCCCCTGTCTAAACTCCCGAATGCCAAAACCCTGGCGTCTATTTTTGTGAAAGAAATTGTTCGATTGCATGGTATCCCGGAAAATATTGTTTCGGACAGGGGTGTGCAGTTTGTGTCCAAATTCTGGAGAGCCTTCTGTCAAAGATGTAAAATTTTGTTGTCTTTTTCTTCCGCCTACCATCCTGAGAGTAATGGGCAGACTGAACGCCTTAATCAGTCTGTGGAACAATTCCTGAGGTTGTATGTTGCTGATGACCAGCAATTATGGGTCAAATTCCTTCCGTTGGCTGAATTTGCTCTGAATAACCGTGTCAATTCTTCTGCTGGGGTCTCCCCTTTCTTTTGTAACCATGGTTTTCATCCCCGTTTTCATTCTGGGTCGTCCGTCTCTTCCTCTAACCCTGAAGCTGATAAACTCTCCTCCGAACTGTGCACAGTTTGGGCCCGGGTTCAATCGAACCTAGAAAAGGCTCAAAGTTCTCAAAAACTCAAGGCCGATAGGAGACGTTCAAGGGGGGTGAACTTTCAGGTTGGGGATAAAGTATGGTTGTCCTCCAAGAATCTATCTCTCAAGGTAGCTTCTAGAAAATTTGCTCCTCGTTTTATTGGTCCATATAAGATCACGGAGGTGATTAACCCGGTATCATTTAGGTTGGAGCTGCCCGAGTCATTCCACATTCATAATGTGTTCCATAAATCTCTACTTAAAAAATATTTTGAACCGGTAGTACCATCGAAAGCCTCGCCTCCGCCAGTTCTTGTTAATGATGCTGTCGAGTATGTCGTGTCTAAAATAGTGGATGTCAGGAAGGTGCGTAACTCCTTGCAGTATCTGATTCACTGGAAGGGGTATGGACCTGAAGAGAGATCTTGGGTACCTGCCAGGGAGGTTCATGCTCCTAGACTGGTTCGTAAATTTAATTTAGAACACCCTGAAAAGCCATCGCCTGAAGTCTTGGGTCCGGTGGCCCCTCGTAAAAGGGGGGGTACTGTCACGGGGTTCCGAAGGTGCACTCGGTCCCCCATTGCCCGCAGAACTGTTGCTTAGCTTTTGGAATGAGGTTCTGTGTTTGACCTCATTCCCAGGGCGGCTTTTCTAGCTGGGTGGCTCCCTGCTCTTAGTCTGCCTTGAGCGCCGAGCTGATCACTCGGTGCTCGACTGGTTGGTCTGTCGGTCATGTGACGCTGGCCACGTCACATGACCCTCACTCCCCACTATAAATACAGGCAGCCTGCTGGCTACAGGTTGCCTGTTAATTTCTAGGTTCCTGGTATTTGTTGGACTGCTGAATACTTACCTGATCCTGTTCCTTGACCATCCTTTTGCCTGATCCTCCTGTACTGCGCATCCGTCCTGGTATTGTGACCTCGGCTCCCACCTGACTACTCTCTTAGGACTCCTCTTGTACTTCTCTGCTCTCCTGGTATTTATGACCCCGGCTTCTCCTGACAATTCTCTGCTTGCTCCATTTGTACTTTGCAGCTTTCCTGGTATTGACTCGGTCCGTTCACGTCCTGTTGTTTGTCTGTCTGTCATCCCTGCACTTACTCCAAGTTAGGGATTGCCGTCCAGTTGTCCCCTGTCATTAGGACTCGCGAGGCAAGTAGGCAGGGCCAGGGGTAAGGGTGGAGCGCAGTGGTCACTTCCCTCCCCCCTGTGTGTGTGTGTGTACGTGACCGTTACAGTTTTAGGTTTTATTGTTGTAATCAAATTTTTTTCCTTTTTTATTTTTCAGTTATTTTTGTCCATTTTTGTTTGGGTATTTCTTTGATTAATTTAAATTTTTCTTCTTTTACTAATCTATTTTTTATTTTTTAGGTTTTTATTGAAGTTTCTTTCAGTTTTTCCTTATTTACCAACCCATTTTTATTTTTTAGCCTATTATTAATTTTTTCCTTTTTATAATTTTTTTAGGTTTTTCATATTTTGGCGCTTTTCTCTTTTTCTTTTTTCTCTTTCTTTCCCTCTTTTCTCTGCAGATTTGGTTAGGAGTACTGGGGGTCTCATGATATTGTGTGGGAACTACTGTCTGAATTCAAGGGTTGCTGCTGAGTGAGAGGTTTTTGATCAGTCACTGCAAAAAGGGCTTCGTGTGCTGTTCAGCTTGACTATATAGAATCATATCGGCAAAGGAAAGTGAGTTGATGAGCATTTTTTTAAGGAGACAAGGTGATATATATCACCTGGGCATACCAATAGCTGTGTGAGTAACCCCATTCCCCACAGGAGTACTGTGTGTTTGTTTCCTGTGCACCACTCGTCCCCACAGAAGGTACTGTGTGTTCTCTGTGCACCCCTCGTCCCCACAGAAGGTACTGTGTGTTCTCTGTGCACCCCTTTTTCCACTCCAGGTCAATTGGAAGCCCTATCCTGTGGTCAGGTCACTATTCAGAGCCAAAACCGAGGCTGGTATATCTCATTAGGAGACTCAGAGGGCCGCCGTGTGTCGGCGAGAGCCCTTTTCCTCACACTGATTACTCCTTTTCCTGAGGTCTAACTAGGGTGAACGGAGTCCGTGTGTCGGTGCCAGAAACCCTAGGCCACCTCAGAGGCGAACGAGGGGAGTAACAGCCGCCCAGCGTGTGTCGCAGGGCAGTCCTTGCATAGGTCGCAGGACAATTCCTTGCGTAGGTCGCGGGAAAATTCCTTGCGTAGGTCGCGGGAAACTGGAGATGGACGCATCTACTTTTAGAAGGCTCGAGCATGAGTTTAGGGTAATTAAGGGAACAGAAGGGTACCACTTCTGACTATAGGATAGCCAAGCAGTACATGAAATCCATCTATGGAGGAGGAGTTGTTAAGCTCCTCAAAGATTGGCACCAAGGGACTGTAGGTTCAGAGTGGACCATCCCAAAGAAGGGACCTTTGAGGTCTGGATTGGGAAAAAGTTCGTCCGTAACCTCCCCACTAGACTCCAAAGCCAGGGTTCCCTCCAGAAAGCAGAACTGTGGCTGCACGAATCCATCGATCTCCAGCAACAGGGCATTCAAAAGTCCCAGACAGTGCGAACTAACACTGTCATGTACTCCTGTCCCGCTAAGACTGCAGAGTCCAAGAGAAGTGCTTTTCTCTTTCTCTATCTCTCTGTCATCTCTCCATCTAACCTTGAGACGATGCACCATGTTTAATCCAGCTTCTCTTCATCCTGGTTTTAAGGACGATGAGAAGGGGGGAAAGTGGTGCAGAAAACAACGATCTTCAAACTTTCTAACCTCTTAAATGTCAATCCTTTTCTTTGCTGGTACTTGGTTCCGATTTTTGCAAAGAAGGTAAAAATCACGGCCGATCCATGGCCTGAATGTTCCGCTGTAACCCTTTTATTTCATCAGGTATGCCCCCAGGCAGCCCCACGGGTTATCACCCGATGTCCACCACCGGGTTCGGGAGTTTTCTTCCGGACCCAGACTCAATAACCCGTGTTCATTCTAGTCAACCAGGTGATTGGGTCATGCTAAAGAAACATCCGAGGACGGGACTAGAGCCGAGATATCTTGGGCCATTCCAGGTGCTGCTGATGACGCCAACCTCTCTGAAGTTCGAAGGACGAGACAACTGGATCCACACCGGTCACTGCAAGAAGCTGCTCAACTAAGTCAAAGAATGCAGAGTATCACTTTTGTTTATTTGTTACAAGGAGGCATTTGTTGATAGACGATACATTATTAATATTAGCTCTGGCTCCTGCTCCTTGCTTATTAATCCTGTATGGGTGTCCGGGCAGCTAGGCGACCCGTAGATGTGGGATCCTCCGGTTGTGAGGAAGGTTATGCCTGGCTAGCAGACACCATTGACAAGGGTCAGGCCCATACTGATAGGAGCAGGACAGAGGCGGAGCTATGACTAGTGACGGTCAGAATCCTTTTTAAAGCTTTGGGAGGTCTTGGGGCTCACTGGTTTTCCATTGGACCCGGGTGAAAGGAAATGGGACATGTACTTATGTTTTTTGTTTCCATTCCTTCTATACGCCGGAGTGAGATGTTCCTGATGTCTAATCCCGAACAGACAAGATGCAGAGGATTCCAAACCAGCCGGCGACC
Source organism: Bufo bufo (assembly GCF_905171765.1). NCBI lineage: Eukaryota > Metazoa > Chordata > Amphibia > Anura > Bufonidae > Bufo > Bufo bufo. The sequence goes on along the minus strand of NC_053390.1, from coordinate 166,289,781 downwards.
AGCGCGAAACGCCACCTCCAAAGTCACCTCCCGAAGAAAAGAAGACGTGTCAAGATTGACTTTACAAAGACTGTTTTTTTTCAAAGAAGAAGATCGAGATCCGTCGAGGGACATTGGCGAGCATATGACAAAGAGGAGGGACTGTTGTGGAAATTTTATTATGCGGACATTTTACTTTAGGATGTGTGTGTGTTTTTATAGTTTGTCATCTGTCTCTCTGTGTCTGATTTAGCCAAGGAGCGCTCTAGCAGAGGGTACTTTGGCTGAATCGGGACCAGTGGCAAAACCGTCAGTATGAAAACCTTCTCATTGGCTTGGAGACATATCTGCTTTTAGGACATGCATATCTGCCTTGTCGGTATACTAGTACCGTATACTGACAATAGCTGTAGCAATGTCTCGCAGATAATTTCAAACCTATGGGAACCAGTAGAATGATCTTTATTAGATACTGATCACCTTTGAGCAGTATTGAATGAGGTCCATGCTGACAGTGATGGGGGGTGGGCGGCCACCTGGCTGATCAGACAATGGACATGACTCATCCTTCCTTATACACGGATGGGGCGTGTGCATTGTCTGCCCAGCCACATTGATTGCCCCGCCCTGTCCTTTGACATCACTTCCTGCATGTTATAACTTCCTGTATCCTTGTCTTGGGCCAGCCCCTTTTACACCTTTTGTTAGTAAATAAAAGGTGAGCAGACTGGGCTGGGCGGGAGAGTTGCTCAGAATTTTCTATCAAGATGGTAACATTGCTGTCTCTCTCTGACTGGGGCTGAGAGAAGGGATTCACCTTTTTCCTGACACAAACTTTGATGCGAGCTGATTACAACTATTAATATTTTTACTACAACACTTCCTACGGGACATTAATCGGAACCTCATGAAGATCAATTTCACATCCAACTACAGTAGCACCCACATTGATTTTCTTTATATACAAATTAAAGCCACACAGGACAAACTAACATATTGCACTTACAGAAAACCCACAGCTAGAAATAGCTACATCCTCTTCTCTAGCTGTCACCTACCGAACTGGCTTTTCAGTATACCAGCTAGCCAATTTAGACGGGTGAAAAGAAATTGCACTAATGACGAAAATTTTTAACTTGAAGCAGAAGAAATGAAAATACAATTTTTAGAGAAAAATTACCCCAATACAGAGATAGATAAGGCACTCACTAAAGTTAGGCACCTTGAAAGAAAGTATTTTTTCAACATAGAAAACACCAACGAAGATAAAAAAACTGATATCAGAATCATCCTACCATTTAACACACAACACAAGAAAATTGAACAAATATTGCACAAACACTGGTGTTACGCTGAGCGCTCCGGGTCCCCTGCTGGTCTCGGAGCGCTCACAGCGTATGTCCCCAGGCAGCACTCCAGTGTCTCGGCGTGTGCGTCCTCGCTCTCTAGTGCGCGCGCGCTCCGGGACTCTTAGGTTCAAAGGACCAGTGCACCAGTGATTGGTGCCTGGTCCAAAGGGGTTATTAAGGGTTAAGGTTGTGAGAGGCAGTGCTGACTTAATTAGGCTGCACCTGTGCACTGCCCATTTATACCGTCTCCTCCCACAGCCTTCTGCCGGATCTTTGTGCCTTGTGCCTCAGAGAAAGCGTTCCCTATGATGTTAGTTTGCCTTACCTGTTGCCGTACCCGTTGCTACCGTCCACTCGCCTTTGAACCTTTGCCGCCTGCCCTGACCGCTGCTTCGTCCGACTACGCTCTTGCCTTCTCCCTGTGTACCACACCTTATCAGTTGCCAGAGAGGTCGAGTTGTTACTAGGGGACACGACCTGGTAGTTACCGCCGCGGCAAATCCATCCCGCTTTGCGGCGGGCTCTGGTGAAGACCAGTAACTGCTTAGAACCGGTCCTCTAGTACAACCCGCGCCATCGCCTCTCTGGTGCAGAGGATTCACTACCTGTCCTGCCGGTTCGTGACAACGGGCACTTGATTCGTGATGATAAACTATTAAAACCACTTATCCCTGAGCACCCACAGATAGTATACACAAAGGCCTCTAACCTAGGGATAAAAATCGCCCCCACCATAAAACCATACAAAAAACAAACCAAAACAATCCACAATTGGTTGCACCTTAAGGGATTGAACAGGTGCAACCAATGCGGTAATTGTAAAATTACCACTTTCCAAAAGAAAACAGAGAATATCCAATCTACAACTAATTCATACTCACACAAAATCAAGGATTTCCTAACCTGCAGCAGCACAGGTGTGATATATCTAGTACAATGTCCATGTGGAAAACAATATATAGGAAGAACTAAAAGAACACTAAAGAAGAGATTATCAGAACACATCAACAACATTAGAACAGGTTACATGAACCACTCACTCTCCAAACATTTGAAGATACACCACAACCAAGACCCCAAAGGCCTAATATTCATGGCAATAGAAAAAGTGACAGAATAGTGGAGAGGGGGCGACTATATTAAACAAATGTCTCGCCCGGAGTCTAAATACATCTTTGAATTCAACACACTCCTACCAGGAGGCCTCAATTCGGAATATGAACTCTACGGCTTCCTCTAGACCCCCTGGGATGGGTGCCCCTGGTTAATGGCGGATAGAGGTCCAGCTGTTTACCAGCACCTCTACCCCCCTCGAACTTGGGCCCCCACCCCCATTCACCTGCAAATATGACTCTGCACCATAATACTTAATTATCCTATTGAGTAATTGCCTGTCCATAAATAAAAAATAGTTGATATTTCTCCACTATTATGCAATACAAACGAGGGGACACCCTCCTCATTAACCCTACCCCCACATCGATGTAACATATAACACCTTATGGCACAAACCCTCGATTGATTCATTATTCCGCCACCTCAGACACAAATATACAGTATCAATCCATAGGAGACCAATACCATGCCCTACATCTCTGGACTAAGTATGTCCTAGCAAAACACACCCGGCCAGACTACCAACAGTCACGGGACCCCCTTAGGTGATTCAATTGAAAAAAATATGAATCCCCCATAAAAAAACACAAAAAAAATATGCCACACTAACGCACCATAAGCATAAACAAAGTCACATAATTGGGAAATCAATATATTTCCTCGCCACTTCTAACACATATGACCTCTATGAATACATCAATATGTTACTAGACATACCTTCATGACGTTTTTATAAATAAAATTCAAAAAATTTTTTTTTATTTTTACTATATTTTTTAACACTTTTGAATTTTAACGTTTACTTATTTCTCTACACTCAATTCTCCATATGATATCAACACCACCTTCTGGATAGAACTACGTATATGTGTTGCGGGACCCCTACATGTTAATCATTATGAATCCCAAAAACAAAAGCACCCAAAAAAACGCAACACCAAGGCTCCCTAAATTAAAGTGATATCCCAAGCCCACTTCAACAACCACACTATACCATGTAATCCATCACAATATTAAAAAAAAATAATTAAAAAAGACGCACTTTGAGCAAAATCCACCCCGGATTTTGGAAGATGTTGGGTGCCACTATAAAAAATCCCGGGAGATCTGGACAGATTACCACTGATGAAGAAGTCAGCTGAAGACATCGGAACGCATTTGGGAAATCTGCACATAGACAAAAATCTAATATTGCTTTGGAAGCACTTCCACCAAAAAAGGATCTCCCAGGAGCACCATACACGTGGGACGCCGTTCAGAGGAAGGCCCGTCCGACCCAGCAGAACACATGTGAACACCTACTCCAGCATCGGCCACAGACCTTGCAAAGAGAAAAATGACCGGCTACCAGCAAAATACAGAGCAGACATCGAGTAAGGTAACAGAGGCCAGTACTTCCAAATCGGGTGGGACGCCACCCGACTCTGGCCTGTTACCATCATCCCATTTTTATACCACACGAGGTCTGTTCATTTTGTTCATTTTTTTTTACCACCGGCTAGAACCTTTCATTCATAGACTGAAGTACTGTTCACCATATTGTGTATTGTCTGCTGAATGAACCCACCGGGACGAGCCTCTGGCAAACATAAGATACCGCAACAAAGTAGCCAGTAGTGTTTAACTTACAAACAGTTATACTCTTACTTGGTCCATTTACCATTGTTTTTACCACCTTTTAAAATTCCTGCTTTTTTCCTATATTTGAGTGCCAGTCTATACTTTCATTTACAATTTAAGACCACTAGATGGTGCTATTGATGCAGGCACCTCCCCTCAGGGCCCTTTAAGAGGAAATAGTACTTGTTTTCTTGACACCAGTTGCAGTGAAGCAACAAGGGCACAGGGCCCCTTTTTTGTGATGTAGTAGATGGTACCCAGGTGTAGGAATGCCAAAGTGGTGTAGGGTGGCCTAAATGTCCCTTAATGTTAGTGTACGTGTCACGGTGCTCCTAACTGGATACTCTGTACACTAGGCGTTGGCTCCGAAGCAATGAAAAGGGGGGTTGTTGATGAAGGGGATGGAGAAATAAATTGAGTCCAGACCTTGTGATGAAGTTTGAAAACACCTTTAGGCCGCATGCACACGTCCGTGGTGTGTTTTGCGGTCCGCAAATCGCGGATCTGCAAAACACGGATGGCGTCCGTGCACCTTCCGCAATTTGCGGAACGGCACGGACAGCCTTCAATATAAATGCCTATTCTTGTCCGCAAAGCGCGGACAAGAATAGGACATGTTATATTTTTTTTGCGGGGTCGCGGAACGGAGCAACGGATGCGGACAGCACACAGAGTGCTGTCCACATCTTTTGTGGAACCATTGAAGTGAATGGGTCCGCACCCGAGCTGCAAAAACTGCGGCTCGGATACGGACCCGAAAAACTGTCGTGTGCATGAGGCCTTACTCTGCATAAACATCTCTCCAAACGGTTTACAGACTTTATCCTGGTTCCCAGCAGGCGTTAGCATTCACTCTGGCAGGCAAACAAACTCAACCCTGCTACATCTGTTGCTCTCTGGCTCTGCTGTGCTGACATGCTTTCTGTAGAACTTTGCTTCTTACTTTATGCTGCAACTTCTCTAGTCTGACTCTAGATCAGTACCAGGGATCTTTTCCTCTTGGCTTCAGAGGCTCCAAGCTGTGGCCTCAATATCCAGCAGAGCTGAAGGTGCTCTAGCTGGCTTAGGCAGGACACATCCAGCAGGGACGTGGACCTGCTTCGTTTCCCTAGCAGGCGGTACTCTCCACTGACCTCTAACTAGAACTCTCCCCTCCTTAGAGGGAGAATTAGAATGGAAAGAAGGTTCCACCATCCTTTGCAAATGTAGCTCTGCCATGCTTGCTGCCACCTTCTGGTGAACCAGATACATTACATCAAGATTAACAGTTACATAGGAATAGCAATGCACATTGTATAGGACCTGCAATAAATGCATAAGAGTACACTGTGTTAGCCCATACGAGACAGTAGCAGGGTGTGGAGTGGTAATGGCACTCTAGATCATTCACTATAACCACACTAAACACTTCAGAATTACCCAGACCCTGGCAGAATGAGCTAGAATCATTTTCTAACCCTGCTGGGCAGAACACTCCCCATCTGGCGTCAACAGACGCCACTACTGAATCCTTCTTTCTTAGCAACCTATTTTGGTCAATGGTGGGATCAAGCTTTTTCAAAGCGCTATCCTTGGAGACTGTTTGGCCTTTGCTGAGGTAGTCTATTTCTTTAGCATAACATTCGTGTTGTATAGTGCGAATTATTATACTCTTGGACCTTTCCATATTGGGAGCGTTAAAGGCGTGTTTGCAGTGATGCCAACCTTTGCAAGGCTTCTGACTCACAGGTAATGTAGACTTGTAAGACTCAGCTATATGGACTACACAGACTATACCATAAACGAGCAACATCCAGGTGGAGAACCTGTTGAAACAATGGGATATGAGTTGGTGGTCAGAAGTCACTGTACGTAGAACAGATACTTCAGGTCGGATTTATTCATCGGCATTTGGGTCTACCAATTTAAAAGTGTTGGATCCAATGCTGCAAGACGTTGAACCGTAAAGGAATGCAGGACCCGTAAACAATGTTGTGTCCTTAAGGCGGCTTGGTGCGACGGATCAAGTCACGTGGTCCTCAGGAGTTTGGTGTGTTGGAACATAGTGCCACTTTTTAGGACAAGTGAATCTCCTGATCCTTATCACCCGATTCCTGACATAGACATAAAAGTGTCTGGTTTTGTTGCAAATATATCCTAGGACTACCTTGCTGTCTGTGTAAAACTCGACTTCCTCGATTTCCAGGTTCATTCCTGTTGTCATATGTTCAGCCAACTCCACTGCAAGCACGGCAGTGCAGAGCTCCAGTCTGGGAATCGTGTTTTCGCGGAGTGGCACTAGTTTGGTCCGACTCATGACAAACCCTATATGGCATTGTTCTTTGACACCAATTGTCTTTAGGTATGCTACTGCAGCAATCGCCTTGACTAAGCGTCACAAAAGAGATACAGTCTTTGCATCTTGACTTCAGTTGATGGCACAGAAGCATAGGGTCGTGCCACGTGAAGGCTGGTCAAAGCTTCGACAGACTTCTTCCAACCTGTCCACAGGTCCTTTTTCTCTGTGGCAAGCGGATCATCCAAATCATCTCTCTGGTGAAGTCTCTTAACATCATTTTACCTTGGATGGTAACAAGCGCTACGAATCCCAGAGGATCATAAGCTGTTTATGGTGTTCAGGACTCCTCTACATGTGAAGGACTTTTCTTCCTTGCTGATTTGGAAGGTGAATGTGTCTGCCTTTAAGTCCCAGAGCAAACCGAGGCTCTGCTGCATGGGAAGGGAGTCGGTGCTAATATCCAAGTCCTTTAGATAATTTGAATGGTCTTGGGGTGAGAAGGCCTTCATTAACTCACAGCTGTTGGAGGCGATTTTGTGCAATCTCAAATTAGATAAAGCAAACATCTCTTGGGCCCTTTTCAAAAGACTGATTGCGGTCTCATTTGTGGGTGTGGATTTAAAGCAGTCGTCCACATAGAAATCCTTTTCCACAAAGGATCTGACATCCGATCCATGCTTTGCTTCACCCTCTCGGGCTGAATGTCTAAGACCATAGATAGCGACTGCAGGGGAAGGGCTTTTTCCGAAGATGTGCACTCTCATTTGGTACTCTACAATGTCTTCATTGGGGTCGTTGTTGCTGTACCAGAAGGACCTCAAGTAGTTTCTATGTTCTTCCTTGACGTGGAGGCAGTGGAACATCTGTTGAATGTCGGCGATAAGTGCTACGGAATCTCTGCGGAAGCGGAGAAGTACCTCCAGAAGTCTGGTGTTGAGGTCTGGACCAGACAGTAAGACATCATTTAGCGAGACGCCTTCGCACCTGGCACTCGAGTTGAATACTACTCGTATCTGCCCTGTTTTTTTAGGATGATACACACCGAATATGGGTAAGTACCAACACTCCTCAGAGTCTTGGAGTGATGTTGCCATTTCTGCATGGTTGTTCTGGAATATTCTTTCCATGAAGATAAATAAATGTTCTCTCATCTCTGGTGTCCTCTGAAGTTTGTGCTTGAGGGAGATAAATCGACTGTGGAAAAGTTCTTTGTTGTTAGGTAAGCGTTCTCTCTGGGGCTTAAACGGTAAAGGTGCGACCCAGCTTTTTGACTTGTCTTTTACTATTCCTTGATCCATGATATCCAAGAACAGCCTGTCTTCTATTGACATTGCGACCCTGTTGTCTTCCCTTGTCCCTTGAAAGACTGTGTACCCTAAGTGACCTTGCTCGCCATCGCAGGCGTGGCTTTCACAGGAGGGATCTGTGAAAGGACAAGGCACAGGCGCACTGTGTGGCAATTCTTTTATCAGGAAACTACTGTGACATGGCTGGAATAGGGAAGGGCTTCCATTTTCAAGTGTGTTAGTGAGCATATTGTTGACTGAGCTTGGCTTGTGTGCTCCTCCTAGACAGACGTCTCCTATGATGACCCATCCTAGGTCAAGTCTCTGGGCATATGGAGCATTTTGGGAACCGTTAAACTGTCCTCTAGCCTTGTGAACTTGTAGTATGTCTCTTCCAAGGAGTAAGACTATCAGGTCTTCTTGATCCAGTTACAGTATAAGGTGAGCTATATGCCTCCGGTGGGGGTGGTATGCTGCTACCTCTGGTGTAGGTATCTCAGACTGGTTGTCAGTAATGTGGTTGCACTCCAGTATGGTTGGCAGGGACAAGCAGGTCTGACCATCTATGGACTCTACCTTGTACCCAGTTGCTTTCCTCTCCGCCGCCTCAACGGTACCAGCACATGTCCTTAAGGAGGAGAAACGGGCCCTACGATGTTGAAGGTGTCGAAGAAGGTGGATTTAGCTAAAGAACTGTTGCTTTGATCATCTAAGATTGCATATACCTTGATCGCCTTATCTCTGTGGCCGACCGGATAAATGCTGACAAGGCAGATTTTTGAGCAGGACTTTCCTCCTGTGAGTCCTTTACAGATCTCTGTACACTGAGAAGTGACTACTGGGGTGTCTATGTCAGTGTCCATGTGCTTTCCGTCATGCTCCTCTGCTTGGGATGATACCTGAGAGGGTGGTCCAGGTTGTAAAGCTGTGCTGTGTTCTGTGCTACCGCATTCTGTGCATGTCACACTGACCTTACAGTTCCTGGCGAAGCACGATGTTGTAGCGCAGCACCTGAAGCAGATGTTGTTTTCTTTCAGGAAATCTTTGTGGTCCTCTAAAGACTTCTCCCTGAAGGGTCGGCATTTTAGTTGAGAATGTCGTTTTTTTTTGCAGTGGGCATTGTTTGGTAAGATCTTTGGGCATGTTCTCTTCTTTAGAAGACTTAAACGGCCTATAAGGAGAACCTGTGGAGGCAAAATTCATTTTTTGGACTGCCACTGGTGTTTTATGAGGTTTGACACCAGGGGTAGTGGGACATGACAGAGGAAAGTCAAAACTGGGATCCTTTCTGAATCGAGTTGAGCGGACACCTGGATATTCGGGTTCAACGGGTTCAGCCGAACTTCACAAAAAAGTTTGAGTTCGGGACCCGAACTTGACCCAGAACCCGAACCCCATTGAAGTCAATGGGGACCCAAACTTTTGAGCACTAAAAAGGCTGTAAAAAAGTAATGGAAAGGGCTAGAGGACTGCATATGCCAGCAAAATCTGGTTAAGAGCATGGCAAGTGCTCTGCAAACAAATGTGGATAGGGAAATGACTTAAAATAACATAAAATATGTAAAAATAAGGTTGAGGAGGTAGTGGATGTGGTGGTGTAGGTGGAAGCGGCGGTGGAGGATGAGGAGGTAGCCTACACTGCTTTTTGGTTTTATATATTTTTTTTTAATTAGGGTACACCCCAAAACATTGGGAAATATAACCTGTTATAACCCCCTCCAGCCATGCTAAACAAACGTTAAAACAATACACTGGCTGCAGGGCAGGCCAGCACCTCCAAGGCGTAAAGGGCAAGCTCAGGCCATGTGCCCAATTTGGAGACCCAGAAGTTGAAGGGGCAAATCCATCAGTCAGTAAGTGTTGGCTTATGCACACATACTGCCCCACCATGTCGCACGTCCCCGTGATGTTCACGATCCAATTGGATATCTTCTCTATAAATTTTCGATGTTCTTTTCTGCGCCTACCATGTTGATCACAGTTAGTGGTGAATCAGGGTTCCACCCCGAAGAGGGAGCGTGAGGAAGGGATACTACATCCAAAGGAGGTCAATGGATGAAATTCAATTCAATGTGATCGAGCAGAAATGTGGGACAAAGTATTGAAGCAGAAGCTTCTAAGTTAAGGAGGGGGCGCGCGGCAATTACCCACTCCCGACTCGGGGAGGTTGTGACGATAAATAACAATACAGGGCCCTGTTATTGGAATGATTATAAAAAAATTATAGGGAATGTCAGTGGGGTATTTTGGATTTGGAAACATTAGACAGGAGACCCTGCTGCCGCTTTGTTGACTCTAGATAACTTCTGCCTAATCGCAGGTCCCTGTGACGTCCACAATCCATTTGGATATCTTCTTTATAAACTTTCGATGTTCTTTTCTGCGCCTACCATGTTGATCACGGTTATCGGTGAATCAGGGTTCCACGCTGGAGGGGAAGCGTGAGAAAGAGATACCACATCCAAGGGAGGACAATGGATGAAATTAAATGTTGATCGAGCAGAAAAGTGAGACAAATTATTGAAGCCGAAGCTTACAAGTAAAGAAGGTGGCGCGCATCAATTAAAGAAGAATTTTTGAAATTTAATTCCTTGTCACCTATGCAGAGCAGGGGTTTGTATACGGCAAAATTGGTAAAATGTCACCTGACAATGTAACAGATGATTTTTTTAAATTTATGTGTCACATATGCAGAGTAGGGGTTTAATCACAGCAAAAATGGTCAAATGTCACGCAAGAATGTAACAGACAAATTAGTGAAATGTTTTTACCTGTCCACTAGGTATAGCAGGGGTATATCACAGCCAAAAATTGGTGAATTTCACCTGAGAATGTAACAAATTAGTAAAATGTTTTTACCTGTCTACAAGGTATAGCAGGGGTATATCACACCCAAAAATTGGTGAATTTCACCCGAATATGTAACAGACAAATTTGTGAAATGGTTTTAATATTTATTTTTTTATTTAGGGTACACTCCAAAAGAGTGGGAAATATCCAAAATACAACAATAAGCAATTGTGCTGTAGTATAACAATGGCTGGGTAAGGCCGGTATACATGTCCATTCTGCACAAGGTACAGACAAGTCCTGTGGGATCCATGCCTGGTTCATTTTAATGAACGTGAGCTTGTCCACATTGGATGTGGACAGGCGGCTGCGCTTGTCTGTGATAACGCCCTCTGCCGTGCTAAATACACGTTCAGGCAATACACTGGCTGCAGGGCAGGCCAGCACCTCCACGGCGTAAAAGGCCAGCTCATTCCAATGCGCCCAATTTGGAGACCCAGAAGTTGAAGGGGCAGACCAGTCATTTAGTACGTGTAGGCATGTGCACACATACTGCTCCACCATGTTGCTGAAATACTGCCTCCTGCTAAGACATTCCATATCAGCTGGTGGTGCTGGTTGTTGTGGCGAGCTGACAAAGCTTTTCCACATTTCGCCCATGCTAACCCCACCCTCAGAGCCACTTGTGAATGACTGGCCGGAAACCCTATAAAATTATCCCTCTTCCTCCTCCTCCTCCTGTGCCACATCCTCTTCCATTATCGCCAGAAGCTTTTTTTCAAGGAGGCATAGTGGGATAGGCAAGTGGGATAGTAACGCTGGAAACGGCGTTATCGACACTGGCAATGTTGGTGGAGTACTCGAAACAGCGCAACAAGGAACACAGGTCTCGCATGGAGGCCAAGTCATTGGTGAAGTGGTGCTGTTCCGCAGAGCGACTCAGCTGAAACCCCACTATTGCCTGCTGCTGCTCGCACAGTCTGGCCAGCATGTGCAAGGTGGAGTTCCACCTTGTGGGAACGTCGCATACAGGCGCTGCAGCAGGGTGAGAATGCCGAAAGTCCGCACAGACGGCCCGCACTTTCTGCAGCAGCTCTGACATATCAGGGTAATTTTTAAGAAACCTCTGCACCACCAAATTCAGCACATGCAACAGGAAAGGGATGTGCGTCAAACCGGCTAGTCCCAGAGCTGCTACGAGATTTCGCCCATTATCGCACACCACCAGGCCAGGCTTGAGGCTCACTGGCACCAACCACTCATCAGTCTGTTGTTCCATGCCCGTCGACAGCTCCTGCGCAGTGTGGGGTTTGTCCCACAAACAGATACGTTTTAAAACTGCCTGCTGTCGTTTACCCCTGGCTGTGCTGAAGTTGGTGGTGAAGGTGTTACGCTGACCGGATGAGGAGGCGGTAGAGGATGAGGAAGAGGAGTAGGAGGAGGAAGCAACAGGAGGCAAAGAGAAGCGTCCTACAATCCTCGGTAGTGGAAGGACATGTGCCAAACTGCTATCCGCATCAGGCCCAGCCGCCACTGCATTTACCCAGTGTGCTGTTAGGGAGATATTACGTCCCTGACCGTGCTTACTGGACTCCGTAGTTAGGTGGACCTTGCCACAGATGGCGTTGCGCAGTGCACACCTGATTTTGTCCCCTACTTGGTTGTGCAGGGAATGAATGGATCGCCTGGAAAAGTAGTGGCGGGTGGGCACGACGTACTATGGGACAGCCACCGCCATAGAGCTTTTAAAACTCTTTGTCTCTACCAGACGGAATGACAGCATTTCAAAGGCCAGCCGCCACTGCATTTACCCAGTGTGCTGTTAGGGAGATATTACGTCCCTGACCGTGCTTACTGGACTCCGTAGTTAGGTGGACCTTGCCACAGATGGCGTTGCGCAGTGCACACCTGATTTTGTCCCCTACTTGGTTGTGCAGGGAATGAATGGATCGCCTGGAAAAGTAGTGGCGGGTGGGCACGACGTACTATGGGACAGCCACCGCCATAGAGCTTTTAAAACTCTTTGTCTCTACCAGACGGAATGACAGCATTTCAAAGGCCAGTAATTTTAAAATGCTGGCATTCAGGGCCAGGGATTGCGGGTGGGTGGGGGGGGGGTACTTCCTCTTCCGCTCCAGTGTTTGGGAGATGGAGAGCTGAATGCTTCTGTGGGACATTGTAGAGATGCTTGGTGACCCAGGTGGTGGTGTTGCTGGCAGATCCTCTGTTTGCGGATTGGCAGGTGGCACTGTCACTCCAGAGGTGGATGAAGAGGCCAAGACTGCAGCAGAAAAGGAAGCAGGAGGAGCCAGAGACCTTTCTTGGTTTTTGAGGAGTGCACTTAGATGCCTGGTCATGCAGGTTGTGCTCAGGTTGAGAACCTTTATACCTCGCTTCAGGCTCTGATTGCACAGCGTGCAAACCACTCATGTCTTGTCATCAGCACAGTGTCTGAAGAACTGCCACGCCAGGGAACTCCTTGGAGCTGTCTTTGGTGTGCTCGGTCCCTTGCTGCGGTGGGCAGTAGCAGGCGTACTGTCTAGGGGACGGCCGCTCCGCTTTTGCACCCTGCTCCCTTGTCTGCTGTACTGGTGGCTCTGTGCGACCATTGCCTCTTCCTCCGATCTACACAGGTTACTTACATGACCTTGATTCCATGTGTGGTCGATGACCTCATCGTCCTCCACATCATCTTCCACCCAGTCTTCACCCTTGCCCTCCTTGTCGGTCTGTACACTTTCGAAAGCCACAGCAGTTGGCACCTGTGTTTCGTCATCATCAAAACGTGTTGCGATGGTCCTCCCATGTACTCATATTGAAAGATAAGTGGTTGTGCATCAGTGCACTCAATCTCTTTTACTTCTGGGGAAGGGATAGGTGGATGGCCCTGGGAAACCCTACTAACAGAGTCATCAAAAAGCAGAAGAGACTGCTGCATGACTTGGGGCTCAGACTGCTTGGCTGATTTGCAAGGGGGTGAGGTGAAAGACTGATGTACATCGGCTGCAGGTGCCAACTCTGATCTTTCAGCAGGAGATTGGGTGGCAGACAATGTGAAGGAACTGGAGGCACTGTCAGCAACCCAATCTACTATCGCCTGTACTTGTTCAGGCCTCACCATTCGTAGAGCCGCATTAGGCCCGACCAAATACCGCTGCAGGCTCTGTCGCCTACTCGCACCTGAGGAAGGGGATTCACTTGTGCGTGTAGCTGGCACAGATCGACCAGGTCCTCTCCCTGCACCAGGAGCTCCACCAGCAGCACCACGACCTGGGCCACGTCCCTTATTTGACGCTCTCCTCATATTTCTCAAATTTAGGATCTTGCCCTAAATGGGTGTTTAATTAATAGCAGAATAGAACCACAGTATGTAAAGTGTGTATCTCACAATGACATATGCAGCAAAGGCTGCAAAATGTACTTTTTTGCCCAGAACAGTTTTTTTCCTTAATAACTGAATATGACAGCAGTATATAACCCTTGAATTTGACACGTGCTGATGCTGCAAGGGCTTTAAAATTGTGTTTTTTGCCCAAAAAGGTGTTTTATTAATAGAATAATATAATCACAGTATCTAAAGGGTGTATTTCACACATACAGATGCAGACTAGGCCGCAATTAAAGATTTGTGCACAAAATGGATGTTTTTCAAATTACTGAATATAAACACAGTATTAAAGGGTGTATCTCAGACACCCTGATCCAGACTAGGCCGCAATTAAAGATTTGTGCCCAAAACGGGTGTTTGTTTAATAACTGAATATGACAGCGGTATATAACCCTTGAATTTCACACGTGCTGATGGTGCAAGGCCAGAAAAATTGTGTATTTTTCCCAAAAAAAGGGTGTTTTATTAATAGAAGAATATAACCCCAGTATATAAAGGGTGTATCTTACACACCCTGACCCACACTAGGCTGCTATTAAAGATTTCTGCCCAAAATGGCTGTATTTCAAATAACTGAATAGAACCACACTATGTAAAGGATGTACAGTACAGACCAAAAGTTTGGACACACCTTCTCATTCAAAGAGTTTTCTTTATTTTCATGACTATGAAGGCATCAAAACTATGAATTAACACATGTGGAATTATATACATAACAAACAAGTGTGAAACAACTGAAAATATGTCATATTCTAGGTTCTTCAAAGTAGCCACCTTTTGCTTTGATTACTGCTTTGCACACTCTTGGCATTCTCTTGATGAGCTTCAAGAGGTAGTCCCCTGAAATGGTCTTCCAACAGTCTTGAAGGAGTTCCCAGAGATGCTTAGCACTTGTTGGCCCTTTTGCCTTCACTCTGCGGTCCAGCTCACCCCAAACCATCTCGATTGGGTTCAGGTCCGGTGACTGTGGAGGCCAGGTCATCTGGCGCAGCACCCCATCACTCTCCTTCATGGTCAAATAGCTCTTACTTTCAAAGTTTTCCCAATTTTTCGGCTGACTGACTGACCTTCATTTCTTAAAGTAATGATGGCCACTCGTTTTTCTTTACTTAGCTGCTTTTTTCTTGCCATAATACAAATTCTAACAGTCTATTCAGTAGGACTATCAGCTGTGTATCCACCTGACTTCTCCTCAACGCAACTGATGGTCCCAACCCCATTTATAAGGCAAGAAATCCCACTTATTAAACCTGACAGGGCACACCTGTGAAGTGAAAACCATTTCAGGGGACTACCTCTTGAAGCTCATCAAGAGAATGCCAATAGTGTGCAAAGCAGTAATCAAAGCAAAAGGTGGCTACTTTGAAGAACCTAGAATATGACATATTTTCAGTTGTTTCACACTTGTTTGTTATGTATATAATTCCACATGTGTTAATTCATAGTTTTGATGCCTACAGTGTGAATCTACAATTTTCATAGTCATGAAAATAAAGAAAACTCTTTGAATGAGAAGGTGTGTCCAAACTTTTGGTCTGTACTGTACCTCACAATGACATATGCAGCAAAGGCTGCAAAATAAACTTTTTTTTCCCCAAACAGGTGTTTTTTTAATAACGGAATATGACAGCAGTATATAACCCTTGAATTTCACATGTACTGATGCAGCAAGGGCTGTAAAATTGGGTATTTTGGCAAAAAAGTGTGTTTTTAAAAACCCAGAAAATTATGGCTGTTTTTCTGGCTTAAATTGCACACTGACTAATCCAGATGTTGTATATTGCCAAAAAAGTATGTGTTTTTTTTTAGTACAGAATATGAAAACTGTATATGTTAAACTTGATTTTCACACGTGCAGATCTGTAAAATAGTGGATTTTGGCAAAAAAAAGGGTGTTTTTAAAAACCCAGAAAATTATGGCTGTATTTCTAGCTTAAATTGCACACTGACTAATCCAGATGTTGGATATTGCCCAAAAAAATAGTTTTTTTTACTAACTGAATATGAAAGCTGTATATAACCATTGAATTTCGCAAAAAAGTGTGTGTTTTTTGTAACAGAATATGAAAGCTGTATATGTTAAACTTGAATTTCACACGTGCAGATCTGTAAAATAGTGGATTTTGCCAAAAAAGGGTGTTTTTAAAAACCCAAAAGATTATGGCTGTATTTCTAGCTTAAATTGCACACTGACTAATCCAGATGTTGTATATTGCCAAAAAAAAGTGTGTTTTTTTACTAAAAGAATATGAAAGCTGTATATAACCCTTGAATTTCAAACGTGCTGATGCTGCAAGGGCTGTAAAATTGGGTATTTTGGCAAAAAAGTGTGTTTTTAAAAACCCAGAAAATTATGGCTGTATTTCTAGCTTAAATTGCACACTGACTAATCCTGCAAATGCACCAGATGTTGTATATTGCCAAAAAAGCGTGATTAAAAAAAAAAAACAGATTATTAGTGCAGTTTTTCAAGCTTGAATTTCAATGTGACAAATGCACATATGCAGTGCTGGTGCACTGAGCTTGCATAAAATGGCCACCGCCGCCGCCCACCTAACTAACAGATGGATAAAAGTTATTTTTTTCGGTCACTGGGCTCAGGGCAGAGTAAAAAGATTGTGCCCTGTACCCACACAACTAAATGTATGTAGATCGCTGAGTTAGATTCAAGTTCTGAACAAAGATTCTCTCCTATTCTCTCCCTGAAATCACCAGCAGCATCCTCTCCCTACACTAGAAACAGCAGAGTGACATGCAGCGCTACTTGACTCCAGCATATATAGAGGCTGGGTCACATGCTGCACTGGCCAATCACAGCCATGCCATTAGTAGGCATGGCTGTGATGGCTTCTAAGGTCAGACAGTTAAACACTTGTTGATTGGCTGCTCTGCAGCCTTTCAAAAAGCTCCAAGAAAGCGCCGAACACCGAACCCGAACTTTTACTAAAATGTTCGGGTTCGGGGTCCAAAAATTCTAAAGTTCGCTCAACCCTACTGACAAGTCCAATAAAGGCACGTGGAGCCCTTGAAGTACTTAGCAGGGGGTGCTGCTGTATAGCAGTAACCCTCTCAGATGTAAGGTGTTTAGTACCTGGAGAAATACAGCGACCTAGGAAAATCACAGTAGATTTACAAAGCTGCAGCTTTTCTTTGGAAGCTTTACAACCATTTTCAGCAAGAAAATAAACAAGGATAGTTTCCTCTGTACACTGTTCAGGACTGTGGCAACAAAGTAACAGATCATCAATATATTGTAAAATAAAAGTGTCCGGATAGGCCGGCTGCCAGGACTGCAACACAGAATGTAGAGCAGTAGAGGAAATATCAGGAGAATTGGCAGCCCCTTGTGGTAAAACTACCCATGCATATTGCTTGTGACGGAATGTGAAATCAAAATTGGGCCAGCATTCTTCATGTAAAGGGTCAGAGAAGAAAGCATTAAGATCAATGACAGTAAAAGATGTGGCATTTATAGGTACCTGGTTTAACAGCGTGTGTAGGTTGGGCACTTGTGGTATATTTACGACAGGTACAGCATTTACTGCCCTTAAATCATGTACCATATGATAGACTGGAGGTTGACCCTTCACAGTCTGTCTTCTTCCCAGGATATAGGGGCGTATTGAAGGGGATTTTTATAGGGATTATTAACCCTTTCCCCAACAGATCTTTTAGATCCTTTGCAATAGCATCTTCCTGTGAAGAATTTAGTGGGTACTGACTTACACATGGCGGCTTAGTGCCAGGTTTCAGCTGCACAACTACGGGAGTTACTGGTAGTCTACCCACATCTGTCTTGGAAGTCACCTACAAACGTGATGGCACTTCAGACAGCCAATCTGGGGGTGTAAATTTAGAGGTAGAGGAGGCAGTAAATGTCATTAAGGACATAAGTGCACACAAAGTCTCTTCAGGCACAGGGATTGTAATTTGGGGATTTCCTGAAGAGAAATCCACAGATGCTTTCATAGTACTAAGCACGTCAGTCCCCAGTGAATTGTATGGACTATCTGAGCTTACCAACACATGCGTGACAATAGATGTAGCATCATGAATCTTAAGCTTAACAGGCTTTTTTAGTGGGAGTTTAACAGACGTTCCCTCAACCCCTTGACAATAGATATAATCTGAGGAGATAAGCTCCTCAGGCACATATTTTTCTTGTATTAGGGTATGGGCTGCTTCTGTGTCTACCAAAAAGTGAATTGATTTCCCAGTGTCCTCACCAGTGGATATAATGATTAGTTGCGGACCTGGGGTTGTGTCAAGGGGGTAGTTACCATTGAGGGAACTCACAGGATTGCCATCACTTCATTGAAAGGTCTGGGCAGTAGCCTGACCTCTCCGGGGACATTTGACTGAATAATGCCCCTTTTTCCCACAATTCCAGCATGTTACTTGGTCCCAGTTATGTACCCTTTTCTGAAACCCACCCTTTGGTTTGAAGAGTTGGTTAGCCATTATTGGCTTCTTTTTATTTTGTAAGTCTAGCTCAGTTCCGTTTGCTATGGCCACTAGGTCAGGGAACTGGCAGGTCCGCCAATCAGGGCGAGCCTTCTTTATAGCATCCTGTATGGGTTCTTTTAATCCAGACATGAATGTATGTTTTAGTAGTCTTATATCCTTACTGTCTCCTGTCTCACACCTATGGTCAAGCAAGAGCTGTTCTAAAGCTGTGGTGTAGTCAGCTACAGTCTGCTTAGAGTCTTGTGTTTGCATCATAAAGGTATCAGTCTGATTGTCCTGTTGCTCTTTCACCAGGGTTTAAGGGTTTAAGGGCCATGATAAATTCCTGGTCCGACTGGTCTGTGGTCTTATCCATAGGCACAGCACCAGGGGCCTTTGCCAACATTTTGATTCTTAAGTACCTCCCCTCCTTTTGTCTCTAGAAGACTCTCCAGATCCACCCAAGTGGCTTTATATGCGGTTTGGATACTTTCCAATTTACTAAGGAAAGTACCGGGGACAATACAGGAGTCTGGCAAAGTGTTTCACATAGCCAGCAACTCATTAGGAGTCCATGGCCGATAAACATTATAATGATGTGTTTCCACTTGCCCAGCCTGACTGTGCGGAGAGTTTTATTGACCAGTGGATACAAGCCCATGTGGCTTGGGCCCCCCACAGGCTGAGCATCTCTCTCTTGAGTCTGGGTTTTGTTGTCCACACTTAGGACAAGTCCACCCCTCCAGGCCATTATATGGAGGTGGTGCTGTTGGAGAGAGATATTTTTGTGGGTTATGGGGGATAATAGACCGTACTTCATGAGGGATGATTAATTCTTTTGTTGGCAATTTAGTCACATCCCATATTTCATACACTGTCCCTTTGTCAGTGTCTTTTGCCTTATGGGCAGTCATGATCATCCCCTGGGCTACATCATACCACATTGTGGCCTGGTCATATTTGTTATGGTTCTCCAACCACCCCTTAAAATTAGTGAGACATTTCTGCCATACTGATTCATCCAATGTTCCATTCACACCTGCTCCCAGTTTCTTTAACATTTGTCTACAGTCTTTGGTTGCTTCAGTGCCCTTTGTGCATTCTACAATATCAATTGTAGATACCCATTTCTCTGCTCCCTTCTCAGAGGATCGCTTACTCTGTGTAGCCCCCATCCGGTGGGTGGCTCCTTGTAATTCACTATTCAGGTATTCACACACCTGGTGAATTACAACAGTGCTGGGGCTCACTTCTGAGGCAACACTATCAGTGGTGCCGTTTACACACTTCCGAGGCAGCACCACTTTTCTCTACTACCAGTGGTGCTGTGGGCACGCTTCTGAGGCAGCACTATCCACTGGTTGGCAACACTACAGTATAGTCTTGCCCACACACAGAGTAATTCACACGTCCTCTCTGGGGTTACTCACTGGAAACCCCTTAAACTCCTCTACGTTCTTTCTATGGCACAGGAAGCACACAAACACTGCTATCTAAATGATTATAACTGCAACCACCCAATCCAAACTGGTATCATAATGCCCATGCATGCGTACACTATACAGCACAGGAGTTGGCAACAATGCAGTAATTCTTCCTCACACAATACAATATCAGCAGGCACTCAGAACATGTGAAATCACACAGCCTGACATAACATTGGAACAACCCCTGACCTCAGGTGCCTTTTTCAGGTACCAACAAGGAACTGCAGGGCCCCTATCCGATCTTGCTGGACAGCTTTATACACTGCCACTTCTCACAGCCTACTCTAAGATAAGTCTGTCAACCTGTTTCTCCACCAGAACCAGAGGCCTCCAGAGACACGGATTGGACAAGCCAGTCCGTGGGCTCTGGACTTTTATCTTGGCTCAGGGAGACAGTGTCAGACCCTTCCTAGATTCTAGATACTTACCGCGGTCTTCCTGGGTCCTGGTCTCCGTATCGAGGTCTGCAGCTAGGAGCATTGTTGTAGTGCCCGCAATTCTCCACCAGAAAATGTTGTGGCAGACCAAGGGTCAGTCACGTGATGATCGTTGCTACGTGTTCAGGGGAATGACGTTGATGGAGGAAAATGACAGAGGTCAGCGCATAGTTCAAAATTCTGCCAGGATCCCAAAGAGGGAGTGTCCTGGGCCATTTATTTATACACAGTTCAAAGGGTGTAACCTCTCAAAGTAAAACATGATTGGTTTACAGATATTTCAATAATGGCTTCTGATTGGTATACATATAGTACTTCTAATTGGTTAGAACTGAATCCATCTATTGATTGGTTAATATTCTGTGGGCTTTTTAATATTCCACTATCAAGTTAATAGCGAAGACTGTTTTTAGCAAGGAATGCATATTTGGTTATTAGCACGCAGACACGCTTATCTTATCTTAACACACACAGATGCTAGTATTGTCTTTCAGCTTAATTCTTGTTTTTCATCTGTCAGCTGTCGCCATTTTCTTTTGAGAAATGGAAACATAAAGTCAAACGTCAAGGCGATCTCTGTAAGACGGGAATGTAACACTAAATACTACCTGTTATGTGCCATAATGGCCACCATAAAATTCACGGAGACGGGCCCAAATAATTTTGTACAAAATGTATTTGCCAAGAATCTCAAATTTTCAAAATAAGCGTAGCATTAGCACCAGAATGTTTTCTACAATTATGCCATTATTGTACTTTATTTTCGTTTGCAGAGTGCTGTTGCATTGTCTTTTTTTCTTTATGTTTCTAACCATGGCAGCGTGCACCTGCACATTGGGATGTGCTGACTGACCCCGTTTTTTTGCAGTTGTGCTAGAGCTGGAGGTGTGGCTGACTCCTGTTGGTCTTGTACCCCTTACCAGCCTGTCTGCCCCATAGGCTGATTTTAATTAGAGTAAGTATAAAGCTGTGGTCTGCTCTCATTGTATTTATTGGAAGCTATTTGGCACCAAGAGAAGTATAGAGTGGGCTCAGCATGCATGTTGGTAACTGCATCCCTGGATTTAATGGAGGCCGTTATGGCACCAAAAATTGTATAAAGCAGAGTGGACCCAGCATGTATGTGGAACCTGAACTCCCTGAATTTTATAGCGGCCATTATGACACATAACAGGTAGTATTTAGGCTGGTTTCACACGGGCGTTGCGGGAAAATGTGCGGGTGCGTTGCGGGAACACCCGTGATTTTTCCGCGCGAGTGCAAAACATTGTAATGCGTTTTGCACGCGCGTGAGAAAAATCGTGCATGTTTGGTACCCAAATCCGAACTTCTTCACAGAAGTTCGGGCTTGGGATCGGTGTTCTGTAGATTGTATTATTTTCCCTTATAACATGGTTATAAGAGAAAATAATAGCATTCTGAATACAGAATGCAAAGTAAAACAGCGCTGGATGGGGTTAAAAAAATAAAATAAAAATTTAACTCACCTTAGTCCACTTGATCGCGGCCCGGCATCTCCTTCTGTCTCCTTTGTTGAATAGGACCTGTGGTGAGCATTAAGTACAGTTACAGGACCTTTGATGACGTCACTCTGGTCATCACATGATCCATCACCATGGTAAAAGATCATGTGACGTACCATGTGATGACCGGAGTGACGTCATCAAAGGTCCTGTATCTGTACTTAATGCTCACCACAGGTCCTATTCAACAAAGGAGACAGAAGGAGATGCCGGCTACGCGATCAAGTGGACTAAGGTGAGTTAAATTATTATTTTATTTTTTTTAACCCCTCCAGCCCTATTTTACTTTGCATTCTGTATTCAGAATGCTATTATTTTCCCTTATAACCATGTTATAAGGGAAAATAATAATGATCGGGTCTCCATCCCGATCATCTCCTAGCAACCGTGCGTGAAAATCGCACCGCATCCGCACTTGCTTGCGGATGCTTGCGATTTTCACGCAAACCCCATTCACTTCTATGGGGCCTGCATTGCGTAAAAAAAGGCAGAATATAGAGCATGCTGCGATTTTCACGCAACGCATAAGTGATGCGTGAAAATCACCGCTCATCTGAACAGCCCCATAGAAATGAATGGGTCGGTATTCAGTGCGGGTGCAATGCGTTCATCTCACGGAATACTCGCCCGTGTGAAAGGGGCCTTAGGGTTAGGTTCCCGTCTTATAGAGATCGTCCTGACGTTTAGCAGACGGGCCCAAATAATTTTGTACAAAATGTATTTGCCAATAATCTTAAATTTGCCTAATAAGCGTAGCATTAGAACCAGAATGTTTTCTATAATTATGGCATTATTGTACTTTATTTGTGTTTGCAGAGTGTTGTTGCAGCTTTTTTTCGCTATAACCACACTAAACAATTCAGAATTACCCTGACCCTGGCAGAATGAACTAGGATAATTTTCTAACCCTGATGGGTATAACAGTGACATTACTGTGTACATTATCCCTGTTCCTTAACCACCTCAGCCCCCAGTGCTTAAACACCCTGAAAGACCAGGCCACTTTTTAAACTTCTGACCTTCACTACTTTCACCGTTTATTGCTCGGTCATGCAACTTACCACCCAAATGAATTTTACCTCCTTTTCTTCTCACTAATAGAGCTTTCATTTGGTGGTATTTCATTGCTGCTGACATATTTACTTTTTTTGTTATTAATCGAAATTTAACGATTTTTTTGCAAAAAAATGAAATTTTTCACTTTCAGTTGTAAAATTTTGCAAAAAAAACGACATCCATATATAAATTTTGCTCTAAATTTATTGTTATACATGTCTTTGTTAAAAAAAAAATGTTTGGGTAAAAAAAAAAATGGTTTGGGTAAAAGTTATAGCGTTTACAAACTATGGTACAAAAATGTGAATTTCCGCTTTTTGAAGCAGCTCTGACTTTCTGAGCACCTGTCATGTTTCCTGAGTTTCTACAATGCCCAGACAGTACAAACACCCCACAAATGACCCCATTTCGGAAAGTAGACACCCTAAGGTATTCGCTGATGGGCATAGTGAGTTCATAGAACTTTTTATTTTTTGTCACAAGTTAGCGGAAAATGATGATTTTTTATTTTTTTTCTTACAAAGTCTCATATTCCACTAACTTGTGACAAAAAATAAAAAGTTCTATGAACTCACTATGCCCATTAGTGAATACCTTGGGGTGTCTTCTTTCCAAAATGGGGTCACTTGTGGGGTAGTTATACTGCCCTGGCATTCTAGGGGCCCAAATGTGTGGTAAGGAGTTTGAAATCAATTTCTGTAAAAAATGGCCAGTGAAATCCGAAAGGTGCTCTTTGGAATGTGGGCCCCTTTGCCCACCTAGGCTGCAAAAAAGTGTCACACATGTGGTATCTCCGTATTCAGGAGAAGTTGGGGAATGTGTTTTGGGGTGTCATTTTACATATACCCATGCTGGGTGAGATAAATATCTTGGTCAAATGCCAACTTTGTATAAAAAAATGGGAAAAGTTGTCTTTTGCCAAGATATTTCTCTCACCCAGCATGAGTATATGTAAAAAGTCACCCCAAAACACATTCCCCAACTTCTCCTGAATACGGAGATACCACATGTGTGACACTTTTTTGCAGCCTAGATGGGCAAAGGGGCACACATTCCAAAGAGCACCTTTCGGATTTCACCAGTCATTTTTTACAGAATTTGATTTCAAACTCCTTACCACACATTTGGTCCCCTAGAATGCCAGGGCAGTATAACTACCCCACAAGTGACCCCATTTTGGATAGAAGACACCCCAAGGTATTCGCTGATGGGCATAGTGAGTTCATGGAAGTTTTTATTTTTTCTCACAAGTTAGTGGAATATGAGACTTTGTAAGGAAAAAAAAAAATCATCATTTCCGCTAACTTGTGACAAAAAATTAAAAATTCTAGGAACTCGCCATGCCCCTCACGGAATACCTTGGGGTGTCTTCTTTCCAAAATAGGGTCACTTGTGGGGAAGTTATACTGCCCTGGCATTTTCCAGGGGCCCTAATGTGTGGTAAGTACGTAAATGACCTGTGAAATCCGAAAGGTGCTCTTTGGAATGTGGGCCCCTTTGCCCACCTAGGTTGTAAAAAAGTGCCACACATGTGGTATCGCCGTACTCAGGAGAAGTTGGGGAATGTGTTTTGGGGTGTCATTTTACATATACCAATGCTGGGTGAGATAAATATCTTGGTCAAATGCCAACTTTGTATAAAAAAATGGGAATGTTGTCTTTTGCCAATATATTTCTCTCACCCAGCATGGGTATATGTAAAATGACACCCCAAAACACATTGCCCAACTTCTCCTGAATACGGCGATACCAGATGTGTGACACTTTTTTGCAGCCTAGATGCGCAAAGGGGCCCACATTCCTTTTATGAGGGCATTTTTAGACATTTGGATCCCAGACTTCTTCTCACGCTTTAGGGCCCCTAAAATGCCAGGGCAGTATAAATACCCCACATGTGACCCCATTTTGGAAAGAAGACACCCCAAGGTATTCAATGAGGGGCATGGCGAGTTCATAGAATTTATTTTTTTTTGGCACAAGTTAGCGGAAATTGATTTTATTTATTTTTTTCTCACAAAGTCTCCCTTTCCGCTAACTTGGGACAAAAATTTCAATCTTTCATGGACTCAATATGCCCCTCACGGAATACCTTAGGGTGTCTTCTTTCCAAAATGGGGTCACATGTGGGGTATTTATACTGCCCTGGCATTCTAGGGGCCCTAAAGCGTGAGAAGAAGTCTGGAATATAAATGTCTAAAAATTTTTACGCATTTGGATTCCGTGAGGGGTAGAGTGAGTTCATGTGAGATTTTATTTTTTGACACAAGTTAGTGGAATATGAGACTTTGTAAGAAAAAAAAATAATTTCCGCTAACTTGGGCCAAAAAAATGTCTGAATGCAGCCTTACAGGGGGGTGATCAATGACAGGGGGGTGATCAATGACAGGGGGGTGATCAGGGAGTCTATATGGAGTGATCACCCCCCTGTCATTGATCACCCCCCTATAAGGCTCCATTCAGATGTCCGTATGTGTTTTGCGGATCCGATCCATGTATCCGTGGATCCGTAAAAATCATGCGGACATCTGAATGGAGCTTTACAGGGGGGTGATCAATGACAGGGGGGTGATCAATGACAGGGGGGTGATCAGGGAGTCTATATGGGGTGATCACCACAGTCATTGATCACGCCCCTGTAAGGCTCCATTCAGACG
This sequence comes from Bufo bufo, assembly GCF_905171765.1. Classification (NCBI taxonomy): domain Eukaryota; kingdom Metazoa; phylum Chordata; class Amphibia; order Anura; family Bufonidae; genus Bufo; species Bufo bufo. The sequence goes on along the minus strand of NC_053390.1, from coordinate 166,264,372 downwards.
TCCGTATGCGTTTTGCGGATCCGATCAGTCTATCAGTGGATCCGTAAAAATCATGCGGACATCTGAATGGAGCTTTACAGGGGGGTGATCAATGACAGGGGGGTAATCAATGACGGGGGGTGATCAGGGAGTCTATATGGGGTGATCACCACAGTCATTGATCACGCCCCTGTAAGGCTCCATTCAGACATCCGTATGCGTTTTGCGGATCCGATCCATCTATCAGTGGATCCGTAAAAATCATGCTGACATCTGAATGGAGCTTTACAGGGGGGTAATCAATGACAGGGGGGTGATCAGGGAGTCTATATGGGGTGATCACCACAGTCATTGATCACGCCACTGTAAGGCTCCATTCAGACGTCCGTATGCGTTTTGCGGATCCGATCAGTCTATCAGTGGATCCGTAAAAATCATGCGGACATCTGAATGGAGCTTTACAGGGGAGTGATCAATGACAGTGGGGTAATCAATGACAGGGGGGTGATCAGGGAGTCTATATGGGGTGATCACCACAGTCATTGATCACGCCCCTGTATGGCTCCATTCAGACGTCCGTATGCGTTTTGCGGATCCGATCCATCTATCAGTGGATCCGTAAAAATCATGCGGACATCTGAATAGAGCTTTACAGGGGGGTAATCAATGACAGGGGGTGATCAGGGAGTCTATATGGGGTGATCACCACAGTCATTGATCACGCCACTGTAAGGCTCCATTCAGACGTCCGTATGCGTTTTGCGGATCCGATCAGTCTATCAGTGGATCCGTAAAAATCATGCGGACATCTGAATGGAGCTTTACAGGGGGGTGATCAATGACAGGGGGGTAATCAATGACAGGGGGGTGATCAGGGAGTCTATATGGGGTGATCACCACAGTCATTGATCACGCCCCTGTAAGGCTCCATTCAGACGTCCGTATGCGTTTTGCGGATCGGATCAGTCTATCAGTGGATCCGTAAAAATCATGCGGACATCTGAATGGAGCTTTACAGGGGGGTGATCAATGACAGGGGGGTAATCAATGACAGGGGGGTGATCAGGGAGTCTATATGGGGTGATCAGGGGCGATCAGGGGCGAATAAGGGGTTAATAAGTGACAGGGGGGGTGTAGTGTAGTGTGGTGCTTGGTGCTACATATTGCTGAGCTATCTGTGTCCTCTGGTGGTCGATCCAAACAAAGGGGACCACCAGAGGACCAGGTAGCAGGTATATTAGACGCTGTTATCAAAACAGCGTCTAATATACCTGTTAGGGGTTAAAAAAATCACATCTCCAGCCTGCCAGCGAACGATCGCCGCTGGCAGGCTGGAGATCCACTCGCTTACCTTCCGATCCTGTGAACGCGCGCACCTGTGTGCGCGCGTTCACAGGAAATCTCGCGTCTCGCGAGAGGACGCGCCGGCGCGTCCAGGTGGAATGAAACAACCACCTCCAGGACGCGTCTGTGCGTACAGCGGTCCGGAGGTGGTTAAAGGGACACTGACAGGGCCAAATAGCATATTTAGGTATATATATGACCGTACAGGTCTTATAAAGTGTATTAGAATCATCTAAGTATCCCCCCTGTCCACCTTATAACTACAGTAATCTGAAGTTTTATAACCTGCCTGAATCGGGTTCAATCTGCCCAAGGGGCGGTGTTTCATCTCAGCTTGCGCCCAGCCAGCCTCGCCACAACTGCCATTTGAAGCGCCGCCCAGCTCATCAATATTCACTTCGCTGGGCGGCTACTAGTGTCCCCGGCCATCTTCAGCACATGCGCCCGGCACCCTCACTGGCCGGGATCACATCGTGCCTGCGCACAGTCTCATTCTCAGAGGCAGTGTATATATATTACTTTTTTAATATACAGTTGCAAGAAAAAGTATGTGAACCCTTTGGAATTATATGGATTTCTGCACAAATTGGTCATAAAAGGTGATCAGATCTTCATCTAAGTCACAACAATAGACAATCACAGTCTGCGTAAACTAATAACACACAAATAATTAAAATGTTACCATGTTTTTATTGAACACACCATGTAAACATTCACAGTGTAGGTGGAAAAAGTATGTGAACCCCTAGACTAATGACATCTCCAAGAGCTAATTGGAGTGAGGTGTCAGCCAACTGAAGTCCAATCAATGAGATGAGATTGGAGGTATTGGTTACAGCTGCCCTGCCCTATAAAAAACACACACCAGTTCTGGGTTTGCTTTTCACAAGAAGCATTGCCTGATGTGAATGATGCCTCACACAAAAGAGCTCTCAGAAGACCTACGATTAAGAATTGTTGACTTGCATGAAGCTGGAAAGGGTTATAAAAGTATCTCCAAAAGCCTTGCTGTTCATCAGTCCACGGTAAGACAAATTGTCTATAAATGGAGAAAGTTCAGCACTGCTGCTACTCTCCCTAGGAGTGGCCGTCCTATAAAGATGACTGCAAGAGCACAGCGCAGACTGCTCAATGAGGTGAAGAAAAATCCTAGAGTGTCAGCTAAAGACTCACAAAAGTCTCTAGCATATGCTAACATCCCTGTTAGCGAATCTACGATATGTAAAATACTAAACAAGAATGGATTTCATGGGAGGATACCACAGAGGAAGCCACTACTGTCCAAAAATAAATTGCTGCATGTTTACAGTTTGCACAAGAGCACCTGGATGTTCCACAGCAGTACTGGTAAAATATTCTGTGGACAGATGAAACCAAAGTTGAGTTGTTTGGAAGAAACACACAACACTATGTGTGGAGAAAAAGAGGCACAGCACACCAACATCAAAACCTCATCCCAACTGTAAAGTATGGTGGTGGGGGCATCATGGTTTGGGGCTGCTTTGCTGCGTCAGGGCCTGGATGGATTGCTATCATCGAAGGAAAAATGAATTCCCAAGTTTATCAAGACATTTTGCAGGAGAACATAAGGCCATCTGTTCACCAGCTGAAGCTTAACAGAAGATGGGTGTTGCAAAAGGACGACGACCCAAAGCATAGAAGTAAATCAACAACAGAATGGCTTAAACATAAGAAAATACGCCTTCTGGAGTGGCCCAGTCAGAGTCCTGACCTCAACCCGATTGAGATGCTGTGGCATGACCTCAAGAAAGCGATTCACACCAGACATCCCAAGAATATTGCTGAACTGAAACAGTTCTGTAAAGAGGAATGGTCAAGAATTACTCCTGACCGTTGTGCACGTCTAATCTGCAACTACAGGAAACGTTTGGTTGAAGTTATTGCTGCCAAAGTAGGTTCGACCAGTTATTAAATCCAGGGGTTCACATACTTTTTCCATCTGCACTGTGCATGTTTACATGGTGTGGTCAATAAAAACATGGTAACATTTAATTATTTGTGTGTTATCAGTTTAAGCAGACTGTGATTGTCTATTGTTTTGACTTAGATAAAGATCTGATCACATTTTATGACCAATTTTGCAGAAATCCATATAATTCCAAATGGTTCACATACTTTTTCTTGCAACTGTATATAACCAAAAAATGACTGTTTTGGCACCGTTTTTATTATTAGTTTTTTTACAATGTTCATAATGTGATATTTTTATAGAGCAGGGCGTAACGATGCGGTAATACCTAATATTTTAGAAATTTTATTTTGGATTTACACAATAAATTTTTTTTTGAAAAAAATCATGTTTTTGTGTTTACATTTTCTAAAAGCCAATTTTTTTATTTTTTGGGGAAATTTTCTTAGGTAGGGTTCCATTTTTTTGCTGGAAGAGATGATGGTTTGATTGGTACCATTTTGGGGCACATGTGAATTTTTAATCGCTTGGTATTACACTTTTTGTGATGTAAGGTGATGAAAAATAGATTTTTGGGCACATTTTTTATTTTATTTTTTATGGTTTTTATTAACAAAAAATTACGGCATTCACCAGACAGGTTGGATCACATACTATTTTATAGAGCAGGTTGTTTAAATTTTATTTTCCACAATAAAAGCATTTTTTTTTTTTAAATCATGTTTTTGTGTTTCCATTTTCTGACAGCCATATTTTTATATTTTTTGGGCGATTGTCTTAGGTAGGGTCTCATTTTTTGTGGGATTGGATGACGGTTTGATTGGTACCATTATGGGGCACATATGACTTTTTGATTGCTTGGTATTATACTTTTTGTGATGTAAGGTGATGAAAAATAGATTTTTTGTCACATTTTTATTTTTTATGGTATTCACCAGATGGGTTGGATCACATGCTATTTTTATAGAGCAGGTCGTGTCTTGAGTTGAGCGAACACCTAGATGTTCGGGGAGTTCAGCCGAACTTAAAAAAAAGTTCTGGTTCGGGACCCGAACTTGATCCGAACTTGGACCCGAACCCCATTGAAGTCAACTTCACTTTTTCAGACCCAAACTTAAACTTTTTCAGATCTGAGTTTTCACGATCGTGAAAACTCAGATACGACAGTATATTCTAACACAGAGGCGTTCCCATGGTGATGGGGGCGCTTCAAGTTAGAATATACTAAGAATTGTGTACATAACTGCCCCCTGCTGCCTGTCAGCACCCGATCTCTTACAGGGGGCTGTGATCCACACAATTAACCCCTCAGGTGCCAGACCCCCCTCCCTCCCCAGTATTAAAATCATTGGTGGCCAGTGCGGACCCCCACCCACCTCCTATTAAAATCATTGGTGTCCAGTGCGGCCTCCCCTCTCCCCCCCACCCCTAATTAAAATCATTGGTGGCAGTGGCCACAGGTTAACAAACCCCCCCCATTATTGGTGGCAGCGGAGCGGCAGTTCAGATCGGAGTCCCAGTTTAATCGCTAGGGCTCCGATCGGTTACCATGGAAGCCAGGACGCTACTGCAGTCCTGGATGCCATGGTTACTTAGCACTTTTAGCAGCATTATACTTACGTGCGCTGTCTGTGGCCGGCCGGGCGCTCCTCCTACTGGTAAGTGACAGGTCTGTGCTATAAGCAATGCGCCGCACAGACCTTTCACTTACCAATAGTGTTGAGCGTGAATATTCGAATAGCAAATATTAATCGCGAATATCGCAACTTCGATAATTCGCGAATATTACGAATATACTGCTATATATTCGTTATATTGAATATTCATCATTTTTTACATCTGAACAAATGATTCCTCCCTGCTTAAAATGCTTGTGGTCAATGAGTCATTGGCCCACAAGAAAGAAGCAGGGAGGAATCATGACTTTAGATGTTGAAAAAAGACGAATATTCTAAAAAACAAATATATAGCACTATAGCGAATATATTCGTTTTAACATTTTTTTGAATATTCGTCTTTCCCCCCCCCCCTCCAAACAGTACAGTTAAACCCCTTTGGCATACTCCTCCCCACAAGTGTCCCCGTCACCATGGGAACGCCTGGTGGTTAGAATATACCATCGGATCTGAGTTAGATCGTGAAAACTCAAATCCGATGGTATGTTCTAACACAGAGGCGTTCCCATGGTGATGGGAGTATACCAAGTTAGAGTATACCAACAGGCGCATACATACTGGCCCCCTGCTGCCTGGCGGCACCTAACCTCTGACAGGGCATGTGATCCACACAATTAACCCCTCAGGTGCCGCACCTGAGGGGTTAATTGTGCGGATCACAGCACCCTTTAAGAGGTCGGGTGCCGCCAGGCCGCAGTGCGCCCCCCCACCCCACTATTAAAATCTGAGGGGTTAATTATGCACCTAAGCGGTTAATTGTGCGGATCTCAGCCCCCTGTAAGAGATCGGGTGCTGCCAGGCAGCAGGGGCCAGACCCCCCTCCCTCCCCAGTATTAAAATCATTGGTGGCTAGTGCGGCCCCCCCCTCCCTCCCCAGTATTAAAATCATTGGTGTCCAGTGCGGCCTCCCCCCTCCCCCCCCCCCCCCTAATTAAAATCATTGGTGGCAGTGGCCACAGGTTAACAACCCCCCCCCCCCCATTATTGGTGGCAGCGGAGCGGCAGTTCCGATCAGAGTCCCAGTTTAATCGCTGGGGCTCCCATCAGTTACCATGGCAGCCAGGACGCTACTGCAGTCCTGGCTGCCATGGTTACTTAGCACTTTTAGCAGCATTATACTTACGTGCGCTGTCTGTGGCCGGCCGGGCACTCCTCCTACTGGTAAGTGACAGGTCTGTGCTATAAGTAATGCGCCACAGACCTTTCACTTACCAGTAGTGTTGAGCGCTCCTCCTACTGGTAAGTGACAGGTCTGTGCTATAAGCAATGCGCCGCACAGACCTTTCCCTTACCAGTAGTGTTGAGCGCGAATATTCGAATAGCAAATATTAATCGCGAATATCGCAACTTCGATAATTCGCGAATATTACGAATATACTGCTATATATTCGTTATATCGAATATTCGTCATTTTTTACATCTGAACAAATGATTCCTCCCTGCTTAAAATGCTTGTGGTCAATGAGTCATTGGCCCACAAGCAAGAAGCAGGGAGGAATCATGACTTTAGATGTTGAAAAAAGACGAATATTCTAAAAAACAAATATATAGCTGTGGTGAAAATAACCTCGCCACTGGGTTTTGGAGGGGCCTGGTTGCCAGCCTCTTGCCCCAGGATTATGGGCCCTCTCATCAGCCCATGCAAAACTTAAACCCCATGGCGATTTGACTGTGTTTGTGGCATCTGAGCGCTCAGATCCAAGCCATATGGGGACATGTGGGGTTTTGAGGTGTGTGACGGAACCATCTGTCTTTGTGATTGTGTTGTATGTTGTGTGAGGGTGCCCCGATAGCTCATTTTATTGTATGCATGTTGTCTGAGTGCCATTCATCTAATATTATGCACTCAGACTTGAGCTATCTGGGAATATGTTAAATGTCTGTGTTTGCTGTGAGGGTGTGACATTGGGTGTTTGGGTGGTGATTCCTGTCCTGTTGTTCCCACATGTGTATTGGTGATTTCCCTTTGTCCTGAGAGATAATTGAATTGCTCCTCGGGTGTCTCCAGGGCAGAGAGGAGGAAATCATGATGCATCGTGGGGATGTGTTGTGTCTGTGTATCCTGAGTGCTACGTATCTGTCCTGTGTCACAGTCTTCCTTCTGGTCCCCTAGGGGCGTGTACACCAGATGGGGACCTGCATAAATACGGGCGGGTAGCCCTCAATAAAGTGTTCCTGTTTTACACTCAACATAGAGCCTCGTCTCATGTGTGTGGGGATTGCTATACGCTGAAGATTTGCTATACTCCCCTGGCTATAACTACTAGCTCTTGTAAGAGCTGTTCGTGGTTCCTGTGGTGGTGTCGAGCAGAGTGCTTGGAGTCCTCGGGAGGCACTGGCAGCATTTATCAACGGAGGTACCCGGTCGGGGTGCTAGGAGATCCGTTACAATAGCACTATAGCGAATATATTCGTTTTGACATTTTTTTGAATATTCGTCTTTTTTTTCCCCCTCCAAACAGTACAGTTAAACCCCTTTGGCATACTCCTCCCCACAAGTGTCCCCGTCACCATGGGAACGCCTGGAGGTTAGAATATACCATCGGATCTGAGTTAGATTGTGAAAATTCAAATCCGATGGTATGTTCTAACACAGAGGCGTTCCCATGGTGATGGGAGTATACCAAGTTAGAGTATACCAACAGGCGCATACATACTGGCCCCTGCTGCCTGACGGCACCTGACCTCTGACAGGGCACTGTGATCCACACAATTAACCCCTCAGGTGCCGCACCTGAGGGGTTAATTGTGCGGATCACAGCACCCTTTAAGAGGTCGGGTGCCGCCAGGCAGTAGTGAGCCCCCCCACCCCACTATTAAAATCATTCATGGGCAGTGCACCCTGTAACGGATCGTTTCAGCAGACAAGGGGTTAAAATCAGTTTAGGCAATATGCCCCTTTTCTGAGAGACAGGCACAGCTACTGCAGAACACCAAACTCCCGAACTGGATACAAAATAGCACTCCAAACTGGAACCTCACGAATAGCTGCTAGCAGACGAACAGGAATCAGCTTACACTCCTGGCAATCAGTCTCTAACAGCATACGGTGGATCCCCCCAATAACGAGACAAGGCTCCGTGTTGAGGGTCAAGCAGTGGTCTGAGGTGCTGGGACACCCAGCCTGGTTTTTATTACAGTTGTTGCAAATACAGGTCCGCCCACAGGGTTTTGAAATACAACCAATCAATATGTTACAACACATACAATGTAAGTACAGCAACCAATCGTTCACGCCCCTAGGGGACCAGAAGGGAGACTGCGACACAGGACAGATATGTAGCAATAGAGGATACACAGAGACAATACATCCCCACAATGCATCATGGTTTCCTCCTCTCTGCCCTGGAGACACCCGGGGAGTAATCCAATTATCTCTCAAGACAAGGGGAAATCACCAATACACATGTGGGGACAATAGAACAGAAATCACCATTTAAACATACAATGTCACAACCCTTTTCAATACACAGACATTTAACATCCCACAATGCCACGAATTAGACCAGGAGTTCAAGTTAGTTAAAGTCCTTTGTGAACAAATGAGGCCTGGCTGATGAGAGGGCCCATAATCCTGGGGCAAGAGGCCAGCAGCCACGCCCCTCCAAAACCCAGTGGCGAGGTTGGTTTCGCCACACACCCTAACCCCCCCCCACCAGTATTAGGCCAAATGCACACGGCCGTGTTCCGCGGCCGTGAACGGTCCATGGTATGCCGGCCTGGATTCCTGCTGACAGCATGAGCGCACGGCATCATTGGTTGCTATGACGGCGTGCGCTTCATGCCGTCGCTGCACTGCAGTAATACACTCGTATAGATCATACGAGTGTATTACTGTAGTGCAGTGGCGGTATGAAGCGCACGGCATCATAGCAACCAATGACGCTGTGCGCTCCTGCTGTCAGCAGGAATCCAGGCCGGCATAACACGGACTGTTCACGGCCGCGGAACACGGCCGTGTGCATTCGGCCTTACAATCATTGGTGGCAGTGCGCCCTCAATCCCTCCTCCCTCCCCAGTATTAATCATTGCTGGCAGTGCGTCCTCAATCCCTCCTCCCTCCCCAGTATTAATCATTGGTGGCAGTGCGCCCTCAATCCCCCCTCCCTCCCCAGTATTAATCATTGCTGGCAGTGCCCCCCCCCAATCATTGGTGGCAGTGGCAGTTCCGATCAGAGTCCCAGCAGTGTAATGCTAAACGCTACTGAAGTCCTAGGCTGCCATGGTCAGTTAGTCAGCATTGTACTTACCTGCGCTGGGGGCACCGGGCGCTCCTTCTTCTCAAACTCACAGGTCTGTGTGGCGCATTGCTATAAGCATACGCCACACAGACCTGTGAGTTTGAGAAGAAGGGGCGGCCCCAGCGCAGGTAAGTACAATGCTGACCAACTGACCATGGAAGCCAGGACTTCAGTAGCGTCCTGGTTGCCATGGTAACCGATCGGAGCCCCAGCATTACACTTCTGGGACTCCGATCGGAACTGCCACTGCCACCAATGATGGGGTGGGCGCACTGCCAGCAATGATTAATACTGGGGAGGGAGGGAGGGGGGATTAAGGGCGCACTGCCAGCAATGATTAATACGGGGGGGAGGTATGTCAGCGCACTGATAGCAATGATGTTTAATACGAAGGGGGGGCCTCCGCACTGGCCACCAATGATTGTAATACTGGTGAGGGGGGTTAGGGCGCACTGCCCATGAATGATTTTAATAGTGGGGGGGCGGGGGGGGGCACTGCTGCCCGGCGGCACCCGACCTCTGACAGGGTGCTGTGATCCGCACATTTAACCCCTCAGGTGCGGCACCTGAGGGGTTAATTGTGTGGATCACAGCCCCCTGTAAGAGATCAGGTGCTGCCAGACAGCAGGGGGCCGTTATGTTCACAATTCTCAGTATATTCTAACTTGAAGCATCCCCATCACTATGGGAACGCCTCTGTGTTAGAATATACTGTCGGATCGGAGTTTTCACGATCTAACTCAAATCCGATGGCATATTCTAACATAGAGGCGTTCCCATGGTGATGGGGACACTTAAAGTTAAAATATACCATCGAATTGGAGAAAACTCAGATCCGATGGTATATTAATATTACCCGAACACCGAACCCGAACCCGAACTTTTACTGAAATGTTCGGGTTCAGGTTCGGGTGCCGAACACCGTAAAGTTTGGTACGAACCCGAACTTTACATTTTTTTATTTTTTGAGACAATTTGTTTATGTAGGAGCTCATTTTTTGTGGGATGAGGTCAAGGTTTGATTGGTGCTAATTTTGGATACATATAACTTTTTTGATCACTTTTTATTAAATTTTTTTGGGAAGTGCGGTGGTCACCAGGCGGAAAAGTAACATTAACCTGAGTGGTTAATTGCGGCGGATCGCAGCGCGCAGTCATAGATGCCTGGTATGAGATATGGCCGGCACACGCAGGCTACATTTGTATTCAAGCATTAACTACATTCATTGGTGGCGCAGTGGCACAGTCCCTCCCTTCTACCCCTCTCTGTTTTTATTGGTGGCCAGCTTATAACATCGTGCGCATCCTTCAAGATGGCATGCTCTGCCATCTTGAAGGGGGGGATGGGGGTGCTGCGGGGGCATTAACCCTTCAACCATTGGGCCGCTGCCAGGGGAGAGCAGCGGCCCGATGGTAAGCCTCCTTCCAGACCTAAGGACCGCAGCATGGAAGGGCTTAAACAGTTATGGAGTGCTGTGTGTGTGTGGAGCGCTTTGTCCAGTGTAAAACTGGTGACACACACACGGACACAGCGCACTCACACAGGGATTTTATGATGTAGGATATGCTCACACATCGCATTTAAGGTGCAGTTAAAATCATATCAAAACCCTGTGAGCCATTCTGCCCCTCCAGAAGTTTTGAAGATTGATGGGATAGCTAAGACAAACCTCAGTCCACCAGATCATGAAACACCAAGATGAGAGCGTGTATTATTTTACATTTTTAAAAAAACATATGAGGAAGAAGTTTAATGCTCACCTTCGTGTTATCTCACAGCAAAGCAGCTCACATTTATTACATATCCCCAGTTAAATTATTCAGCATTTCCCTTAATGAGAAACTTTTGAAAAAGGGATTCCCTTCATATACAGTAAATTCTATATTTTCCATCCCTAAAGACTCCAGTGGCAGCAATCATTTTTTTTATTACTAAGCAATCGTTCAGGGCTTTAGTGTTGAAATGGTTTTCAGATTGACAAGGGAAATTAATTAAAGTCTATCTGATTCATGGTAAGTAAACACTGACTGCTTCTAAAAGAGAGATGTCAAGTAGAAAGCTATACCAGGAGACATATCTCAACGATAGCAATGTGTGGCAGCAGTTATTATTTAGGTCGCCTGTATTTTTCAGAGATTAAAGTGCTAGCTTTAAAACATGCACCATGTAACTAAAGAAAAGATGAAAAAAATAAGTTGCATCATTAGACATGGTACATGGTGACTTTGGATGTGCCATGATGGACAAAATTCAAAATAACAAATGAAGGTTAAGGAAATGCCTTGTAAAGCGTGGCAGAATATGGTGATGATATATATAAATTAGGATTATTATTAAATATCCAGCTAAACCCAATGTGATATTACCACCACAATACCATCTAAAGGGAATCTGTCATTACGATCTTGGACAATTATTTGTAGTACTAAATGAGTAGTACTGTAGACAAGGTGGGAGATTTATCAAAAGTGGTGTAAAGGAAAACGGGCATACTTGCACATAGCAACCAATCAGATTGCACTTTTCATTTTCAAAAGGAGCTCTGAAAAATGAAAGTTGGAAATTGATTGGTTGCTATAGGCAACTAAAGCAGTTTTCCTTTACACCAGTTCTGATAAATCTCCCCCAAGGAGTCCAGATCACTACTTTTTATTTTCCCTCTACTTTAGTGAAGAAGTCCGGGTTCGGTTCTGGGTACCAAACATTCAGTTTTTTATCAAACGCGTGCAAAACGCAAAAATGCACTTGCGTGGAAAAAACTGAAGAACGCAATGATTTTCCCTGAACGTACCCGCATCCTATCCGGCCCTCACCAGTGACGCCCGTGTGAAAGAGGCCTAAATCTTTTCCAACAAAAAAATATATTAATCTGCTTAGCTCCTCCAGCTCTATAACATGGTGCTTTCAGGTTTAATTTCATTTTTTGGTGACAGGTCCTCTTTAAGGAGAAAATTAGCTACATCACTAAGGGGTTAAAATGAAGTTAAGGCACCAATGAGTTGTAAAGCAACTATGTTTATTTGAGACATAAAAAACTACAATAAAAAAATTGCATTTTTAGGAGGATTTCTCCAATTTTAGTGTGACTGTTGGGTGATTAAAAGGTTTGTCCCAATGCCTAATATATTCCCATCCAAATGATAGAAAAGGATGGGGGATACATTTGGAATGCAGCCAGCTGTCTCGCATTTCCGTTTTCACTCAATTCAACTCTGAGACTGCTGAAGATAGCTGAGCCAAGGTTTTTTGTTGTGGGTCAAGCCCTTTAAGCAATGTGGAAAGCCTTTTTAAAAAAAAAAACATAAAAACAGAACAATTGAGCTTATGGGAAGCACCTGACCAGTTAGGGAAGGTGTGCAGGGACTGAGGGTGCCCTACTCCAAGGGGTTATGGTCCAGGTTATTGCCCCTCCCCACCTTTTTCCTCCCTTTGCAGGGTTTGTTTTTGGCTACCTAGCAAGCTGGGTGGCTTAAATGAGAAAAGGGGTTAATAGGATAAAGAACACCTCCTGGCCCCTATTTCAATGCCATGCTTGGGACATGCCTACTGGGTATATATCCCCTTGTTTTTCCAAGGCATTTCCTCTTGGATCGTGGAAGCTGCCTGGTGACCTCACCTGTTCTTGCTCTGTCCACCGCATGGATGTCAATGGAAGCCGATGCCCTCTGGGCGGCTCTCCTGGTGTGCTTCCAGGCTGAAGGCGAAGGCTGTCTCTGGTTGTTTCTGGCCAGTATCAGCTCTCCTCCAAATGCTCCTCTCCCCTGCGCTGTAGTGCCGAGTGGTGCAGCTGGATCAAGTGCAGCAGAGGGAGGAGGTGGCGATCCGCACTGCGCTCCTGCCAACCGTTTGCCTTGGCCATAGTCCCCCTCAACCCCGCTGTACCACTCACAGCCACAGCATCGCTCCCCTGGTCATGGTGGAGCAGCGCACACATCATTGCGTTGTGGCTCCTACCCTTCCTCCCCTATGCCTCCTCTGGCGCTTGACCAGCAAACCGTAAGGCAGGCGAGATCAGGCACTAAGGGGCACAAGAAAGTTCTTAGTCACCCCCTGAGCATCCGATTATACCCTCCCCTTCTCAGCCTATTGCTGGGGTGCCTGTACAGAAGCCCTCAGCTGGTGCCTGCCCCTGCTGTTCCTGTAGTGGACGCCTTAGAGCCCCCAGCCATCCCCAGACCCCTCCTACATCCTCTGGTTCCGCAGGTGATGACGGCAATCCACTTCATCCTTCTCCATGCAGGAATTCATGAGTGGCCACCATGGTTCCTGTAGGCACCAGTCCTGTCACAGTTCCAGGGAATCCAAGAGAAGTCGTGCTCCAGATCCTCGAGATGGTGTTCACTGTCATCTTCTGATTTTTTGTCAGGCGCCTCAGAGGAGTCTGGTTTAACTTCACAGTCAAAATGCAAGAGGCGGGTGCCTACCCAATCCTCTGATTTCTGCAACCTCCTGACAGGATGCTGATCCAGTGTCAGTTCCTCCTGTGGTCCCAGTTCCCTCTACATTTGGTTGAGTAACAATACATGGGAGCTTGGGGAGCAGGTGGTAGTGGTATGGAGGTGGTGGCAGCCCTGCAGGCCGTTCTAGATAAATTACAACAAGCTCCCGTTCAGCCACCAGTTTCCACTGCTCCTTCAAAGCCCCTTTCGGTGCCAGCAGGTGTCCACAAAGACTCCTTCTTTTGCAAGATTAGCCCCTTGGGAGACCATTTGAAGAGGTGGTTAGGGAAAGAATTTGGGTTCCAATATGTAGACATTTGGTCGCTGGTTTCAGTTGACAAGTTGACTTTTGAGCACAGGCCCCATGTAGCGAAGACAATGAATAACTGGCTTAAAGCCTTCTGGGTTGTGTTATAGGCCAACGGCATCTGGAGCGTTGTTTGGAGCTTTTCGTCTATTAGGACACCATCGACAGTGCTTACAAGGCCCATGGTGGCAGTGCATGGTGGCGATATAACAAGGAGTTCCGCCAGCGGTTGTCCTTACAACCCAACATTGGTTGGGTGTAAAGGCGACTGACGTTTGGTTATGCCTGATGATGGCGCAAAGGCCAACCCCCTTTTCAGGAGGGGTCACTGGTCAAGGAGCCTTCCACCCAGGGATCAGTGGCTTCCTGTTAGCATGCTGGTTATTTAACAAGGGATATTGCAAGATTGCAGGCCTCTGAGAGTATAAACACGTGTGATCAGCCTGTGGAGGCCCTCATGCTGTGGCTCAGTGCTCCCACCCCCCAGTTAAGATCCCTAAGACCCCTGTGCATAGTGACCAAAAGACTCTGGTGTGTGTAGCTGCGATGGGCCCCTAGCTCGACCATTATCCCAATAAGCCGGCTTCTCGTTTGGTTTCTTTATTCTGAGTAGGGAACCCATGTTTGCTGAGAACCTCAAGTCGGCAAGGGAGAAGTTGTCCAAGGAAGTAGCCCTAGGCAGGATTGAAGGTCTATTTGTTTCTCTTCCATTCCCTAACCTACAGGTGTTCCCCTTTGGGGTTGTCCCCCAAAAAGAGGATGGTAAGATCAGGTTGATCCATCATCTCTTCTACCCAAAAGGTACGTCAGTGAATGATGCCATTTTCCTGGAGGAAGCATCAGTCTCGTATGTCATCTTTGATCATGCTGTTATGTTGGTCAGGGAGTTGGGCCAGGGCGCACTCTTGGCATAATCGGATATAGAATCGGCTTTTCAACTTCTCCCTGTTAACCCAGATTGCTATCAACTTTTGGGTTGGTTTGCTGAAGACCAATTCTATTATGACACATGCCTCCTCATGGGTTGTTCTATATCATGTCACTACTTTAAAATATTTAGTTCCTTTTTTGAGTGGGTTCGTTATGAATCCGGTTCTAGGGCCGTCATTCAATATTTTGATTACTTTCTATTTGTAGCCCCAGTGGGAGGGGATGACTGCTGGGCAATCCTGGAGACCTTTATCTCTGTCATGGAGCGACTCGGGTTGCCTATCTTGGCTGAAAAGATGGAGGGCCCTGTTAAGGGGTTGTCTTTATTGCGTATCAAGATTCATACAGTGGAAATGGTTTTCCCGCTTCCTCTTGATAAGTTGCAGAGGCTGCTCAGTTTGATTGATGGGTTTTTCGTGGTTAGGAAAGTCACCATTCACCAGGTCCAGTCCATTGTAAATCTATTAGTTTTTGACTGTCGGTTAGGCCTATGGGCCAGTTTTTTTTTCCTGACACCTTTCTTTAGCTACCCATGGTGTAAAGTGCCCTCTTCATTGTATCTGAATCACCAGGTTATTGAAAGCTGATTTGGAGGGAGTTCCTGCACACTTACAATGGTCACACTTGTTACATCTCTGATGAGCATTCCAACTCGGATCTGTCATTATTTTCGGGTGCCTCTGGTTCCTGTGGTTTTAAGACTGTATTTGGTACGGAATGGTATGCCCCCCCCTGGCTCGAGACATGGCATCGAGGTTAGGTTTGTGCAAAAATCTTAACTTGTTGGAGCTTTTCCACATAATTGTGGCAGTTGAGATTTATGGCTATAGATTATCTAACCACCACGTCTGCTTCTCGATAGATAACCTGAGCGTGGTCCATTGCATAATTAGCATGCAATCTTCTTCATTTAGTTTGCTGTGCCATTTGGTACTGTGTTGTCTGGAACACATTTACTTCAGGGCTCGCCATGTTCTAGGTGTGTCTAACAAAATTGCTAATGTTGCTTTCTTGTTTCCATTGATAGGAGTTTCGGGACCTCCTTCCTGAGGCGGATCGGGATGGCAAGGAATGCCCATGGCACCTCTGGAACCTGCCCATGAGTTTGTATTTCGGCCTTTGAGGCTGCATTGCTGGCCGCCAGTTTTACCCTGGACTTTTTTTGGGCTCTCCAGATCAGCGAGTTGTTACCACCTTCAAGACAGAGGTTGGGAGGGCTGTTTTTCGATGATGTCATACTGGACAATGGTTCCCTTAGAATCCATATTAGGTGTTCCAAAACTGGCCAGTTCGAAAGAGGGGAATGGATCCCCCTACAGCCGGTCCCAGGCGCGGCGTGCCCAGTCCAGTTGGTGTCAGAGTATGAGTGTCACGCACAGGGGCACTAATTTCTTTTCTCATCAGGACAGCACCCCCTGACTAAATTCTAGTTTATCCCCATTTTAACAGCTGTCTGACATTTGTGGGTACCGAACCAGGCGAATTTGACACCTACTCATTTTGTATTGGTGCTGCCACAGAGGGAGCAAAGACGGGTCTACCAGAAACTGAAGTTATGTGGATAGGCAGATGGCGCTCCACATGTTTTGCCAAGTATATTCACCCTGACCTTTTGTTATAAAAATAAATAAATAAGGGGGGTATTTGTGGTGTTGGAGACATATACCTTTCCGTTTGGTCAATTAGTACATTTCTGTTTTTTTGTAGGTTCGGTGCGTCTGGCCATTTGGATTGTTGGCCACTCATATGTTTTCTGGGCGGCACGCAGACCTGGTGGCCAGACGCTGGGGTACCGCTCCATATGATGTGGTTTTCAGAAGGTTCTATGTTCTTGCCAAGTTACAATTAATAAAGAAGCTGTGGCCGATCACCACCCAGCAAAAACAAGTTAATGGAGTCTGTGGCAGTTAATTGGCTAATGGAAAGGGGAGGGGTTGGTGTAAGTAAGGGCCAGTGGTGTGGTTAAAGGGATGGCAACTATATGAACCAGATCTATAGGTTCTAATTCATTCCAATTGTAATTCATTGTGTTAAAAGATTGATGCATTGGTGACATGACACAAATTACAGGTAGTTAATTCAGATATGTGACTGAATTGTCATAAAACTTGCATTTTCATAAATGTCTCATGCCTTACTATAATT
Source organism: Bufo bufo (assembly GCF_905171765.1). Classification (NCBI taxonomy): domain Eukaryota; kingdom Metazoa; phylum Chordata; class Amphibia; order Anura; family Bufonidae; genus Bufo; species Bufo bufo. The sequence goes on along the minus strand of NC_053390.1, from coordinate 166,247,380 downwards.
TTGTAACTGATGACAATTTTGTACCTGACCTCCAGTATTCGAACGCCTTGGTTACAGACTGTACGACAGCAGTTGCCAAGGTCACCCCGACCTTTAGATGACTGCAGGGAAAAGCAATTTATAGTACAAATTCTTGGCTGGGTATCTTGGCATTCTCTTCAAACATACACCAGTGTCACAGATGGCTTCAACCCAAGGCAAAGACATTAAGATGAATGTGATGTGCCAGATATTGAAGCAAGTATTTAAAATCCACATAGCAGGTATTAGGTCAGGGATTATGGCACAGATGGCAATCCTACAACAGAGGAAAGACTTGAGTACAATACTAAGAGACAACTTTGCGTCATTTGTATTGTCGTATTAACCTTTCACTGCCCTGTATTATATGAAAGCGCATCTTGTATAACTTGTTGCCAACACATAATGGGGCAGATTTACTATTTCTGTGTAAGACTTAGACAGTGTAAACTTAGGCTACAGTAGTACATACTAGCACTACAGGGGCATAATACTACAGGGAGCACTACAGAAGGTGAGAGCAGTATACACACTAGCACTACAGGGGGGCATTATACTACAGAGAGCACTACTGGGGGTGAGAGCATTATACACACTAGCACTACAGGGGGGCATTATACTACAGAGAGCACTACTGGGGGTGAGAGCATTATACACACTAGCACTACAGGGGGGCATTATACTACAGAGAGCACTACTGGGGGTGAGAGCATTATACACACTAGCACTGCAGGGGGCATTATAGTACAGAGAGCACTACTGGGGGTGAGAGAATTATACACACTAGCACTACAGGGGGCATTATAGTACAGAAGGACTATAAGAGGGTGAGAGCTTTATACATACTAGCACTACAGGGGGCACTACAAGAGGGGAGAGCAATATACATACTAGCACAGGGTGAATTATAATACCTGGGGCACTATAGGGGGAACATTATACATACTGGCACTACACATAGGAACAATTCTTACGTGGAACTTCGTGGCACTCTGCCAATAAGTGCTTGGAGTCGGGTTCCAACCCCGTATATAACAATAAAGAGAACTCCAGCAGTTGTAATGCAGAAAGGTGAATCTTTATTGAAGTGTGGCGTTTACATACAGGACATACTGTATGTAAATGCTTCACTTCAATAAAGATTCACCTTTCTGCATTGCAACTGCTAGACTACACAGAGGAAGTGGGGCATTATAATACAGGCTGGAGAACTGCAGGGCTTATTATAATACAGGGGGCACTACAGAGGGTCATTCTGCCTATAGGGAGCAATGCAGCGGCTACTATAAGAGACATTATAGAGGTGCATCTCAATTAATTAGACTATTATCGTAAAGTTAATGTATTTTAATAATTCAATTCAAAAAGTGAAGTTAATGTATAGATTCATTACACACAGAGTGATCTATTTCAAGCGATCATTTATTTTAATGTTGATGATTATGGCTTATAGCTAATGAAAACCCAAAACTTTGTACAATATTTAAAAAATACAATTAAAAAAATGATTTTTAATACAGAAATATTAGCCTACTGAAAAGTATTTCCAGCATATGCACTCAATACTTGGTCGAGGCTCCTTTTGCATAAATTACTGCATCAATGTGGCATGGCATGGAGGTGGTCAGCCTGTGGCATTGCTGAGGTGTTATGGAAGCCCACGTTGCTTTGATAGCAATCTTCAGCTGGTCTTGTTGGGTCTGGTTTCTCTCATCTTCCTCTTGACAATAGGTCACGCAAGTTTTGGCATCATCGACAGGTGCCAAGTCCTGCTGAAAAATGAAATTAGCATCTCCATAAATTTCCTGGTAGACAGCTGCGCTGACTTTGGACTTGATAAAAGACAGTGGACCAACACAGCAGATGACATGGCTACCCAAACCATCACTGACTGTGGAAACGTCACACTGGACCTCAAGCAACTTGGCTTGTGTGCCTCTCCAACCTTCCCAGTGGCGTACACACAGGGGTCGCAGGGGTCACAGTTGCCACCCGGCCCGGCACTCCAGGGGCCCGGGGCCCGGCCGCATGTGGACCCCCCTGGCCCCTGCAGTCAGTGTTCCCCTACGTCTAAGTGGCGCGGATGGGCGGCCGCTCAGCCATATCGCGCCACTCAAGCTGCTTGCAAAATGTCCATCATGCGCCTCCTGCCCCGTCTGTCTGCTCCTTCCACTTTATGAATGAAGCAGGCAGGCGGGGCAGGAGGCACATGACGGAGGGAGAGATGTCACGCACAGGCAGCACAGCAGCAGAAGGGCGGGCAGCGGCGCTCTAGTTCGGCTGCCCACTGCCGGCCATGTTTGTGAGGAGTGGTGGAGTGGTGAAGCGGCCGCCGCTCAGGTGACTTGTGGAGCAAAATGTCCTGCAGCAGAATTAACTCCCAGAAGGTAGGAGCTGCCCCCGGTGTGTGCACAGTGCCGGGCACTGCACCGGCCCCACCGCAAGTGTCCCTGCCTCCCCCTTTCCCCCACTAATCATTACTTTACTAGAAGGCACTTATGAGGATATCTGTGGAGGGCACTGTTGTGGGGGGATCTGTGGGGGGTACTGTTGTGGGGGGATCTGTGGAGGGCACTTATGGGGGATATCTGTGGATATCCCCCCATAACAGTGCATCATCCACAGATCGCAGTACAGAAGGATTGCCATCCAAAATCGGCCTGTCCCGCACAAAGCGGTACTGTTGGGAGGCATTTTGGGTAAATGGTAGGGGAGGTAGTGGGGGGGTGGAAGCAGGTTGTGGGGGGGAGGCGGCGGGTTGGGGGATGGAGGGGGCCCCATAGATCAGTTTTGCACCGGGGCCCCATGGAATGTGTGTACACCACTGAACCTTCCTCCAGACTCTGTATCAGGGCCGGTGTTCTGCCAGATTCCTATACCTTGCCAGAACGCTATACCGGAAGTGACGCGGCCCCATTGGAATCAGGAGGGTGTGTGCGGCGCTGCGCAAGCGCACATCCACTGGATTAGAAGAGAATCATTTCAGCGCCGCGGGAGAAGGACTTCTTGCGCAAAACCGTACACCGCGCGTGCGCACTTAGGGGTAGGTAGATTTTCCAGCGAAAAATGTTCCATCAGATCTCCCTATCCCTGAGTGCGCACGCGTGCACAAATCATCAGGAGCAGTTCATCCTTACCACAGAGCTGAGTTCACAATATCGAGGTCACCACATAGCAGAGCTGAGTGTGGGATATTACCTCAATATCCTGCACTCAGCCCTGCTATGTGGTGACCTCGATATTCTGCACTCAGCTCTGCGGTAAGGATGAACTGCTCCTGATGATTTGTGCGCGCATGCCTCCAGCTGATTCCTGTGCGGCCGCATCACTTCCGGTGCGGACGCGTCACTTCCGGTGTAGCATTCTGGCAAGGTATAGGAATCTGGCAGAACATCGGCATCATAACCCGGCAAATCCGGGCAAGTGCCGGGGCCCAATGCTCCTGGGGTGGCCCACTAAGCTGCTATGAGCACTTTCATCAATACAGATGGAAACTTTCATTGCTGTCATCTCACTTACGCAGTACCCCTTTGGTGGGCCCTCTGAGTCACATGAGACCGGCTGCTGCAGAGACTCAGACACACCCCTTCTACACAGGACATGCTGCCTGAGGAGAGAGACCGGCAGGGCGGGAGCAGGTTGTCAGTGAATCTGCACTGTGACTGTCTCTTCTCTGTGGAACAGGAGAGGGGGGGACTCTTCGATCTGCTGCTGGATGCTGCTTCATTCTATTTAGTTGTTTTACTGCCTCATTAAGCAGTTTGCATCCATGACACCTGTCCCTCCCCATATCCTGAACTACAGTCAGGTCCATAAATATTGGGACAGCGACACAATTATAACATTTTTGGCTCTATACACCACCACAATGGATTTGGAATTAAACAAACAAGATGTGCTTTAACTGCAGACTGTCAGCTTTAATTTGAGGGTATTTACATCCAAATCAGGTGAACGGTGCAGGAATTACAACAGTTTGCATATGTGCCTCCCACTTGTTAAGGGACCAAAAGTAATGGGACAATTGGCTTCTCAGCTGTTCCATGGCCAGGTGTGTGTTATTCCCTCATTATCCCAATTACAATGAGCAGATAAAAGGTCCAGAGTTCATTTCAAGTGTGCTGTTTGCATTTGGAATCTGTTGCTGTCAACTCTCAAGATGAGATCCAAAGAGCTGTCACTATCAGTGAAGCAAGCCATTATTAGGCTGAAAAAAACACAACAAACCCATCAGAGAGATAGCAAAAACATTAGGCGTGGCCAAAACAACTGTTTGGAACATTCTTAAAAAGAAGGAACGCATCCATGAGCTCACCAACACCAAAAGACCCGGAAGACCACGCAAAACAACTGTGGTGGATGACCGAAGAATTCTTTCCTGGTGAAGAAAACACCCTTCACAACAGTTGGCCAGATCAAGAACACTCTCCAGGAGGTAGGTGTATGTGTGTCAAAGTCAACAATCAAGACAAGACTTCACCAGAGTGAATACAGAGGGTTCACCACAAGATGGAAACCATTGGTGAGCCTCAAAAACAGGAAGGCCAGATTAGAGTTTGCCAAACGACATCTAAAAAAGCCTTCACAGTTCTGGAACAACATCCTATGGACAGATGAGACCAAGATCAACTTGTACCAGAGTGATGGGAAGAGAAGAGTATGGAGAAGGAAAGGAACTGCTCATGATCCTAAGCATACCACCTCATCAGCTAAGCATGGTGGTGATAGTGTCATGGCGTGGGCATGTATGGCTGCCAATGGAACTGCTTCTCTTGTATTTATTGATGTTGTGACTGCTGACAAAAGCAGCAGGAGGAATTCTGAAGTGTTTCGGGCAGTATTATCTGCTCATATTCAGCCAAATGCTTCAGAACTCATTGGACGGCACTTCACAGTGCAGATGGACAATGACCCGAAGCATACTGCAAAAGCAACCAAAGAGTTTTTTAAGGGAAAGAAGTGGAATGTTATGCTATGGCCAAGTCAATCACGGGACCTGAATCGGATTGAGCATGCATTTCACTTGCTGAAGACAAAACTGAAGGAAAAATGCCCCAAGAACAAGCAGGAACTGAAGACAGTTGCAGTAGAGGCCTGGCAGAGCATCACCAGGGATGAAACCCAGCGTCTGGTGATGTCTATGCGTTCCAGACTTCAGGCTTTAATTGACTGCAAAGAATTTGCAACCAAGTATTAAAAAGTGACAGTTTGATTTATGATTATTATTCTGTCCCATTACTTTTGGTTCCTTAACAAGTGGGAGGCACATATGCAAACTGTTGTAATTCCTACACCGTTCACCTGATTTGGATGTAAATACCCTCAAATTAAAGCTGACAGTCTGCAGTTAAAGCACATCTTGTTCGTTTCATTTCAAATCCATTGTGGTGGTGTATAGAGCCAGAAAATGTTAGAATTGTGTCGATGTCCCAATATTTATGGACCTGACTGTATCTCATCCATATAGAGCCCCTGCTGTCTCCTTTCCTCCCTCATGTATCCAGAGCTTCTGTTCCACCCTCCTATCTCCTGTTGCTGCCCTGCACAGACCTCCTGCCACTACTTGTTGTATGAATCCCCCTCAGAGCCCCTTCCACCTACTTGCTGTGTCCACCCCTCCTGTCAATCCAGGGCCCCTGTCTCACACCTTTTCCTCTCATTATGGTGGCATCTGAACCGCATTCACCATAAGGACCTTCTAACATCACAGGGTCATGTAACTGTGCCCCCCACCCAGTACTGTGCCCCTCACCCCGTACTGTGCCCCTTTATACCCTGCATCGTGCCCTCTTACCACACCCTGTACAGTGCCCCTAGTCATTCCCTGTACTGTGCCCTCTTATACCCTTTTATCCGGTCACTGTATGGTGGTTTTATCATTGTCTGGCAGTGTTATCACTAGTGATGGACGAACATCTGCCGAGACGGTTCGCAAACGCAATCGCGCGAACGAGATCAAATGCGATCAAATGAACCGTCAGCTCATATTTGCAGCCAAGAAATAATTACTAGAAGTGCTCAAATAGTCCCACAACATGGACAATGACATACCAGATGTATTATTCGAATTTGCGATCTCTATTCATTATTTTTTTCAATGCGAAATATCGGCAATATTGTATAGCGCAAATGCACTATACAGTACCCAATTGCACTATAAAGAAAGTATATTGGTATATAACACCCCGCTTCAATCAGTTTTTTGGGGGATGACTGGTATATCACACCAGTAGAAATTATTTGTTCCAATAACGCTTGTCCCTCAATATACCTGCAGTATCGCAGCAGAACCGCACACAACTGCCGCACAATACAAATGCACTATAATATACTTTCTAACATAGAAAGTATATTATAACATTGTACACGGAAGGCAATGCATTAGAATATACATACATAAAGATAAAACGTAACCTTTAATAATGTTACTATGAGGGTCCATTCACACGTCCATAAGTGTTTTGCGGATCCGCAAAACACGGACATCGGCAATGTGCATTCTGCAATTTGCGGACCGCACATAGCCGCCACTATAATAGAAAATGCCTAATCTTGTCTGCAATTGCGGACAAGAATAGGACATGTTCTATTTTTTTGCGCAAACGGAAGCACGGATGCGCAAATGCAGATGCGGATCAGCAAATGCGGTTACGGACAGCACATTCCGGCCCTATTAAAAAAAGAATGGGGCTGCGGACCCATTTTGCGGATGTGTGAACGGAAAAGATATCCCTCAAAATGAAAATAAATTTAATTATTAAAGTTAAGCAAAAAGCATAGATGTGGTAGGCAATAACAAGTGCTCGGCGGCACCAAGGCTACTTTCACACTTGCGGAAGTGTGATCCGGCGGGCAGTTCCGTCGTCGGAACTGCCAGCTGGATCCGCGGATTTGGGTGTGACCGAAAGAATTTGTGAGACGGATCCGGATGCGGATCCGTCTCACAAATGCATTGCAAGGACGGATCCGTCTCTCCGCTTGTCATGCGGACAGACGTATCTGTCTTGTATCTTTTTTCAAATTTTTACCGGTCTGCGCATGCGCAGGCCGGAGGGACGGATCCGGCATTCCGGTATTTTGAATGCCGGATCCGGCACTAATACATTCCTATGGGAAAAAATGCCGGTTCCGGCATTCGGGCATGTCTTCAGTTTTTTTGGCCGGAGCATGCTACGGTTTTATCTTTTGCCTGATCAGTCAAAACGACTGAACTGAAGACATCCTGATGCATCCTGAACGGATTGCTCTCCATTCAGAATGCATGGGGATATGCCTGATCAGTTATTTTCCGGTATAGAGCCCCTGTGACGGAACTCTATGCCGGAAAAGAAAAACGCTAGTGTGAAAGTACCCTAAATCAGGTGCTCGGCGGCACCAAATCAGAAACCATATGTCCTACCACAATCCGGAGGGCTCCAGTGCACATCCATGAATCCTGGAGGGAGAGCAAAAAACATCCATCCCTGGGCTAGATGATGATGTGGTATTGAAGGACAGGGTGGGCAAAGAACTGTCCCTGATATTGCCCTACATGGGAGTGCTATTCTGGCCCTGATAGCCTAACCACAGACCACCCGCCCTGATAAGAGCGACCCCGTCCGGAACCTTACTCTATATAAAAATGGCCCTAGTAAGCCCCTAGGCCCCGACTTCCAGGTGATCACTATATAGATCTATGTGTTTGACTCATTATAAAAGTATATTATAAGTATATTGCACCCCTCTGTGTATCACACCTATCGATAGCACGCTTATACCTGTCCTTAAAAAGACTTTTGTGGCCCTATTAGCTAGCGTTTGGTGTCCCTAACAGCCTGTCCCTGCTCCACACAGCAACCTCTTCCTACACTGGCAAAACACTGAATGTAAAATGGCGGCCAGATCAGGTTTATTTATAAGGTAGGGGGTATGTATGAACTGAAACATCTCAATTGGCTGTCCTGTACCACCTGATGGATGTGTCATGGGTCAAAGTTCTTCACAATGTAAAAGAATATGGCGGGCGCGAATATCTCCATATGTTCGGCGAATCGCGAACACGCAAAGTTCGCCGCAAAACAACCGCCGGGCGAACCGCAAGGCCATCTCTAGTTATCACTGTATGGCGGTTGTATCCAATAACTGTATGGCCATAACTGTATCCCCTTCCCTGCACACGCCACTTTTTTAGACCTGGCATGAGCGGCAAAAGATACAGATTGCGGTGCTAAAGACCTTTGCGCCACATCTGTGTCAGAAATACACCTAAACCTATATAGACGTATTTCTATATAATAAATGACCCCCTAATTGTATTATTATTCGGGGGTAGGGCTAATATCTTTATAGTATATAGATTCTAGTGTATTATACTGTGCCCTGTATTTCCCAATAGATAAATGATCCTTGGGAAACACAGTCCTCATCCCTGACCACCAGGACCAGGTTGTGCTCTGTCAGTCCATGGCGGCCTCCCCTCTCCGGCACGCTGCTCTGCTGTGTACTGATGCTTATTCTGACACTAGGGCTGGGTTCACATCCTATTTTTGCCATCCATTTAATGCATACCAAAAATGTATGTGTTAATAGATGCCTCAGACTGATGTCGTATAGTGGCGTCCGTTCACTATACAGTTCCATGGTAGAAATAAAATTTACGTTAATGTATGCCTTTTTTTACTGGACTCTGCAGGATACAAGAACGTGGAGTGCTGCACATTTGTATACATCAAACTGATAGGAAAAATTTGGGCGGGGGCGTACTAAAATTTGCTGTGGGACCCAGTCAGTTCTAGCTACATCGCCTTCTCTCCTCCAGGCCCGGCCCAGGGGTGACTTCATGACGTGTGTCTCACTGCTGCAGCGGGCCTGAGCAGAGAAGGCGCGCAGGGAGCTGCGGTTAGTGAATGACAGGACTGCTGGCTCCTCTGCGCTCCAGCAACGATAGGTATGTGAGGGGGCCACTGGGGGGGTCATTACACTGTGAGGGCCCCTTACACAATATAATGACCCCCAGTGCCCCCCTTTTAGTATAATGATCCCCATTGACCTTCCATTTAGTATAATGACCACCAGAGCCCCCATTCAATATAATGACCCCCAGTGCCCCCTCCATACAATATAACCCCCAGTGTGGGGGTGATTGGGGGTCATTATTCTGAATGGAGGGCCACTGTGGAGTCTTAATACTGTGAGGGCCTTTTACATAGTATAATGACCCCCAGTTTCCCCCATTTAGTATAATGATCCCCAATGACCATCGATTTAGTATAATGACCCACAGAGCCCCCATTCAATATAATGACCCCCAGTGACCACAATACAGTATAATGACCCCCAGTGCCCCCTCCATACAGTATTCCCCCAGTGTGGGGGCTACTGGGGGTCATTATTCTGAATGGGGGAGACTGGGGGTTATTATTCTGAATGGAGGGCCGCTGTGGGGTCATTATACTGTGTATGGGGCCACTGGGGGGTCATTATACAGTGTGGGGGGCATTGGGGGGTCATTATACTGTGTTAAGGGCCAATAGTGGTTATTATACTGTATAGGGGCCACTGGGGGTCATTATACCGTGTGGGAGCCACAGGGGGACATGTAAATGTAAAAAAAATGCCTCAAGGGGGTCCACTGGGATTTATCACCCAAGGGCCCACATGAACCTGGATCCTTGATTTCCAAATGAAATGCAAAATTGGTTGTTATCTGAAAACAGGAATTTGGACCCCCAGTGCCCCCTCCATACAGTATTCCCCCAGTGTGGGGGCTACTGGGGGTCATTATTCTGAATGGGGGAGACTGGGGGTTATTATTCTGAATGGAGGGCCGCTGTGGGGTCATTATACTGTGTATGGGGCCACTGGGGGGTCATTATACAGTGTGGGGGCATTGGGGGGTCATTATACTGTGTTAAGGGCCAATAGTGGTTATTATACTGTATAGGGGCCACTGGGGGTCATTATACCGTGTGGGAGCCACAGGGGGACATGTAAATGTAAAAAAAATGCCTCAAGGGGGTCCACTGGGATTTATCACCCAAGGGCCCACATGAACCTGGATCCTTGATTTCCAAATGAAATGCAAAATTGGTTGTTATCTGAAAACAGGAATTTGGACCCCCAGTGCCCCCTCCATACAGTATTCCCCCAGTGTGGGGGCTACTGGGGGTCATTATTCTGAATGGGGGAGACTGGGGGTTATTATTCTGAATGGAGGGCCGCTGTGGGGTCATTATACTGTGAATGGGGCCACTGGGGGTCATTATACAGTGTGGGGGCATTGGGGGGTCATTATACTGTGTGAAGGGCCAATAGTGGTTATTATACTGTATAGGGGCCACTGGGGGTCATTATACCGTGTGGGAGCCACAGGGGGACATGTAAATGTAAAAAAATGCCTCAAGGGGGTCCACTGGGATTTATCGCCCAAGGGCCCACATGAACCTGGATCCTTGATTTCCAAATGAAATGCAAAATTGGTTGTTATCTGAAAACAGGAATTTGGACCAGTGAGCTGTAGTCCAGTCCTTTTTCTCCTTAGCCCAGGTAAGATGCTTGTGAGGTTCTCTCTAGGACAATAGTGGCTTGACACAAGGAATGTGACAGTTGTAGCTCATGTTCTGGATACTTCTGTGTGTGGTGGCTCTTGAAGCACTGACTCCAGCCGCAGTCGACTCCTTGTGAATCTCCCCCAAATTCTTGAATATCCTTCTCTTGACAATGGTTTCAAGGCTGTGGTTATCCCTGTTGCTTTTGCACCTTTTTCTACCACACTTTTTCCTTCCAATGACCTTGTTTGTGGCGTACCCTCCTTGTAGTGGGTGTCAACGACTGTCTTCTGGACAACTGTCAAGTCAGCAGTCTTCACCATGATTGTGTAGCCTACTGAATCACACTGAGGGACCATTTAAAGACTTTTCAGGTGTTTTTTGTTGATTTCACAATATTCTAAATTTCTGTGATACTACCTTTTGGGTTTTTATTAACTGTAAGACATAGTTATCAACATTAAAAGACATAAACGGTTGAAATACATCACTCTAAAATATATGAGTTTCACAGAGCAAGTTAACTCTTCAAAGTGCCATAAGGAATAGAGTTGATGACTTTGTGTGGTAGGGGCAAATGTCCAAAAATGTCCCTAGTCCAAAGTACCCTTGCTCCAGGGCACTACAGATATACCGACAATCATTCCAGCAGGACTGCTCAGTCATCTGTACTATTTAGTATTTTGTCACTGTACATTTTAACCACAAAGGATAATAATGTATCACAGCAATTGCAGGAGATTTTGTTAGCTGAAAACGGCCTGTCATTTCTCTGTGTTTTGATTCAGCAGTGGCCTGATTCAATCAGACAAATGGCACCACTCTGTCTTCATCTGCATAAATATTCTAAATTGAAGCTTTTTGGGGAGCAGGCCTGTCACTGTCCCGGTATTACTTACTATCTGAGTCATTCATTTTGTATTCCATTATTTGCAAGGTTATTTCAAGATGGCTGAATGCAACACAACTTTTTCCTATCTCATTCATCCATAAGATGACAGCATTGGCAATAACGCCTGATTAGAACAGATCCATTTTACAATACAGATTGACAGAAGTGGAACTAAGGCAAGCCAGCGTCATGTCATTCTGACACTTAGGCAAGTTAAGGGCAATTTAACTGAAAGGAAGATGGATTTAAATGATGAGTTTGATTCTGGTCAATTTGATGTGACATGCTTAAAACAAAAGGGTTATGCCACTCAGGGTAATAACAACAAATAATTGTTGCTGTGACTTGTAAATGCTATACTTCTCTGTGCAGCCAATTTTTTGTTGATTGAAACAAGGGTGTCTCTATATTACATGGTCGTTAAATATAATACGCATCGGTTCCTGTTGTGCAGAAATCAATGGTTGACCATGCACGGCAACTTGAAAGATAAAGGTAATCCAGTCAATACCATTATTATAGCATTTGTGTTTCTATTCTATGTTTACAGAATAGTAACCCAGGAAATCTGAACAAAATAGCAGACACTGAAATATGTTTGCCCAAAATGTAGGATAGTAAAAGCTCCTGTGAGAATGTTGTGAGCTGTGTCCTTCCATGTAACATTATGGTACCCATCATATTTCATCCTACTGGTTATCTTGTTATTAGCCCACTATCATCATGGTACTGTAGTCAGGGTCTCAGGCTAATACAGTGCCTTGCAAAAGTATTCAACCCCCTTGACTTTTTTTGTATTTTGTCACATGACAGCCTTAACTTCTATGTTCGATAGCACACCTATGCCATAAAAGGACTTTTGTGGCCCTATTAGCTAGCATTTGGTGTCCCTAACAGTCTGTCTCTGCTCCACACCGCAACCTCTCCCTACACTGGCAAAACACAGAATGTAAAATGGCTGCCAGATCGGGTTCTGTTATAGGGTGGGGGGGTATCCATGTGCTGAAATGTCTCAATTGGCTGTCCTGTCCCACCTGATGGATGTGTCATGGGTCAAAGTTCGGCGCAATGCAAAAGAATATGGCGCATTCGAACATCGCCATACAGTGCCTTGCAAAAGTATTCACCCTCCTTGACTTTTTTGTATTTTGTTACATTACAGCCTTAATTTTGTTAATCTGAATTTGATGTGATGGATCAGAACACAATAATGTAAGTCGGTGAAGTGAAATAAAAAAAATATATAAATAAAACTATTGTTCAGAAATAGAAAACAGAAAATTGGCATGTGTGTATGTATTCACCCACTTTGTTAAAAAAAAGTCCATAAAAAGCTCTGGTGCAACAAATTACCTTCAGAAGTCACATAATTTGTGAAATGATGTCCACCTGTGTGCAATCTAAGTGTCACATGATCTGTCATTACATAAACACACCTTTTTTGAAAGGCCCCAACACATAAGCAATCACTAACCAAACACTGCCATGGAAGCCAAAGAACTCTCCAAACAAGTAAGGGACAATGTTGTTGAGAAGTACAAGTCAGGGTTAGGTTATAAAAAAATATCCAAATCTTTGATGATCCCCAGGAGCACCATCAAATATATCATAACCAAATGGAAAGAACATGGCACAACAGCAAACCTGCCAAGATACGGCCGCCCACCAAAATTTGCGGACCGGGCAAGGAGGGCATTAATCAGAGACGCAGCACAGATACCTAAGGTAACCCTGGAGGAGCTGCAGAGCTCCACAGCAGAGACTAGAGTATCTGTACATAGGATGACAATAAGCCGTACGCTCCACAGAGTTGGGCTTTATGGCAGAGTGGCCAAGAGAAAGCCATTACTTTCAGCTAAAAACAAAAAGGCACGTTGTGAGTTTGCGAAAAGGCATGTGGGAGACTCCCAAAATTTATGGAGGAAAGTGCTCTGGTCTGATGAGACTAAAATTGAACTTTTCGGCCATCAAAGAAAACGCTATGTCTGGTGCAAACCCAACACATCACATCACCCAGAGAACACCATCCCCACAGTGAAACATGGTGGTGGCAGCATTATGCTATGGGGATGTTTTTCAGCAGCCAGGACTGGGAAACTGGTCAGAGTTGAGGGAAAGATGGATGGTGCTATATACAGGGATATTCTTGAGCAAAACCTGTACCACTCTGTGCGTGATTTGAGGCTAGGACGGAGGTTCACCTTCCAGCAGGACAATGACCACAAACACACTGTTAAAGCAACACTTGAGTGGTTTAAGGGGAAACATGTAAATGTGTTGGAATGGTCTAGTCAAAGCCCAGATCTCAATCCAATAGAAAATCTGTCGTTAGACTTAAATATTGCTGTTCACAAGAGCAAACCATCCAACTTGAAGGAGCTGGAGCAGTTTTTTAAAAGTAGGAATGGGCAAAAATCCCAGTGGTAAGATATGGCAAGCTCATAAATACTTATCCAAAGCGACTTGGAGCTGTGATTACCGCAAAAGGTGGCTCTACAAAGTATTGACTTTAGGGTGGTGAATAGTTATGCACATGGACTTTTTCTGTTATTTTGTCCTATTTGCTTCACAATAAAAAATAAATAAAAAATCTTTAAAGTTGTGGGCATGTTCTGTAAATTAAAATATGCAAATTCTCAAACAATCCATGTTAATTCCAGGTTGTGAGGCATCAAAATACGAAAACAAGTCAAGAGGGTGAATACTTTTGCAAGGCACTGCATGTTCGCATGTTCGGCGAATCGCGAACGGGCAAAGTTCGCTGCGAAAAGACCACCGGTTGAACCGCAAGGCCATCTCTAGTTCCATGAAGACATATGATGTAATAAGGCCATAAAGTGCCTAAATGATACCACTTCTTATGTCATGATGTACATTTCAGATCGCTTAACAAAAAGCAATTTAAAAGCAGAAATTCCAGTGTAGAAAAGTAGAGATGAAGGTTCCTAAACGTGTGCAGTTTCCCTTCTGCCTATGCTATAATTCAAGCCCTGGAAAAGGCTGTGTTCATGCATTTCTATTTAGGTGCTGTCAGTCATGATCTGATTAGGCCTTCACAAAGCATTCACATTTTCTAACACGTTGATGATTTGTACAGTGAATTTTAGCAGGATTGGTGGATTTGATAGAGGGAGAACCTCATTTAGCGACTACTAGGTTACTTTTTCTTCTTGTACTTGATGAATTAGAGCACAGGTTCATTGTACATTAGTACAGTAAGTGCAATTCAGATTGAATCTATGATGCTCTGAATAATTAATGGAGGTCTAATGATTCATAATAACGGAAATAAATTATTAACTTACAGAATGAGCTCTGTTATTAATGCATGAATGAAAATATAAAGGACGGATTTATACTTTCCACTGGATCCACTTCTGGTTCTGGTTTTGGCAGAAAAAAAAAAAAAAACTGCACCAAAAACTACAGCTATGTTTTTTCTAGAGAACAATATGTGTGTGAAACCACCCAAATAATTCCATCTTCAGCTTACAATGGGGCACAGCCTTTATTTTAGCTATCAATGGGGGACTCAGCAGCACCTCAGACCCCACAAATGAAAACTTCTCTATGACAAAATAAAAGTTTTATAAAAGTGTAAGAACTCTTCTTGAAGGTTGTTAGGATCACATTTATTATACATTAACATGTTAAATGACATTAACCTCTTTTAGATTTTCACTCCCAGACTTCCTAGAGCCATGACTTTTTTATTTTTCCATTTACATAGATATATGAGGGCTTTCTTTTTTGTGGGACAAGTTGCACTTTCTAATGGCACCATTTAATAGTGCATCGTGGGAAGCTGGAATCAAAATTCAAAAAAGGGTAACATAGTAACATAGTACATAGTATATAAGGCCGAAAAAAGACATTTGTCCATCCAGTTCGACCTGTTATCCTGCAAGTTGATCCAGAGGAAGGCAAAAAAAAAAACTGTGATGTACAAGCCAATTTTCCCCACTTAAGGGGGAAAAAATTCCTTCCCGACTCCAATCAGGCAATCAGAATAACTCCCTGGATCAACGACTCCTCTCTAGTAGCTATAGCCTGTAATATTATTACACTCCAAAAATATATCCAGGTCCCTCTTGAATTATTTTATTGTACTCACCATCACCACCTCCTCAGGGAGAGAGTTCCATAGTCTCACTGCTCTTACCGTAAGGAATCCTTTTCTATGTTTGTGTACAAACCTTCTTTCCTCTAGACAGAGAGAATGTCCCCTCGTCACAGTCACAGTCCTGGGGATAAATAGATGATGGGAGAGAGCTCTGTACTGACCCCTGATATATTTATACATAGTAATTAGATCTCCCCTCAGTCGTCGTTTTTCTAAAGTGAATAACCCTAATGTTGATAATCTTTCAGGGTACTGTAGTTGTCACATTCCAGTTCTTACTTTAGTTGCCCTCCTCTGAACCCTCTCCAGCTCTGCTATGTCTGCCTTGTTCACAGGAGCCCAGAACTGTACACAGTACTCCATGTGTCGTCTGAATAGTGATTTGTAAAGTGGTAGGACTATGTTCTCATCACGGGCATCTATGCCCCTTTTGATGCAACCCATTATCTTATTTGCCTTGGCAGCAGCTGCCTGACACTGGTTTTTACTGCTTAGTTTACTGTTTATTAAAATTCCTAGGTTCTTTTCCATGTCAGTGTTACCGAGTGTTTTACCATTTAGTATGTACGGGTGATTTGCATTATTCCTTCCCATGTGCATAACCTTAAATTTTTTAGTGTTAAACCTCATCTGCCACTTCTCTGCCCAAGCCTCTAATCTATCCAGATCCATCTGTAGCTGTATATTGTCCTCTTCAGTGTTAATTACTTTATACAGTTTAGTGTCATCTGCAGAAATGTATATTTTACTGTGCAAGCCTTCTACAAGATCATTAATAAATATATTGAAGAGAATAGGGCCCAATACTGACCCCTGAGGTACTCCGCTAGTGACAGTGACCCAATCTGAGTGTGTTCCATTAATAACCACCCTCTGTTTTCTATCATTGAGCCAGTTACTTACCCACATACAGAGACGTTTTCTCCCAGTCCGAGCATTCTCATTTTATATACTAACCTTTTATGTGGTACAGTGTCAAATGCTTTGGAGAAGTCCAGATAGACGACATCCATTGATTCACCACTGTCAAGTCTAAAACTTACCTCCTCATAGAAACTGATTAAATTAGTTTGACATGACCGATCCCTCATGAAGCCATGCTGATATGATGTTATTTGCTGTTTTCATTGAGTTCCTCCAAGATAACATCTCTTAGAAAACCTTCAGTTTACCCACAACAGATGTTTAACTTACCGGCCTATAATTTCCGGGGTCTGTTTTTGCACCCTTTTTGAATATTGGAACCACATTTGCTATGCGCCAATCCTGTGGAACACTCCCTGTCAGTATAGAGTCTGTAAATATCAGAAATAAGGGTCTTGCTATCACATTATTTAATTCTCTTAGGATACGGGAGTGTATGCCATCTGGTCTTGGCGATTTGTCTATTTTAATCTTTTTAAGTCGCTGTTGTACTTCTTCCTGGGTCAGACAGGGCAGTTTTAATGTAGAATTTACTATTACATTCTGCATTTCATCTGACAGTTTATTTTCCTCAGTGAATATAGTGGAGAAAAAAATATTTTATAGCTTTGCTTTCCCCTTGTCGCTCTCTTCAACTTCCCCCTCATTGCTCTGTGGAGGGCCGACACCTTCAGATTTATATTTTTTACCATTTATATAATTGAAGAACATTTTAGGGTTAGTTTTGCTCTCCTTGGCAATTAATCTCTCGGTCTCTAGTTTGGTGGCTTTTATTTGTTTTTTACATATTCAATTTTTTTCCTTATAGTTTTTCAGTGCTTCCTCGCTACCCTCTAGTTTTAGTGATTTAAATGCTTTCTTTTTGTCATTTATTGCTTTCTTTACAGTTCTATTTATCGACATTGGTTTCATCTTGTTCCTTAACCCTTTATTCCTATAAGGTATGTACCATACCTCTCACAATTCGATTTTAGGATTTAGGCTTTTAAAAATATCCCATTTTGTGGCTGGATTTTTTATTTTTGAGGCCTTTGTCCCAGTTAGTTACACCTATGGCCTCTCTTAGTTGCCTAAAATTAGCTTTTTTGAAGTTTGGTATTTTTGTTCCTCCCTGTAGAAACACTCGTTTGAAGGATAATTGGAAGGTTATTACTTTATGGTTACTATTTCCCAGGTGTCCCCCAACCTGCACATCTGTTGTTCTGTCAGGTTTATTGGTTAATACTAAGTCCAGTATGGCCGTCCCTCTAGTCGGGCTCTGAACCAGTTGGGAAAGGTAATTGTTTTTTGTTATTGCCAAGAATCTGTTTCCATTCTGAGATGTACAGCTTTCAGTTTCCCAGTCTATATCTGGGTAGTTGAAGTCCCCCATAATAACCACCTCATTATGATTTGCCGCCTCGTCTATCTCATTTAGCAGTAGATTTTCTATGGACTCTGGTATACTAGGTGGTTTATAATAAACTCCTATTAGTAATTTATTATTATTATTGCCTCCATGTATTTCTACCCACAGTGACTCCACATGTTCATGTCCCTCACTTATATCTTCTTGGACTGTGGGCTTTAGACAGGACTTTACATAAAGGCAGACCCCTTCCCCTCTCCGGTTTTGACGATCCTTTCTAAACAGACTGCCCAGTCATAGTTATCATCCAGCCATGTCTCCGTTATTCCCACTATTTCATAGTCCTCCTCACACATCACTAATTCCAGTTCCCCAGTTTTATTAGTCAGGCTTCTGGCATTAGTATACATACAATTAAGAGGTTTATGTATTTTTTTTACCCTAAACTTTTCCTTCTGAACTGTTGTAGTCCCTCCTTCCATTCCTCCCCCAGTCCCACTACCTTGCCCCGGTCTCTATCTGCACTATCTTCCCATCCTATAACATAATTACCCTCCACCCCAGTCCCTAGTTTAAACACTCTTCCAACCTTCTAGCCATCTTTCCCCCCAACACAGCTGCCCCTTCCCCATTGAGTTGCAGCCCATCCCTATGATAGAGCCTGTAGCTGACAGAGAAGTTGGCCCAGTTCTCCAGGAACCCAAACCCCTCCTTCCTACACCAGTTCTCGAGCCACTTGTTAACCTCCCTAATCTCCAGCTGCCTTTCTTGTGTGGCTCGTGGTACAGGCAGTATTTTGGAAAACACTACGTTTGAGGTCCTTGCCCTAAGCTTGTGACCTAAATCCGTAAAATCTTTTTTTAAGGACTCTCCACCTTCCTCTAACTTTGTCATTGGTTCCGATATGGAACATGACCACTGGTAGAATTGGGGGAAAAAAATGAAATTCTGTCATAGTTTTATGGATTTCATTTTTTACAGTGTACCCTATTTGGTAAAAATGATACATTAGTTTCATTCTAAGGGTCAATCCGATTACAGAAAAAACATATTTATATAGTTTTTCTTGTACTTTAATACAAATGTTTATGTTTTTATTTATGAGAGAGCTAAATTTTTGCAGAATGATCTGTAATTTTTATTGTTACCATCTTGTATGACTGAGTATGACGTTTTGATCACTTTTATTAAAAAAAATAGTTTGAGATGAAGCAAAAAACAGGATAAATATGTTTATATTTTAATAGCATGGGAATTTTAGGACATGGCACTGCTAATTATGTTTATTTTTGTATTATTTATTTATATTTTTAATATAGTTAAAGGGGAGATTTTTTTATGTATTTTTATTTATTATTACTATTTATTATTATTGCTACAGGCAGGGCTCCATGGGAACATAGCATTCAGAAGGCATGAGGGTGCTACAACAAGTAAATGGCTCCCAAATCCCTCTCAGATGTGATCACAATTGCACAATTGACCACAGAATCTGATGGGTTAAATGTCCATGATCGGCATCATCACTGATCACAGACATTGCCTTCTGGTGTCTGCTGTTTAAAATAGCAGGCACCCAGTGGCTATGGTTCCTGCTCAGCTTCATGTACAGTGGAGGTCGGGAAGGGGTTAACATTCTATTCTTCAATGATATTCTTCTCTTCACTTTACAATAGAATGAGAAGACATCTCTTTGTCCGTTTCCCTCCTATTATGATGCCTGTGATTGTTATAAAAAATTAAAAATAGATGCAATAGATGCATTTAGACAAGTAATTAATGATTACATTCGAACACAAACAATTCATATTAGATGATAATCATGTAGTGTAAATGTATGTAGTGAATGAATGCTTGTACTGAAAATGCTCATTCAGCGCTTGATACAATAAATGTGAACAAATAAAATATCGTATGTCGTACAAATTCTGGTATGTAAACGTACGTTGTCTGATCTTTCAGCAATATGAACGATGTAGAAACAGGAGTTTTATGTAAATTGTTTAAATACAGTGAATTATCCTCAATTAGAAAGTAAATGATCACATGACTATGAATTATTTTGTACACAATAATCTTTGCATGGAAATGCTTGTCTGTCATCAGCTTTAAATTGCTAAAAGGAATTGTGTGATTAATCACCTAAACAGTTATCTATATGTGGCTTGAGACAGGGTAATATCAAACTGCTCACCTGGGAGAGATGTGCGTATAACAGGCCAAACTCTGTACAGTAGCTTTCAGCAGTATTAAACCACCTGCTGTTTCTCCTTGGAAGGTCACGCATCAATCAACCACTATTAGGACCATCACATCAGAAGAAAAAACAAGAAACAAGTAGGCACTGCTGAAGCCTCTGTCCTTCACCCAGCAGTTCTACTTGTTCCATGATTTTTCTTCTGATTTGAGAAGAAAACTTGCTTGTGATTGGTAATGCCTGAGAGAAGGATAATCAGTTCAGCACATCTGAATTGGCTTGTTTTTGCAGGAACACGATAGATTTCTGCAAGTCCTATTCAGAAAAATAGGGCAGTCAAAGAAATTACTGCAAAAAAAAAACACCCTAGAAGAGCAGCAATGTTGCCAATATTACACATTCAACACTAGAAGATGATTTTCATGATGTTTAAAGGGATTCTGTCACCCCACTAAACAGATTTTTTTTTTGTGTACTTAGAATCCCTATCATGCGATATTGCTATACCTTATGTTATTAATAATTTTCGTTCAGTAGATTTTGCAAAAAACTTACTTTTATGATATGCTAATTACCTTTCTACCAGCAAGTAGGGCGTCTACTTGCTGGTAGCAGCCGCAGAAAACCGCCCCCTCCTTCTGTTGATTGACAGGGCCAGCCGGGATCTCCTCCTCCGGCCAGCCCTGTCAGCATTTCAAAAATCGCGCACCTGTGTTGATTCGGTGCAGGTGCTCTGAGATAAGGAGGCTCGGCTCCTCAGCACTCCCTCAGTGCGCCTGCGCCGATGACGTCACCGAAAGAGAAGACGTAATCGGTGACAGGGCTGGCCGGAGGAGGAAATCGCGGCTGGCCCTGTCAATCAACAAGAGGAGGGGGCGGTTTTCTGCGGCTGCTACCAGCAAGTAGACGCCCTACTTGCTGGTAGAAAGGTAATTAGCATATTATAAAAGTAAGTTTTTTGCAAAATCTACTGAACGAAAATTATTAATAACATAAGGTATAGCAATATCGCAGGATAGGGATTATAAGTACACAAAAAAAAAAAAACAGTTTAGTGGGGTGACAGAAGCCCTTTAACACCTACTCCGGCAGACAAGCGGAGGAATATGCCGGACACAAACCACAGCATGCAGCAGGGACATACACAGAAAATAGACGTCGCCAAGGCAAAAACTTAGTATGGTCCCTCCCAGGGAGATTTCTGACAAATTTTATTTTTTTTAAATTAAAATTGTGTTGTGTCTCATCCATTATGTCAATGTCAGAAAAAGAGGAACATGTGCTTCATGAAGGTAGTCCTCATCATTTTTCTCAACACATTTACACCTGACAACCAGCATACACACATGATAATCTACATAGTAATACATGATTAATCTCCCCCATCTATGTCTCCTGCTTTACTAAATACAGAAGGAGATTAAACTGGCCTCCTGCAGCCACCTCTTGGGGAGCTTAGTGCATAGGAATTTATACAGTTACCATTAAAGGGGCTGTCTCACTTCAGAAAATGACATTTATAATGTAGACAAAGTAAATACAAGGTTGCATCCACAACTGCAGCGCAGATACGAGATGGCCAGGATGGGAGCTGCTGAGCACGTGTGCCTAAGTGCGCTCCCACTGTCCCAGTCACCAGAGAGGCCAATGCCGACACTTTTACCGATAGTGTGCAAGTACCTGTATAAATTCCTATGCACTAAGCTCCCCAACAGGTGGCTGCAGGCAGCCGGTTTAATCTTCTTCTGTGAAAGAGGAGAGATAGATCTGTATGAGGGAGATTTATCTTGTACTACCATGTAGATTATCACGTATGTATGGAGTTGAGAATTATGGTATCCCATAAGTGCCTTGTATTAACTTTGTCTACATGATAAATGCCATGTGCTCCAGTGACACAAGCCCCTTAAACTCAATGGCCGATGTAGAGATCTCTTTGCAATGAACTCCCCCTAGTGGTGACTGCAGGAAGATGCTATGGCTCTATGTCAGGAATCAGAAGGCCCTTTACCTCATTGGCCATACAGCAGTGACATGGGCTGCCTCCATGGTAAGTATGCCACTGGCAGTGTTCTACTAGGACATGAAGTTAATGAATAAATATGTGCATAAGCAAAACTAACATTTATTTAAGTCAACAGTAAAGCAGCATAATTAAAAGTCATCTTTTCCCGAGATGCTGTTTTCTCTGCCGTTGAATCCATTATTATAGAATCATACTATAAATATATTCTTCTCTATGTGATTGTGATTTTCTTCCCGTAACTTGCACTGCAAAAAACGGGATTTACAAGATACTTGCAAAAAATTTATGGCATGATACACGGCCATATTGTATAACTGGGAAGACAGGCAGTATCCCATGTTCTGCATTATCCTCCCAAACATCTTCTGTGATCTCATGGTTGTGTGACATTGGTCGCTATGTCAGTAGCTGGGTACAGCATGACTGTATTATATGAACCCTGCATGTATGCCATGGTGTTATTATGGCATATTTGGCATAGCAGTAAAGATAAAATCAAGGTTCCCGAACACACACAATTTGTCTTGGGACCTTGATCCGACTCTGGATGAGCCGAAGATAAATTAATGAATGTTGCTGTTAGCTGCATGCATTCACAGAGGAAATTCTTCAGAACATCTCCAGTCAGCATTGTGCTTTCTGAGATTTCGGAAAACCCTCTGCAAGACAGTCTGTGAATTATTGAAGCTGAAAGAATAATCTACTAAGCCTTATCAGAAAAGCCGAGTGCTCTCCTGGGAACGGCAGGGTTTTCCTCTTACACACGGGGAATATTGAGCAGTTCTAACGCATTTCAAGCAGATCTATCCTATGCTATTTACCCTGGCTGTCCATGTAGAGCCAGGTATATCTTTTTAGCTACATGACCTTTTGTAAAGGCTTAAGCTTTAACATGCAGCCATAAAGGGACTCCCTGTTATTTAGCATTTTATTCTTTAGCGAAGAATTCAGAAAAAAAGGCTTTTTTTAAAAAAAATTCCAGCCATGTGGGAAGGAAAACATCTGCAGGTACAAATGTTTCCCTGGTAACCTAGTTCCTATGGTATTAGATGCTTATGTGCCCTAATGCACTTATGTAACATGCAAGAGCAAATTGGCAGTAATAATAGCAAAAGGTTTTAGAGATCGGCAATCAGTAGGAATTCTCCTGGAAAAAGAAAAAGTAAAATAGCTTTAGAAATGCTGAAGAGACTTCACTTTTTCTGGCAAAGGCTTCCCCAGGGGCTGCAAAGCTTTACTTTACGTTGCTTATTCTGAAAAATTCTGTTCTGAGGTTATACAGCATACAGGATGAATGCGTGCCATTGTGCCCAGAGCAGATAGATGTTGGATAGGTAGGGTGCCTGGGGGAAATGCCAATCATAATTCAGGAACATTTACAGCCGGTCACCAGGAATGTACTCTTGTCCTGCCAAACAAACAGGAGCTAAATTTAACATCTTTATTGTCCTATACTGTATCCTCTAAAGATACAACATTGTTTTTATATCTCTTTTTCTTAGTTCATCAGTCAAAAAGGTCTTCATTGTGACAAATAGAAATCAGGGCAAAAGTAGATCAAGAAAAACTGAGAAAACATATATCAGCGCTTTAATACTGCTGCTTTAAATGATCTGCGTTATCTGTGTCATTTTAAGATTATGAGCTTTTGTTGTGCATGTTGTCCTAGTTTTCTATTGTGCATGGTTGAATTTATACAGTATCACTATTTACTGTACTTTTAAGTGTTTCTTGAGTCAGGTTGGTAGGTATGCCTATACCTGAAAGGGGGTTGTCTTTAAAAAATATATATTTTCCAATTGTGTTAGTGAATTCTGAATTACTAGATCATCAAAAATCCAAACTAAGAGCTGCTATAAAAAGCCTATCTTGCACCGGAGGACCCCCGCATCCATACATTACACAGATAGTCCATTCATTTCAATGAGAATTGTATAAAGCTTGATTTCTCTTGTGATAACAGTAAAGGGTAATTGAACATTGACAGATTCCCCCAGAGTTTATAGCTAATTGATAGGGATCCTCATGGGACCCCTCAAACTAAAATGAATTGTTCAAAGACAGCCTTTGTAATGGAGAGCCAAATTGTCAACCCCAGAGTTTAGTCTATTATCTACGTCCTTGATTGCAGAGGTTATCCAGGTTTTTAAAACTAGAATAGGCCATTAATACTACAACATTGAGAGTCTAACTCTCAAAACCCCCACTAATCAAATAAGTGTTGGAGCTTCGTCTTCCTTGTTTACATTGGTCCAGACATTGGTTCATTCTGCCAAGCACTAATATACAGGGTGGGCCATTTATATGGATACACCTTAATAAAATGGGAATGGTTGGTGATATTAACTTCCTGTTTGTGGCACATTAGTATATGTGAGGGGGGAAACTTTTCAAGATGGGTGGTGACCATGGCGGACATTTTGAAGTCGGACATTTTGAATCCAACTTTTGTTTTTTCAATAGGAAGAGGGTCATGTGACACATCAAACTTATTGGGAATTTCACAAGAAAATGGTGTGCTTGGTTTTAACGTAACTTTATTCTTTCATGAGTTATTTACAAGTTTCTGACCACTTATAAAATGTGTTCAATGTGCTGCCCATTGTGTTGGATTGTCAATGCAACCCTCTTCTCCCACTCTTCACACACTGATAGCAACACCGCAGGAGAAATGCTAGCACAGGCTTCCAGTATCCGTAGTTTCAGGTGCTGCACATCTCGTATCTTCACAGCATAGAAAATTGCCTTCAGATGACCCCAGTCAGGGGGGGTCTAAGGGGGTCAGATCGGGAGACCTTGGGGGCCATTCACCTGGCCCACGATGACCAATCCACTTTCCAGGAAACTGTTTATCTAGGAATGCTCGGACCTGACACCCATAATGTGGTGGTGCACCATCTTGCTGGAAAAACTCAGGGAACGTGCCAGCTTCAGTGCATAAAGAGGGAAACACATCATCATGTAGCAATTTCGCATATCCAGTGGCCTTGAGGTTTCCATTGATGAAGAATGGCCCCACTATCTTTGTACCCCATATACCACACCATACCATCAATTTTTTTGTTCCAACAGTCTTGGAGGGATCTATCCAATGTGGGTTAGTGTCAGACCAATAGCGGTGGTTTTGTTTGTTAACTTCACCATTCACATAAAAGTTTGCCTCATCACTGAACAAAATCTTCTGCGTAAACTGAGGGTCCTGTTCCAATTTTTGTTTTGCCCATTCTGCAAATTCAGTGCGCCGATCTGGGTCATCCTCGTTGAGATGCTGCAGTAGCTGGAGTTTGTAAGGGTGCCATTTGTGAGTAGCTAATATCCGCCGAAGGGATGTTCGACTAATGCCATTCTCCAGTGACATGCGGCGAGTGCTACGCTGTGGGCTCTTGCTGAATGAAGCTAGGACAGCCACTGATGTTTCTTCATTAGAGACAGATTTCATGCGTCCACATTTTGGCAAATCCAACACTGAACCAGTTTCACGAAACTTAGCAAGCAGTTTGCTAACTGTAGCATGGGAGATGGGTGGTCTCATAGGGTGTCTTGCATTGAAATCTGCTGCAATGACTCGGTTACTGCGTTCACCAGACATCAACACAATTTCTATCTGCTCCTCATGTGTTAACCTCGGCGATATGTCAATGGCTGTAAACAAAGAGAAACTTGTAAATAACTCATGAAAGAATAAAGTTACGTTAAAACCAAGCACACCATTTTTTTCGTGTGAAATTCCCAGTAAGTTTGATGTGTCACATGACCCTCTTCCTATTGAAAAAACAAAAGTTGGATTCAAAATGTCCGACTTCAAAATGGCCGCCATGGTCACCACCCATCTTGAAAAGTTTCCCCCCTCACATATACTAATGTGCCACAAACAGGAAGTTAATATCACCAACCATTCCCATTTTATTAAGGTGTATCCATATAAATGGCCCACCCTGTAGATTGCAGGATAGGCCTTCCATTTTAAAAGCCTGGAGAAATGACTTTAAACATAAACAGATATGTGTTTTAATAAAGGGGTTGTTCAGGATCAGAAACATGTCTGACTTCTTCCAAAAACAGCACCTCCTCCTGTATTTTGGAATAATATGAATCATTGAAGAACATACCTCTCTTACTTGATATAATCCTATACATATTATATGTATCATTTTTTTTGCAAAATTGCAAATACAAATCTTTTGGTACCATATGCATGTTAGAGAGCCAGGATTTCAAAAGAGCTGCGTGGCACCCCCTGTTCCTTCTGGGTTATTTGAAACAAAGTGTAAATCATATAATTTCCAGTTTTTAGAATGAATGCTCATCCCAGCCAGTAATTTCGATAAACTTGCACTGTATTAGAGATCTCATACAAGTAGGTGTGGATTAAAGGGAGGGCACCCAGGCTGCATGCCCAGTGCCTCCACTATGACAGAGAATGTAGGGACCTGAACCTGCAGATGCCAGTGTAGGCTGAACGAAGATGGAAATATGAGCGCCTGATGTACCTGCAGTCTGCCCACTCTTAGTAATGTATGGAGCTCGGAGTAAAGAGAGGTAGAATGCCAGGCTCTGAACACTATAATTAGCTTTTCTGTTTTAAAGGAGATATTTACTGCAGCATTGTACAGCGATACTGCCTCCTGCAGGCACTGGAGTAACACAGGTAAGCCCTGCGGTATATGCTGTGCCGCTGGCAATTAAGAAGAGATAGAAGAAGAAGAAGTGTGCAGCAGTCCATCCCTCCCTACAGGCAGAAGGGGCTGCATGATGGCCTGCTATTCACTTCTGCTTTTTGTGAGGGACTGTGGGCGGGAAGTCAGGGTTTCCCTGAAGATGCTGCCTGTCTGTATTAAGTACAGGCAGCAGATCAAGTGGAATCATGTTTCTCAATGTACCCCTCTACTCCCAAGAACCTCCTGATGCCCACTGTCCCTCCTTAACCATCAGGGAGCTTATAGTAGGCCAAGAATCATTACCTGGCCAGGGAATTGACCTGTGTACTCTTCCTATACACCACAGGTTGAATAATGTGTCAACATCGAGTCTGCTGAAGAGTGCAGGATGTGCTCTGGTCATTGTGGGGATGGGACTAGGTGACCTTTTTATTTTTTTAAGAGTACAAGATGGGGGTACTTCTGTGTGGGGGTACAATGTGGGTAAAACCACTGTGTGGAGGAACAATGTGGGCATAACTACTATGTGGGGGCACAAATGGGGAATAACTACTGTGTGGGGGCACAAAGGGGGGATAATTGCTGGGCGGGATTGGGCATATATATATAGGCAATAGGCGGAGGCATGGCTTAATATTAAAACATTACTGCAGCACCCTACGCATGCCGCTGCTATTGGGAGGTATGCCTTAACCTCCAGTGGTATCTTCCCTTTACTCCCACAGAGCCTCTGAAAGGCTTTGTTTCCAAATTTGCCATTCTGTTCTTTCTGTAGCCTCCCTGCAGAGCCCAGACCCTTTATGTCCCCACCACCCCTCACACAACATGGCCAAATCATGTCCCCCTTCGCCCACAGAGAATCTGCAAAATATTGCCAGCCCACTTCCCTACCCCTGGTATCTGTGCCACTTTCAGTTGCCCTGCCACTTTGTGTCCCCCACCCAGACAGAATCCTGACTGACTGCAGCGTTTACAATAGACTATGGACTAACTGACCTCAGTGTTTACACTAGACCTTGGACTGACTGACTGCAGCATTTACACCAGACTATGGACTGACTGACTGCCATATTTACACTAGACTATTGACTGACTGCACCATTTACACTAGACTTTGGACTGACTGACTGCACTGTTTACACTAGACCAGGGATGGCCAACCTGAGGCTCTCCAGCTGTTGCAAAACTACAACTCCCAGTATGCCCAGACTTCCTACAGCTATCAGCAATAGACTTGCACACTTGACTATGGACTGACTGCAGCATTTACACTAGACTATGGACTGACCACAGCATTTACACTAGACTATGGACTGACCGCAGCATTTACACTAGACTATGGACTGACCACAGCATTTACACTAGACTATGGAATCACTGACCGCAGTATTTACACTAGACTATGGACTGACTACAGCATTTACACTAGACTATGGACTGACTGACACGTTTACACTAGACTATGGACTGACTGCAGCATTTACACCAGACTATGGACTGACTGCAGCATTTACACTAGACCTGGGATGGCCAACCTGAGGCTCTCCAGCTGTTGCAAAACTACAACTCCCAGTATGCCCAGACTTCCTACAGCTATCAGCAATAGACTTGCACACTTGACTATGGACTGACTGCAGCATTTACACTAGACTATGGACTGACCGCAGCATTTACACTAGACTATGGACTGACCACAGCATTTACACTAGACTATGGACTGACCGCAGCATTTACACTAGACTATGGACTGACCACAGCATTTACACTAGACTATGGAATCACTGACCGCAGTATTTACACTAGACTATGGACTGACTACAGCATTTACACTAGACTATGGACTGACTGACACGTTTACACTAGACTATGGACTGACTGCAGCATTTACACCAGACTATGGACTGACTGCAGCATTTACACTAGACCAGGGATGGCCAACCTGAGGCTCTCCAGCTGTTGCAAAACTACAACTCCCAGTATGCCCAGACTTCCTACAGCTATCAGCAATAGACTTGCACACTTGACTATGGACTGACTGCAGCATTTACACTAGACTGTGGACTGACTGACCAGAGCATTTACGTTAGACTATGGACTGACCACAGCATTTACACTAGACTATGGACTGACCGCAGCATTTACACTAGACTATGGACTGACCACAGCATTTACACTAGACTATGGAATCACTGACCGCAGTATTTACACTAGACTATGGACTGACTACAGCATTTACACTAGACTATGGACTGACTGACACGTTTACACTAGACTATGGACTGACTGCAGCATTTACACTAGACTATGGACTGACTGCAGTGTTTACACTGGACTATGAATTGACTGACCGAAGCATTTACACTAGAACATGGATTGACTGGATGCAGCGTTTACACTAGACTATGGAATGACCGCAGTGTTTACACTGGACTATGGACTGGCCACCAAGTTGAACAAAGTGCAGCTGTGGCAGGTGGACGTTAGATGAGTGTGGTGACAGCAGATAGAGACACCATCATTCCCCCACTTTTATTTAAAATTTTAAAAACTCTGTCTACCCCCCACCTCTGATTTTTTTGCCCAGGGACCTGCATCCAAGTGTTTCATAGCATTATATACAGTAATATTTATTTATTATATGCACTTATATAGCGCTACTATATTTCACAGCGCTTTACAGACATTAGCATCAGGCTGTCCCCAAAGCGGCTCACAATCTAAATTCCCTATCAGTATGTATTTAGAATGTGGGAGGAAACCAGAGTACACAGAGGAAACCCACGCAAACACGGGGAGAACATACAAACTCCATGCAGATATTGCCCTTGGTCGGATTCGAACCCAGGACCATAAGGCAACAGTGCTAACCACTGAGCCACCGTGCTAATAATTTATACACATGAGTCTGCAATTTATGAGTCATTGCTAAAAAAAAAAACATGTAAACTAGTGCTATATTTTCTATCCCTAATGTTCTGTCCTCCTTATGTGTGAAGGTACATATCTTGACAGACGGCTAAACCTTTCCCAGCAATGAATTGACAATGGAGTAACGTCCAACTTTGTCTTAATTGCAAGGATATACAGTTGCAAGAAAAAGTATGTGAACCCTTTGGAATGATATGGATTTCTGCTCAAATTGGTCATAAAATGTGATCTGATCTTCATCTAAGTCACAACAATAGACAACCACAGTCTGCTTAACTGCTTGCCGCACACGTAACGCCGATAGGCGTCCGGGGGCGGCGGCAGTCTCAGGCTCAGCGACGCCTATTGGCGTCATCTCGTGTGCAGGGTCGGTGCAAGGATTTTTGCCGCCCTAGGCAAGATAAAAATTGCCGCCCCCTCTTATCAGATGATCTGCCCATATCATGTTCCACCCCTTTCTCAGCTTTTAAATTAAAAGAACTGCTATGTTTCCCTTAGGGTTAATTCAGCTTCTTGTAGCTGTCTCTTTTTGCGGAACGGAATTGCGGACCCATACATTTCTATGGGGCCGCACGACGTGCGGCCCCGATCCGGAATTGCGGACCCGGATCCGCAATTCCGATCCTGAAAAATATAGAACATGTCCTATTCTTGTCCGCAAAATGCGGAACGCACATTGCCGCTGTCCTTGTTTTGTGGATCCGCAAAACACACACAGATGTGTGAATGGACCCTAAGGCCTAGTTCACACAAACTTTTTTTTGCGAGTGTACGGGCCATTTTTTTGTGTTCCGTATACGATCCGTATACGGAACCATTCATTTCAATGGTTCCGCAAAAAAACGAAATGTGTTCCGTATGCATTCCGTTTCCGTATTTCCGTTTTTCCGTTCCGTTGAAAGATAAAACATGTCCTATATTTGGCCGCAAATCACGTTCCGTGGCTCCATTAAAGTTAATGGGTCCGGAAAAAAAACGGAACACATACGGAAATGCATCCGTATGTCTTCCGTATCCGTTCCGTTTTTGCTGAACCATCTATTGAAAATGTTATGCCCAGCCCAATTTTTTCTATGTAATTACTGTATACTGTATATGCCATACGGAAAAACGGAACGGAAAAACGGAACAGAAACGGAAACACAACGGAAACAAAAAACGGAACAACGGATCAGTGAAAAACGGACCACAAAAAACTATAAAAGCCATACGGTCGTGTGAACTAGGCCTAAATGTGAGGTAAATTAGATTCCAATGTAGTATTAATAACTAAACAATTACATAATAAACATATTGCATTGTCTACTTACCACAAGGACAATAAGATGATCTGGTCTCTGGCTGCAGTCTGGCTCTGGGGACTCCCTTGTCACTCTCTTCCCCTCCCTTGTCACTCTCTTCTCCCCCCTCCTTCCTCCTTTGTCACTCTCTCCCCCCTCCCTCCTTTGTCACTCTCTCCCCCCTCCCTCCTTTGTCACTCTCCCCCCCCCTCCTTTGTCACTCCCCCCCCCCTCCTTTGTCACTCTCTCCCCCCCTCCTTTGTCACTCTCTCCCCCCCTCCTTTGTCACTCTCTCCCCCCTTGTCACTCTCATTCCCCCCCCCTTCCTTGTCACTCTCATTATTTCCCCCCCCCTCCTTTGTCACTCTCTCCCCCCCTCCCTCCTTTGTCACTCTCTCCCCACCCTCCCTCCTTTGTCACTCTCTCCCCCCCTTGTCACTCTCTCCCCCCCTTGTCACTCTCATCCCCCCCTCACTTGTCACTCTCATTATTCCCCCCCTCCCTTGTCACTCTCATTATTCCACCCCCCCTTGTCACTCTCATTATTCCACCCCCCTTCCCTTGTCACTCTCATTATTCCCCCCCTCTCCCTTGTCACTCTCATTATTCCCCCCCTCCCTTGTCACTCTCATTATTCCCCCCCTCCCTTGTCACTCTCATTATTCCCCCCTCTCCCTTGTCACTCTCATTATCCCCCCCTCCCTTGTCACTCTCATTATTCCCCCCCTCCCTTGTCACTCTCATTATTCCCCCGCCCTTGTCACTCTCATTATTCCCCCCTCCCTTGTCACTCTCATTATTCCACCCCTCCCTCCCTTGTCACTCTCATTATCCCCCCCTCTCCCTTGTCACTCTAATTATTCCCCCCTCCCTTGTCACTCTCATTATTCCCCCCTCCCTTGTCACTCTCATTATTCCCCCCCTCTCCCTTGTCACTCTCATTATTCCCCTCCTCCCTTGTTACTCTTGTTATTCCACCCCCCCCTCCCTTGTCACTCTCATTATTCCACCCCCCCTCCCTTGTCACTCTCATTATTCCCCCCTCTCCCTTGTCACTCTCATTATTCACCCCCCTCTCCCTTGTCACTCTCATTATTCCCCCCCCTCCCTTGTCACTCTCATTATTCCGCCCCCTCTCCCTTGTCACTCTCATTATTCCCCCCCTCTCCCTTGTCACTCTCATTATTCCACCCCCCCTCCCTTGTCACTCTCATTATTCCACCCCCCCCCCCGCCTTGTCACTCTCATTATTCCACCCCCCCTCCCTTGTCACTCTCATTATTCCACCCCCCCTCCCTTGTCACTCTCATTCTTCCACCCCCCCCCGTCACTCTCATTCTACCCCCACCTCTAGTGTAGCGTGGCCGAGCTCTGTTCGGTCCGCGGTACAGGAGCATTTGTTTCCTGTACCCGGCCGGACTGAAAGGAAGTGCACACTAAGTGAGCACTTCCTGTCAGTCCGGCCAGGTACAGAAAACAAAAGCTCCTGTACAGTGGACCGAACAGAGCTCGGCCACGCTACATTAACAGCACAGAGCAGACACAGCATGACAGCAGGCAGGATTCTTTAGAGCGGAAAGCGCTCAGCCTCAGCCGCTCAGGTGGCGCAGCATGAGGGGCGCCGCCGTCCGGCCGCCCGAACTTATATAACCAATTTTTATTTCATTTTTTTTCTTAAACGCAACGGGCGCCCCCTGCTAAATGGCGCCCTAGGCGACTGCCTAAGTCGCCTTACTGGTGGCGCCGGCACTGCTCGTGTGAGACGAGATTTCCTGTGAACGCGCGCTCACAGGAGCGCACAGTAAACAAGTTTATCTACAGCCTGCCAGCAGCAATCATTCGCTGGCAGGCTGTAGATGCGATTTTTTTAACCCCAGAAAGGTATATTAGACGCTGTTTTGTTAACAGCATCTGATATACCTGCTACCTGGTCCTCTGGTGGTCCCTTTTGCTTGGATCAACCACCAGAGGACACAGACAGCTCTGTAAGTAGCACCAAGCACCACACTACACTACACCCCACCCCCCCCCCCGTCACTTATTAACCCCTTATTAACCTCTGATCACCCCATGTAGACTCCCTGATCACCCCCCTGTCATTGATCACCCCCCTGTAAGGCTCCATTCAGACGTCCGTATGTGTTTTGCGGATCCGCAAAACACGGACATCGGCAATGTGCTTTCCGCATTTTGCGGATCCGCATTTTGCGGATCCGCACATTGCCAGAACTTTATAGAAAATGCCTTTTCTTGTCCGCAATTGCGGACAAGAATAGGACATGTTCTATATTTTTGCAGAACAGTAGTGCGGACCCGGAAGTGCAGATCCGCAATTCCGGATCCGAGCGGGACAAAGTCTGTCCCCATAGAAATGAATGGGTCCGCAATTCCGTTCCGCAAAATACGGAACAGAATTGCGGACGTGTGAATGGGGCCTAAGGGTCCCTTATCACCGCCAGTTAGTTAGCTACTTGTTAGGTAGTTAGCGCCCAGCCCACCGCACCGCAGTCACTGATTAGTCGCTGATTAGCGTCATCGCTGTCGCTAATCAGCACTAGTACTATATAGTATCTGTAAGTGATCAAGACTGATCGCAATCAGATCTATATCAGTACATTAGGGTCACCTTAGGCTCTACAAAAAACGCAGTGTTCGCCCGATCAGGCCTGATCTTATGCGCACACTTGCGTTCAGTCCGCCCCACCTCAGTGACAGAAATTATTTTTTTCTGATCACTGCAAAAACACCGTAAAATCGCTGCGGCGCTATAAAGATCACTTTTGAGCTTTTTGGATCTTTATTAACGATCGCAGCTTCTTTTTTTTTTTGCACATTTTTTGGCAGAGATTTTTTCATCCACATTGATCGATGCGAATGAAGAAATCTGAGCCCAGAGGCTGAACGGAAAAAAAAAATCTCATTACCCAAATGCTCAATATAAGGCCTCATGCACACGACCGTGCCGTTTTTTGCGGTCCGCAAACCGCGGATCCTTAAAAAACGAAAGGCGCCCGTGTTGACTTTCGCAATTTGCGGAACGGAATGGGCGCTGGCAATATAAATGCCTATTCTTGTCCGCAAAGCGCGGACAAGAATAGGACATGTTATATTTTTTTAGCGGGGCAGCGGAACAGAGCCATGGATGCGGACAGCACACGGAGTGCTGTCCGCATCTTTTGCGGCCCCATTGAAATGAATGGGTCCGCATCCGAGCCGCCAAAATGGCATGAGGCCTAAGAACAATAGCAGAAACTCCTAATGCTGGCCATACATGTAATGATTGCGGAGACCCTCAAATGCCAGGGCAGTACAAACACCCCACAAATGACCCCATTTTGGAAAGAAGACACCCCAAGGTATTCGCTGAGGGGCATATTGAGTCCATGAAAGATTTAACTTTTTGTCACAAGTTTGCGGAAAGGGAGACTTTTTTTTTTATTTTATTTTTTTCTCACAATTTTTGCTAACTTGTGCCAAAAAAAAAATCTTCTATGAACTCGCCATGCCCCTCACGGAATACCTTGGGGTGTCTTCTTTCCAAAATGGGGCCACATGTGAGGTATTTATACTGCCCTGGCATTTTAGGGGCCCTCACCATATACTGTGTGTGAGAAATATCTCTGTAAATGACAACTTTTAAAAAAAATTTTATACAAAGTTGTCAATTTACAGAGATATTTCTCTCACCCAGCATGGGTATATGTAAAAATACACCCCAAAACACATTGCCCTACTTCTCCTGAGTACGGCGATACCACATGTGTGACACTTTTTTGCAGCCTAGGTGCGTAAAGGGGCCGAAAGTCCAACGAGTACCTTTAGGCTTTACAGGGTTGCTCACAATTTAGCCCCGCCCAAAATGCCAGAACAGTAAACACACCCCACAAATGACCCCATTTCTGAAAGTAGACACCCCAAGGTAGTCACTGAGGGGCATAGTGAGTCCGTGGGAGATTTTTATTTTTTTTGCCAGAAGTTAGCAGAAATGGAAACTTTAGATTTATTTATTTTTCCTCAGAAAGTGTAATTTTCCGCTAACTTGTGAAAAAAAATTAAATCATACATGAACTCACCATGCTCCTCCGCGAATACTTTGGGGTGTATTCTTTCTAAAATGGGGTCATTTGGGGGGTATTCATACTATCCTGGCATTCTAGCACCTCAAGAAACATGACAGGTGCTCAGAAAGTCAGAGCTGCTTCAAAATGCGGAAATTCACATTTTTGTACCACAGTTTGTAAACGCTATAACTTTTGCGCAAACCAATAAATATACACTTATTGGATTTTTTTTATCAAAGACATGTAGCACAATAAATTCTGACACAAACTTGTATAGAAATGTAATTATATTTGAACAATTTAACCAGAGAAAGTTAAAAATACACTTTTTTGAGAAAATTGCGGTCTATTTTGATTAATATCAGAAAAATGAAAAATCTCAGCAGCAATCAAATACCACCAAAAGAAAGCTGTATTTGTGAGAAGAAAAGGAGCTAAAATTCATTTGGGTGCCAAGTTTCATGACCGAGCAATAAACCGTTAAAGTTGTGAAGTGCCGATTTGTAAAAAAGGGCCTGGTCACTAGGGGGGTATAAACCTGTGGTCCATAAGTGGTTAAACTAATAACACACAAAGAATTAAATGTTACCATGTTTTTATTGAACACACCATGCAAACATTCACAGTGCAAGTGGAAAAAGTATGTGAACTCTTGGATCTAATAACTGGTTGAACCTCCTTTGGCAGCAATAACTTCAACCAAACGTTTCCTGTAGTTGCAGATCAGACGTGCACAACGGTCAGGAGTAATTCTTGACCATTCCTCTTTACAGAACTGTTTCAGTTCAGCAATATTCTTGGGATGTCTGGTGTGAAGCGCTTTCTTGAGGTCATGCCACAGCATCTCAATCGGGTTGAGGTCAGGAATCTGACTGGGCCACTCCAGAAGGCGTATTTACTTCTGTTTAAGCCATTCTGTTGTTGATTTACTTCTATGCTTTGGGTCGTTGTCCTGTTGCAACACCCATCTTCTGTTGAGCTTCAGCTGGTGGACAGATGGCCTTAAGTCCTCCTGCAAAATGTCTTGATAAACTTGGGAATTCATTTTTCCTTCGATGATAGCAATCCGTCCATGCCCTGACGCAGCAAAGCAGCCCCAAACCAGTTGGGATGAGGTTTTGATGTTGGTGTCTGTGCCTCTTTTTCTCCACACATAGTATTGTGTGTTTCTTCCAAAAAACTCAGCTTTGGTTTCAACTGTTCACAGAATATTTTGCCAGTACTGCTGTGGAACATCCAGGTGCTCTTGGGCAAACTGTAAACGTGCAGCAATGTTTTTTTCTGGACAGCAGTGGCTTCCTCTGTGGTATCCTCCCATGAAATCCATTCTTGTTTAGTGTTTTACGTATCGTAGATTCGCTAACAGGGATGTTAGCATATGCCAGAGACTTTTGTAAGTCTTTAGCTGACACTCTAGGATTCTTCTTCACCTCATTGAGCAGTCTGCGCTGTGTTCTTGCAGTCATCTTTACAGTACGGCCACTCCTAGGCAGAGTAGCAGCAGTGCTGAACTTTCTCCATTTATAGACAATTTGTCTTACCATGGACTGATGAACAGCAAGGCTTTTGGAACTACTTTTATAACCCTTTCCAGCTTTATACAAGTCAACAATTCTTACTCGTATGTCTTCTGAGAGCTCTTTTGTGCAAGACATCATTCACATCAGGCAATGCTACTTGTGAAAAGCAAACCCAGAACTGGTGTGTGTTTTTTTTATAGGGCAGGGCAGCTGTAACCAACACCTCCAATCTCATCTCATTGATTGGACTCCAGTTGGCTGACACCTCGCTCCAATTAGCTTTTGGAGATGTCGATAGTCTAGGGGTTCACATACTTTTTCCACCTGCACTGTGATTGTTTACATGGTGTGTTTAATAAAAACATGGTAACTTTTAATTCTTTGTGTGTTATTAGTTTAAGCAATTAGAGCCTACAATAACCCAAAAACAGTACCTCACTCCCCAACCTACTGCAACTTGTACAAAAAAAGAGCAAGGATTTTTACAAGGTAAAAAATCTCATTTTATTCAATATAAATCACATGATCATTACAGGTAATGCTCAAAAGTGACAGGACATGGAGACTGAGCCACAAAGGGCTATACAATGTGGAGAATCACAATGGGGGATAATGTTACCATAAACAGCAGGGACAACAATTTATCAGAGGCCGTGAACAAAAGTGTAGTTGCGGGTGCAATTGCTAATCCCTAGTATAAAACAACTACCTGACTATTGTTCACAACATCTGTCCAAGGATGCTGTGGGGTGTTAATGGACGGTGCAATACTACTAATGAAGATGGCATATAACAATGAACTGCAAGCCTCTCGTCCCACCCTGATCCAGCTGCCAAGTTACCTACCCATGTTGCTGCTGTAGAATGGTAACACGATTCCCCCACTGCTTCAACCTTGACTCGTGTTTTGCCACGTAGGCTTCGTCAGGAGGGTATCATGTTACCATTCTACAGCAGCAACATGGGTAGGTAACTTGGCAGCTGGATCAGGGTGGGACAAGAGGCTTGCAGTTCATTGTTATATGCCATCTTCATTAGTAGTATTGCACCGTCCATTGACACCTCACAGCATCCTTGGACAGATGTTGTGAACAATAGTCAGGTAGTTGTTTTATACTAGGGATTAGCAATTGCACCCGCAACTACACTTTTGTTCACGGCCTCTGGTAAATTGTTGTCCCTGCTGTTTATGGTCACATTATCCCCCATTGTGATTCTCCACATGGTATAGCCCTTTGTGGCCCAGTCTCCATGTCCTGTCCCTTTTGAGCATTACCTGTAATGATCATGTGATTTATATTGAAAAAAAATAAGATTTTTTTACCTTGTAAAAATCCTTACTCTTTTTTTGTACAAGTTATTAGTTTAAGCAGACTGATTGTCTATTGTTGTGACTTAGATGAAGATCAGATCACATTTTATGACCAATTTGTGCAGAAATCCATATCATTCTAAAGGGTTCATATACTTTTTCTTGCAACTATGCCTCCCACAGAGGACAGCTTGTCCTTGCCTCTGGGCAGCCTGGCACACATGAGCGACTACATGCTGCAGTGCCTGCGCAACGACAGCAGAGTTGCCCACATTTTAACGTGTGCTGACTACTGGGTGGCCACCCTGCTGGATACCCGATACAAAGACAATGTGCCCACCTTACTTCCTGCACTGGAGCGTGATAGGAAGATGCGCGAGTACAAGCGCACGTTGGTAGACGCGCTACCGAGAGCATTCCCAAATGTCACAGGGGAACAAGTGGAAGCCCAAGGCGAAGGCAGAGGAGGAGCAAGAGGTCGCCAACGCAGCTGTGTCACGGCCAGCTCCTCTGAGGGCAGGGTTAGCATGGCAGAGATGTGGAAAAGTTTTGTCACCACGCCACAGCTAACTGCACCACCACCTGATACGGAACGTGTTAGCATGAGGCAACATTTCACTAACATGGTGGAACAGTACGTGTGCACACCCCTCCACGTACTGACTGATGGTTCGGCCCCATTCAACTTCTGGGTCTCCAAATTGTCCACGTGGCCAGTGCTAGCCTTTTATGCCTTGGAGGTTTTGTCTGAACGTGTATTCAGCACAGCAGGGGGCGTCATTACAGACAAACGCAGCCGCCTGTCTACAGACAAGGTGGACAAGCTGACGTTCATAAAAATGAACCAGGCATGGATCCCACAGGACCTGTCCATCCCTTGTGCAGATTAGACATTTATAACTACCTCCCCTTAACCATATATTCTTGTACTCCAGGGAACATCTTCATTCAATCCTCTTTTTTTAATTTTACCATTATATTGGGGGCAACCCAAAGTTGAATGAACCTCTCCTCTGTCTGGGTGCCGGGGCCTAAAAATATCTGACAGTGGCCTGTTCCAGTGGTGGGTGACATGAAGCCTGATTCTCTGCTATGACATGAAGCCTGATTCTCTGCTATGGGACCTCTCTCCTCTGTCTGGGTGCCGGGGCCGAAATATCTGACAGTGGCCTGTTCCAGTGGTGGGTGACATGAAGCCTGATTCTCTGCTATGGGACCTCTCTCCTCTGTCTGGGTGCCGGGGCCTAAAAATATCTGACAGGGGCCTGTTCCCGTGGTGGGTGACATGAAGCCTGATTCTCTGCTATGACATGAAGCCTGATTCTCTGCTATGGGACCTCTCTCCTCTGTCTGGGTGCCGGGGCCTAAATATCTGACAGTGGCCTGTTCCAGTGTTGGGTGACATGAAGCCTGATTCTCTGCTATGACATGAAGCCTGATTCTCTGCTATGAGACCTCTCTCCTCTGTCTGGGTGCCGGGGCCTAAAAATATCTGACAGTGGCCTGTTCCAGTGGTGGGTGACATGAAGCCTGATTCTCTGCTATGACATGAAACCTGATTCTCTGCTATGGGACCTCTCTCCTCTGTCTGGGTGCCGGGGCCTAAATATCTGACAGTGGCCTGTTCCAGTGGTGGGTGACATGAATCCTGATTCTCTGCTATGGGACCTCTCTCCTCTGTCTGGGTGCCGTGTAGTGTACGGGGACGGTAATGTCCGTCACTACCAAAGGGTCACTTGTTGTGCTGTCGTTCCCCTTTATTTATGGGGAGGTTGATATGAGTGAAGATAATGTAATGTGATGCTATGTATTTCCCTGTTACTGTGAAATGTGCATGTACAGGCCTGCTAGGGGTGTCATTCCAGCTCTTAGTCACTAGAGGGAGCTAGGGAGCCCTAGTTTATATAAGGCCCAGTCAGGGTAAGGAAAGTCAGTCTAGTCTAAAGTCAGTCTACAGCAGTTGGAGTTTAGACTATGTCAGAGTCAAGTCCAGGCCGGAAGCCTGCAGACCAGGAGAGGGTATTACAATCCCTGTAACCGGGTTCCAGATTCAAAGAGAAGGTTCCCCTCCTGAATTCACATATGCAGAAGCAGGAACACCTTATTTAAAGAGCCTGAGGAAGCTGAGAGAGAGACAGAGGCAAAACCCAGGAAAGCAAGAGGTACTCAAGACAACAGAGGAGGTACTTTATAAAGATAAAACCAAGGATATATGCCAGAGCTAGGGTATTGGGCCTTGGAGAAGATTTTCTATGTTCCAGGATCAGTCAGGAATAGAGTGCAAGCCGCCTGTACTGCAAGTCCTGTGTTTAACACTCTGAAGTCACCTTGCTATGTCTATATTACCTGCATCAAATGTACTGCAACAAACTGTCTGCAAAGGAACTGCGTTTCCAGCTATGCCCATGTATGATGACTACTAAAGTTTGAGTTCTGCTTTAACATCACGTGGTTCCTCAGTTATTCCTGCTATCAGCAAACGGCGTGCCACCGTTTAATTGGCACTGGCGTCACGAACATTTCCTATCATCCCCTGCCCTTGCAGAGAGTCAGCCGTCTCAGGTTAGTGTCTATTGCACTACAACACCCAGGAAC
The DNA here is from genome assembly GCF_905171765.1 of Bufo bufo. Classification (NCBI taxonomy): domain Eukaryota; kingdom Metazoa; phylum Chordata; class Amphibia; order Anura; family Bufonidae; genus Bufo; species Bufo bufo. Next base: position 166,206,969 of record NC_053390.1, on the reverse strand, counting down.
ATTTCTAAACATAACTTGAGTACGCTGCACCTCTCTTTTGGCGTCACGAACAGGATACGCACGCTTTCTAGTGCAAGAAGCGTGAACTTTGTGCCTTATACAGTTGCCCTGTGACCAAAGTGACAAATTGCCTGTTTTATTAAAGTGGACTTTGTGGACTGAAAAACATACCAAAAGTGTCCCTAAAACCTTCAAAAAAGCACTGTGCAGTGTTGCGCTATCAAGAGGAAGAAAATCGCCGCATTGGAGTGTGGTTTTATGGACTTTTCAACATCCTGCTTGCTGTCAGTGAATATACAGCGGTTTTTGCTAAAGATGGCCGCTGAGCTTGCTGAATTTACTGCTGCGTCATCTTCATCCCGAAAAAGCGGGAAAAATTGGCGCTCTTTTGATGAAAAAGCGGGAAAGAGTTCAAGGTCAGGCGCCACAGCCTGCCTGGACATTTGCATGTCTGCCAGCATGAACTCCGCCTTCCATATACTGGAATACCTGGGGGGCGGCCTCCCAGTGCAATGGGAGGATCTGGCTGAACTTATTGGCGCCATCCTGTCGCTCTCCAGAGAAGGATCGAGCATGTTGGAGAGTGAGCACTGCTTTGCTGCTACGTCCGCGCCTGAAATACCGAACATGGATATTGGTGTAGAGCCAGAAGAGGCTCCACCGGCCTACTCTCCGGGACCGGAGAAACCCGCCTGCCCACCACGGGAGAAAGAACCAGAGCCCTGCTATGGCTCTTGGAGAGACTTCTTTCAGCCCTCTTTCAAGTGGTCTTCATTAATGGCAGAGATCCGGGAGGCCGCTATAAAGCGGAATACAAAGACTAAAATATATTATGAGGAACTGACCAAGACTATCCATGAACGACACACCAACACTCAACCCCGCCTGGAAAGGAGAAAGGGGTTGGTGGTGTCCTTTGACAAAGCCCGTGGCTACGGGTTCATCCAAGATTACCTAACTGGCAGAGACTTGTACGTCAACAGGAGATCTGTCAAGCGAGACTACCTCCCTTCGTATCAACACAGCCTCCGCGAGGGAGAGGAAGTGGAGTTCACCCCTGCCGAGAGCCTGAGAGGCCCATATGCAACTGCCGTGACCCGTCCTAAGCGAGAACCTGAGGACTGGGAGGCAGAAGAAGACTACTCTGGCTGCGAGCGGGAACCTGAGCGCTCTCCAGAACTGGCCCATCACGCCTTCCAGGAGCGGAGCTCCTTCATTGGGCCTAATGTCTTCTGGCAGCCAACCGTGTTGGAAAAATGGGTGAGCCCCTATCCTTCCCCCGAGCTGCCTCGCCGGGAGAAAACCATCCAGGACATGGAGAACTTCAAAAGACTTAGCGATACCTTCGAGAATATCCGGAAGGGTCGTAGCCCTGATGCGCCACCAGAACCTGCAGAGGCCGCGTCCGAGGTATCTTTGCCTGAACCTGCGCCGGCGGCGCCAGCAGTTGACAGCGACTCTGACACGGAAAGCATCGGTGACCAGATTGTCCGGCTGGAGGAAAAGTTGCGGGAGCTGCGCAAGATCGCGACCGCCAGGATCCGGCCGCCGCCGAAGAAGGACGAGGTAAGGGTGCCTGTCACCACCCGTAACCCCCCGTCTGCTAATGTTGCTCCGTCAAGGCCCCAAGGGAGACCCGTTATTCCTGGAAATTGCTGCACAGAGCCCACCGGACCGCTTGCGGCGGCGGTACCAAGTCCACTACATCCCACAATCCTTATGCCGGGACCGGTACGGTCCACAAGAGTGTATACCCCTAGGCCTATGGGGCCAATACCTATCCGGGGTCCCTTCACTTTACAGCTGCCCCCTAACACAGTGATGTGGGCACATCCTCCTGTAGAGGACTACTACAGGCCATATTTGCCAGCAGGGCCGGGAGATTATGACATGCCTCTGTAAATCAACCTGCTAGGCCTTTGATTTATGTTTCCAAGGAATTATGTTGAGAACTTAATCCTTCCAGGACAGGAGTCCTATGTTTCCCTGGTCCTTTGTTGCTGCTGCCAGTTCATCCACGGCTCAGTGGTAGGTGTTAACCACTGAAATATCAAGGTCAACAAAGCCAAGTTTGTTTCCAGGATCTCCTGCCCGCTTTTGCTACCCCACGCCAAGTTGTGCCTGTTCCTTAGTTGCACCTTTTATCCCTAACCCCTTTTCAGGTTGATCAGGGGTATTACAGCACTTGTTTTATATTGTGCAACTTGATATTAAGGAACTGTGCCCGGAGATGGACTCAAAAGAACCTGAGCCTCTGAGATTTTCGCTCTTTTAAAGGAAATGTGCCCAGAGATGGACTCCACCGCATGAGAGCATCTGTGATTTAATAGGAAAATAACCTGGGTACGGACTCATATTTGTTCTTTGAGCCTCCAAGAACTTTTATACTGTTTTATCTTTTATTGCTGTTCTATTAAGGACAATTTGCACATATGGACTATCCTGGTAATAATGTTACGCTGTGCCAGGTCAGCGCCCCAGTTCCATTCACTATCCTGCGAGAAGAGAACGACGCCCCTTGTCACTACCCTTCACCTTTATCAATTGGACCTGATAGGAATGTAAATGCAGATGAATCACATATATGTATGCCTGCATGTGTCTTCTTCTGTTTCAGGTAGAGATTCCAGTTGGGCGGGCCCTGATGGAGTACGAGGTCGTACTCAGCTTAAAGTAGTGGGGTATGTAGTGTACGGGGACGGTAATGCCCGTCACTACCAAAGGGTCACTTGTTGTGCTGTCGTTCCCCTTTATTTATGGGGAGGTTGATATGAGTGAAGATAATGTAATGTGATGCTATGTATTTCCCTGTTACTGTGAAATGTGCATGTACAGGCCTGCTAGGGGTGTCATTCCAGCTCTTAGTCACTAGAGGGAGCTAGGGAGCCCTAGTTTATATAAGGCCCAGTCAGGGTAAGGAAAGTCAGTCTAGTCTAAAGTCAGTCTACAGCAGTTGGAGTTTAGACTATGTCAGAGTCAAGTCCAGGCCGGAAGCCTGCAGACCAGGAGAGGGTATTACAATCCCTGTAACCGGGTTCCAGATTCAAAGAGAAGGTTCCCCTCCTGAATTCACATATGCAGAAGCAGGAACACCTTATTTAAAGAGCCTGAGGAAGCTGAGAGAGAGACAGAGGCAAAACCCAGGAAAGCAAGAGGTACTCAAGACAACAGAGGAGGTACTTTATAAAGATAAAACCAAGGATATACGCCAGAGCTAGGGTATTGGGCCTTGGAGAAGATTTTCTATGTTCCAGGATCAGTCAGGAATAGAGTGCAAGCCGACTGTACTGCAAGTCCTGTGTTTAACACTCTGAAGTCACCTTGCTATGTCTATATTACCTGCATCAAATGTACTGCAACAAACTGTCTGCAAAGGAACTGCGTTTCCATCTATGCCCATGTATGATGACTACTAAAGTTTGAGTTCTGCTTTAACATCACGTGGTTCCTCAGTTATTCCTGCTATCAGCAAACGGCGTGCCACCGTTTAATTGGCACTGGCGTCACGAACATTTCCTATCATCCCCTGCCCTTGCAGAGAGTCAGCCGTCTCAGGTTAGTGTCTATTGCACTACAACACCCAGGAACATTTCTAAACATAACTTGAGTACTCTGCAGCCGGGGCCTAAAAATATCTGACAGTGGCCTGTTCCAGTGGTGGGTGACATTAAGCCTGATTCTCTGCTATGACATGAAGCCTGATTCTCTGCTATGGGACCTCTCTCCTCTGTCTGGGTGCCGGGGCCTAAATATCTCACAGTGGCCTGTTCCAGTGGTGGGTGACATGAAGCCTGATTCTCTGCTATGGGACCTCTCTCCAATTGATATTGGTTAATTTTTATTTATTTATTTATTTTTAAATTCATTTCCCTATCCACATTTGTTTGCAGGGGATTTACCTACATTTTGCTGCATTTTGCAGCCCTCTAGCCCTTTCCATGGCTATTTTACAGCCTTTTTAGTGCCGAAAAGTTTGGGTCCCCATTGACTTCAATGGGGTTCGGGTTCCGGGCGAAGTTCGGGTCGAGTTCGGATCCCGAACCCGAACATTTTCGGGAAGTTCGGCCGAACTTCTCGAACCCGAACATCCAGGTGTTCGCTCAACTCTAATCAGGACACTACCAGACCGTGTGGATACCTCTGTAATGGTGGCTGTGAATGACTGCTATGTGCAGGGCTGATGATGTCACTAGAGTTCATAGGCTACAAGTAATGGAAGCTGAAGTGGGTCAAACTTCTAGTGTTAAGAGAGCTGCAGTGTATATAAAACGGCCACTAGATGGTGCAGTTACACAATAAACAGAGAATTATACATTATAAAACATATTAACTATGCATAAATGAACAATAACAAACTGCTGAAGATATGACACCTAAGGAGACGGAAGATCATGGTTTAGGATGGAAGATCATGGACTAGAATGAATGGGGGCGTTGTTGTTACATCTAGATGCTCTGCTCTCTCTGCAACTGCCACGCCCTCTCCACTTTGATTGACAGGGCCAGGCAGTGTAAATGTCATCCTGCAGCAGTTGCAGAGTGCAAATCTATTGACAGATGCCCGTTAAGGCCATTTGTAAATGCAATTCATTTGCATAACACGTTAACATTGCCAGCACCCAAATAAAACATTCGTAGTATACAGAGATGTGAGTTGTAACAAACTGTCAGCAGATTTGTACCTATAAGCCTGGTTGACCTGTTGTATGTGCATTTGGCAGTTGAAGGCATCTGTGTTGGTCCTATGTTCATACAGTGGATATAAAAAGTCTACACACCCCTGTTAAAATGTCATGTTTTGCTGTAAAAAAAAAAAACAGAGACAAAAAAAAATTATTTCAGAACTTTTTCCACCTTTAATGTAACCTATAAACTGTACAACTCAATTGAAAAGCAAACTGAAATCTTTTAGGTAGAAGGAAGAAAAAATATAAACATAAAATAATATGGTTGCATAAGTGTGCACACCCTTAAAGGGATTCTGTCACCAGGTTTCACCCCCTCCAGATAAAAATATGGTTATGTTCATGTAGCTTTCACGATTGCTAATGTGGTCTTATAAATGTAATCTGAAGGCTCATTTTGCTCAAAAATCGCTATTACTGACCTGTCAATCAACAGAATAAGGTGCCCAAGGAGATGTAAATGGATCCAAGCTGCCGCCCGCACCCGCCGCAGTTCGTGCCCAGCTCCGCCTTTCCCGACCTCAGCACCGCCTCATAATCTTCTGTGACGCCTCCCGCTCTCCCGCTCTCCCCGCTCCTCCAGCTGTAACATCGCTGTGACGCCTCCCCCCTCCTCCTGCTGTAACATCGCTGTGACTCCTCCCGCTCTCCCTCCCTCCCCCCTCCTCCTGCTGTAACATCGCTGTGACGCCTCCCCCCTCCTCCTGCTGTAACATTGCGAGGTTACAGCAGGAGGAGGGGGGAGGGAGGGAGAGCGGGAGATTTGCCCACTCTTCTTTGCAAAAACACTCCAAATCTGTCAGATTGCGATGGCATCTCCTGCGCACATCCCTCTTCAGATCACCCCACAGATTTTCAATCGGATTCAGGTCTGGGCTCTGGCTGGGCCATTCCAAAACTTTAATCTTCTTTTGGTGAAGCCATTCCTTTGTTGATTTGGATGTATGCTTTGGGTCGTTGTCATGCTGAAAGATGAAGTTCCTCTTCATGTTCAGCTTTCTAGCAGAAGCCTGAAGGTTTTGTGCGAATATTGACTGGTATTTGGAACTGTTCATAATTCCCTCTAGCTTAGCTAAGGCCCCAGTTTCAGCTGAAGAAAAACAGCCCCAAAGTATGATGAGATGCTGCCACCACAATGCTTCACTGTGGGTATGGTGTACTTTTGGTGATGTGCAGTGTTGTTTTTGGGCTAAACATATCTTTTGGAATTATGGCCAAAAAGTTCAACCTTGGTTTCGTCAGACCATAACACCTTTTCCCACATGCTTTTGGGAGACTCCAGATGTGTTTTTGCAAAATGCAGTCTGGCTTGGATGTTTTTCTTTGTGAGAAAAGGCTTTCGTCTTGCCACTCTACCTCATAGCCCAGACATATGAAGAATACGGGAGATTGTTGTCACATGTACCACGCAGCCAGTACTTGCCAGATATTCCTGCAGCTCCTTTAATGTTGCTGTAGGACTCTTGGTAGCCTCCCAGACTAGTTTTCCTCTCGTCTTTTCATCAATTTTGGAGGGACATCCAGTTCTTGGTAATGTCACGCGGTCGGTACCTGAGTTAGTCTGGCAGTCCACCCACAACCAAATACTGGACCTGTTTAATTTGGTAGCCTGTCTCTGTCCAGTGAGTCCACCAAGGTTATGTTGGTAACTGGTACTCCCGGTCTCTGTGTTGCTCAATGGCTTGGAGTGGAGGTTGCTTTGTGTGCAGGGATCAGCGGTACTCTGCCCTGGTGCCAGCGCTACCACGGAAGAAGCCTGGTTGGAGCCTGGTTGTTGGAGGGGGAGACCGACTGTCTCCCCTTCGGCTAAACAGCCCTGTTGCTGGGAAACAGGACCGACTGTCCCTACCCCCTGTGCTGTAAGTGCAGAGACCACGGTCCCATCTGCACTGTTGTGGGGCTTACTGTCTCCCCCTGTTGCATTAAGCTGCCGCTGGGGAGAGGGGGTAACGAGCTCCTCTCCCATATATACTTCCAGCCACTGGGGAGGGCGATCGACCGTCTCTGCTCCCAATACAGTGTCCTGCTGCTGGGGAAAGGAGACTGGGCTCTCTATTCCCTGCTGGGCACTCTGCCGCTGGGGGACAGGACCGACTGTCTCTGCCCCCTGTAACTCAGCCTGCCACTGGGGAATGGAGACTGGGCTCCCAATTCCCAATAAATCACATTGCCGCTGGGGGACAGGACCGACTGTCTCTGCCCCCTGTATCTCAGCCTGCCGCTGGGGAATGGAGACTAAGCTCCCAATTCCCTGCAGGACCGGTGGAGAGACCTCGGTCCCATCTCCACCAGCCCCCTGGGGTTCTTCCCAGTAAACCTCCACAATATCTTCCCAGCTGAAGAGGTCTGGCTCTGGGTCTGTCACTCTGCTCTCCTGCTGAGCCTTCTTACTGGAGTGGAACAGCTGCTGGTAGCCCTGTTCCAGCTCCATCTCCCGGGTCACCAGGTGGACCAGGTCCTGCTCAATCTCATAAGTGTCGTCCCAGTCATACCTGCTCTCCCTCCATTCCAAGAGATCACGGAACCGGGCTTGTGTAGGGCTCCCAAACTCCAGCTCTGAAAAAGTCTCCCATAACAAGCCAGGCCCATCAAACTCCTCTACCTCTGGCTTGTCATGCTCAGCTGTCCTGGGTAGGTACTGTGCCCCATACCACCAGAGCGCCTGGTAGGCATCTTCCAGCCACAGCTCCTGCCATGCTAGGTGTTCCAATATCTTTACCCATTCCTCCCGGGGCTGCTCTCCCAGGAAGAGCATCCACAGGGCTACTCACTTCTGAAACCGCTGGTCTTCCGTGGGGAGTCTCTCGTCCCGCATATACTCCACAATACCCAGCGCCTGGTACCAGATGCCTTTGCGGACTGAATCTCGGTCATCCATGACACCCTCATCGTACTCCACTGCTGTTTCCATTCTGGTGCTGTCAGGGTCGCTGTACTAGGACATGCGTTGCCCTCAAATCATAAAATCCATGGAATGGTGTCTCCTGTAGCTGTCCTTCTGGCTGTGGGAACGATCCCGTCGCTTGCCATCAATGTAAAGGATCTCCTGACACCCCGACTGCGTACCTACATTGATGGATGCCCCCAGTGCCTCCAGAGGCCTCCAAGCACTCCGCTCGACACCGATACCACCACAGGAACCAGAAACAGGAACAGCTCTTACAAGAGCTAGGAGTAATAGCCAGGGGAGTATACACGTATATCAATCCCCACACACATGAGATGAGGCTCTATGTTGAATGTATAACAGGAACTCTTTATTGAACACACAGCATTGACTTATATACAGGGTGGGCCATTTATATGGATACACCTTAATAAAATGGGAATGGTTGGTGATATTAACTTCCTGTTTGTGGCACATTAGTATATGTGAGGGGGGAAACTTTTCAAGATGGGTGGTGACCATGGCGGCCATTTTGAAGTCGGCCATTTTGAATCCAACTTTTGTTTTTTCAATAGGAAGAGGGTCATTTGACACATCAAACTTATTGAGGATTTCACAAGAAAAACAATGGTGTGCTTGGTTTTAACGTAACTTTATTCTTTCATGAGTTATTTACAAGTTTCTGACCACTTACAAAATGTGTTCAATGTGCTGCCCATTGTGTTGGATTGTCAATGCAACCCTTTTCTCCCACTCTTCACACACTGATAGCAACACCGCAGGAGAAATGCTAGCACAGGCTTTCAGTATCCGTAGTTTCAGGTGCTGCACATCTTGTATCATCTGAAGGCAATCATCTATGCTGTGAAGATACGAGATGTGCAGCACCTGAAACTACGGATACTGGAAGCCAGTGCTAGCATTTCTCCTGCGGTGTTGCTATCAGTGTGTGAATAGTGGGAGAAAAGGGTTGCATTGACAATCCAACACAATGGGCAGCACATTGAACACATTTTATAAGTGGTCAGAAGCTTGTAAATAACTCATGAAAGAATAAAGTTACGCTACAACCAAGCACACCATTGTTTTTCTTGTGAAATTCCCAATAGGTTTGATGTGTCACATGACCCTCTTCCTATTGAAAAAACTAAAGTTGGATTCAAAATGGCCGACTTCAAAATGGTCACCATGGTCACCACCCATCTTGAAAAGTTTCCCCCCTCACATATACTAATGTGCCACAAACAGGAAGTTAATATCACCAACCATTCCCATTTTATTAAGGTGTATCCATACAGGCCCACCCTGTACACATGACATACTGAGGACATGACATAGCAGCCAATCCTGTACAGTTTAAACACAAAACTAACCCTATTCAACAAACACAATGGCATTGTCTGTGACGCAATTAACAAACACACTGGCATTGTCTTTGACACAATTAACTAACTCAATGGCATGGTCTGTGACGCAATTAACAAAATACAATTACCAAAACACATTGGGCTCTGCCTGTGATACAATTACAAAACATAATCGGCTAACTTAATCACTCACAGGCAGAAAACACACATTTTTCCCAAAACACAGAAAACACCTCAAAACCCCACATATCCCCATAATGTATACATCCATGGATAGCTCTGATCTGGGTGAACAACATAACCAAAAATCACCCAGATCCGAGCAGGGGTTCCCGAATTCCATGGAAGTCATATTTGGCCGACCGCAAGCATGGCTTTCCTGCCCAAAACAGTTCCACAGATTTAAGCTGTACGGCCGGTCTGTCTTCTCCTTCAAAGTTAGTATATGGGCCATAATTCTGAGGCAAGAGGCTGGCAAACAGGCCCCTCCAAAACCCAGTGGCGAGGTTAGTTTCGCCACAGGTATTTACATCCAAATCAGGTGAACGGTGTAGGATTTACAACAGTTTGCATATGTGCCTCCCACTTGTTAAGGGACCAAAAGTAATGGGACAATTGTTTTCTCGGCTGTTCCATGGCCAGGTGTGTGTTATTCCCTCATTATCCCAATTACAATGAGCAGATAAAAGGTCCAGAGTTCATTTCAAGTGTGCTATTTGCATTTGGAATCTGTTGCTGTCAACTCTCAAGATGAGATCCAAAGAGCTGTCACTATCAGTGAAGCAAGCCATCATTAGGCTGAAAAAACTAAACAAATCCATCAGAGAGATAGCAAAAACATTAGGCGTGGCCAAAACAACTGTTTGGAACATTATTAAAAAGAAGGAATGCACCGGTGAGCTCAGCAACACCAAAAGTACCGGAAGACCACGGAAAACAACTGTGGTGGATGACCGAAGAATTCTTTCCCTGGTGAAGAAAACACCCTTCACAACAGTTGGCCAGATCAAGAACACTCTCCAGGAGGTAGGTGTATGTGTGTCAAAGACAGCAATCAAGAGAAGACTTCAGCAGAGTGAATACAGAGGGTTCACCACAAGATGTAAACCATTGGTGAGCCTCAAAATCAGGAAGGCCAGATTAGAGTTTTCCCAACAACATCTTAATAAACTTCACAGTTCTGGAACAACATCCTATGGACAGATGAGACCAAGATCAACTTGTACCAGAGTGATGGGAAGAGAAGAGTATGGAGAAGGAAAGGAACTATTCATGATCCTAAGCATACCACCTCATCAGTGAAGCATGGTGGTGGTAGTGTCATGGCGTGGGCATGTATGGCTGCCAATGGAACTGGTTGTCTTGTATTTATTGATGATGTGACTGCTGACAAAAGAAGCAGGATGAATTCTGAAGTGTTTCGGGCAATATTATCTGCTCATATTCAGCCAAATGCTTCAGAACTCATTGGACGGCGCTTCACAGTGCAGATGGACAATGACCCAAAGCATACTGCAAAAGCAACCAAAGAGTTTTTTAAGGGAAAGAAGTGGAATGTTATGCAATGGCCAAGTTAATCACCTGACCTGAATCCGATTGAGCATGCATTTCACTTGCTGAAGACAAAACTGAAGGGAAAATGCCCCAAGAACAAGCAGGAACTGAAGACAGTTGCAGTAGAGGCCTGGCAGAGCATCACCAGGGATGAAACCCAGCGTCTGGTGATGTCTATGCGTTCCAGACTTTAGGCTGTAATTGACTGCAAAGGATTTGCAACCAAGTATTAAAAAGTGAAAGTTTGATTTATGATTATTATTATGTCCCATTACTTTTGTCCCTTAACAAGTGGGAGGCACATATGCAAACTGTTGTAATTCCTACACCGTTCACCTGATTTGGATGTAAATACCCTCAAATTAAAGCTGACAGTCTGCAGTTAAAGCCCATCTTGTTAGTTTTATTTCAAATCCATTGTGGTGGTGTATAGAGCCAAAAATGATAGAATTGCGTCGATGTCCCAATATTTATGGAGCTGACTGTATCTGCACAGTATACATCTTCATAATTCTGCATACACATAGTTTTACTGACACTTAGACATACCGCATTCCTGATGGGGTAGAGGAATAGTGTATGTAGCAGATGGAAGAGTGCACAGAAGGAGCCTTTTTTTTCTTTTTTTTTGGGCAGCTGCTGCTGCTGGGACCAGCACTGGAAAGTTTCTTTCAATCAAGCAGTAGAATTTACAGGTTGGCACTCAACATTAAAGTAATACTCCTTTTCTGCTGCCATCAGTGCCATCTCTATTTTCCCCAGCAGTCTATTACCTATGGGCATGTAGCAGCAGGTCCCCAGGGACCCATGGCAATCAGAGGCATCAGGTGTGCAGAAATATGCAGGCTTACAGTATGCAGAGAATGCAGTGTGTAGGGTGGCCAGGGCTTCTGGGCAGTAGCATTACATGTCACGCACAGTGACTCATTGGCTGTTACATAACGCTACGTTCCTGCAGCACACTATGCACTATATGGTACAAATCTCGAAGGCAGTAAGAACTATTGCGTAGTTACTGCATCAGCCCAGCATGAACCCACCCCAACCCTGGCTTTCAACAAGCCACACATCCACAAGGTTGGAGAGGGTTGTGGCAGTGGCAACAGTAGCTGCCATCAAAATAAAAAATAGCGTTACCTCAAAACCAAGTGCCACCCTCAAATAGTGCCTTGTGACAAATACGGCCCTGCTTGGCTGAGAGATATGCCTTCATGAATAATTTGTCCTGCCTATAGAAGCAAAATAATAAAGTAGCACAGTTGGTTACTGAAAAGTTTAGTTCCAGGATGATGATCTTAAAATGTTCTTCTGATTATAAACTATTTTCCATAAAAATATATAAGAAACTTTGTAATACAGTATATTTTATTAGAGAAATATTCCTTTTTCCACTTATCAGGTTTCTTTCCTTTTGAATGATCTCTCACTCTGAATCCACTGATCTAATCTGTCTTCAGAGATGAGAGGGCTTCTCTACTTCACTGAGAGATCAGGTCACATACTACCTATAGAAGTCTATAGACATTAGTCGATAACCTCTTAAATGCTTGCTTGGCTGAATGGGCATAAATTCCCATGGGCACTCTCCAAAATTCTTCAGAAAGCTTTATTAGAAGAATTAAGACTTTTATAGCCACCACAGACAGAAGGGAGCCCAACTCTATATAATTTCTTATATGGCAGGTGTTGGGGAGTTCAGCAAATAGAATTTATCTATCTATCTATAGACGAGATTGTTGGTACTTTTCAGTTATAGAAAGAAAAACCCACAATGGTCACTAAAATAACTTAAAACTGACAAAAGTAATAATAAATAAAAATGTACTCAAAATCAGCTAATGAAAATCAGACATTGCTTTTGCATGGGCCAAAGAAAGCTAAGGAGAAAGTTCTCAGGAGATTAGAAAGAAAATTATAGACAAACATGTTAAATATAAGGCTTAAAAGACCATCGCCAAACAGCTTTATGTTCTTGTTACTAGTGATGAGCGGCAGGTGCCATATTCGATTTCGACGAAATTCGCGAATATTCGATAGAATATTCGTTTCATATTTGTCGAAATCGAATATTCGTCATTATTCTAGTTATCGCGATTATTATGCGATTTAAATAATCGCGTATTGCGATTTTAACTTAAGGCTACTTTCCTATTGGTTTGATATCTAGAATTAGCGAATATGACGAATGTATTTGTCATATTCCTCAAAACGAAGATAACGAAGTATTCTACATCGTCGTTTTAGCTACCTATTCATCAACTTCGCTAATTCTAGCAATCAAATAGGAAAGTTGACTATAGAGACAGCTAAGTTTAATTCGCTATGCGATTATATTACTTTGCTTTTTTAAAAAAAAATTGAATAGTTAAATACTTTATTATAATGATTCTATTTATAAAAAAAAAAAAGCAAAGTAATATAATCGCATAGCGAATTAAACACAGCTGTCTCTATAGTCATTGTCAACCTTCCTATTTGATTGCTAGAATTAGCGAAGTTGACGAATAGGTAGCTAAAACGAAGATGTAGAATACTTCGTTATCTTCGTTTTGAGGAATATGACGAATACATTCGTCATATTCGCTAATTCTACCAAGCCAACCATAGTAAACCAGGTCCAAGTTGAAATAGCAATTCGATTAATTCAAGTTATAATAATCGAATTGCGATTTCAACTTAGCACTGCTATATTCCATATTAGGCTAGAATTAACGAATATGGAATATAGCAGTGCTAAGTTGAAATCGCAATTCTATTATTATAACTTGAATTAATCGAATTGCTATTTCAACTTGGACCTGGTTTACTTTGGTTGACTTGGTAGAATTAGCGAATATGACGAATGTATTCGTCATATTCCTCAAAACGAAGATAACAAAGTATTCTACATCTTCGTTTTAGCTACCTATTCGTCAACTTCGCTAATTCTAGCAATCAAATAGGAAGGAACTATAGAGACTGTAACGGTCGCGTACACACACACACAGGGGGAAGGGAAGTGATCACTGCGCTCCACCCTTACCCCTGGCCCTGCCTACTTGCCTCGCGAGTCCTAATGACAGGGGACAACTGGACGGCAATCCCTAACTTGGAGTAAGTGCAGGGATGACAGACAGACAAACAACAGGACGTGAACGGACCGAGTCAATACCAGGAAAGCTGCAAAGTACAAATGGAGCAAGCAGAGAATTGTCAGGAGAAGCCGGGGTCATAAATACCAGGAGAGCAGAGAAGTACAAGAGGAGTCCTAAGAGAGTAGTCAGGTGGGAGCCGAGGTCACAATACCAGGACGGATGCGCAGTACAGGAGGATCAGGCAAAAGGATGGTCAAGGAACAGGATCAGGTAAGTATTCAGCAGTCCAACAAATACCAGGAACCTAGAAATTAACAGGCAACCTGTAGCCAGCAGGCTGCCTGTATTTATAGTGGGGAGTGAGGGTCATGTGACGTGGCCAGCGTCACATGACCGACAGACCAACCAGTCGAGCACCGAGTGATAGCTCGGCGCTCAAGGCAGACTTAGGAGCAAGGAGCCACCCAGCTAGTAAAGCCGCCCTGGGAATGAGGTCAAACACAGAACCTCATTCCAAAAGCTAAGCAACAGTTCTGCGGGCAATGGGGGACCGAGTGCACCTTCGGAACCCCGTGACAGTACCCCCCCTTTTACGAGGGGCCACCGGACCCAAGACTTCAGGCGATGGCTTTTCAGGGTGTTCTAAATGAAATTTACGAACAAGTCTAGGAGCATGAACCTCCCTGGCAGGTACCCAAGATCTCTCTTCAGGTCCATACCCCTTCCAGTGAATCAGGTACTGCAAGGAATTACGCACCTTCCTGACATCCACTATTTTAGACACCACATACTCGACAGCATCATTAACAAGAACTGGCGGAGGCGAGGCTTTTGATGGTACTACCGGTTCAAAATATTTTTTAAGCAGAGATTTATGGAACACATTATGAATGTGGAATGACTCGGGCAGCTCCAACCTAAAAGATACCGGGTTAATCACTTCTGTGATCTTATATGGTCCAATAAAACGAGGAGCAAATTTTTTAGAAGTTACCTTGAGAGATAGATTCTTGGAGGACAACCATACTTTATCCCCAACCTGAAAGTTTACCCCCCTTGAACGTCTCCTATCGTCCTTGAGTTTTTGAGAACATTGAGCCTTTTCTAGGTTCGATTGAACCCGGGCCCAAACTGTGCACAGTTCGGAGGAGAGTTTATCAGCTTCAGGGTTAGAGGAGGAGACGGACGACCCAGAATGAAAACAGGGATGAAAACCATGGTTACAAAAGAAAGGGGAGACCCCAGCAGAAGAATTGACACGGTTATTCAGAGCAAATTCAGCCAATGGAAGGAATTTGACCCATAATTGCTGGTCATCAGCAACATACAACCTCAGGAATTGTTCCACAGACTGATTAAGGCGTTCAGTCTGCCCATTACTCTCAGGATGGTAGGCGGAAGAAAAAGACAACGAAATTTTACATCTTTGACAGAAGGCTCTCCAGAATTTGGACACAAACTGCACACCCCTGTCCGAAACAATATTTTCCGGGATACCATGCAATCGAACAATTTCTTTCACAAAAATAGACGCCAGGGTTTTGGCATTCGGGAGTTTAGACAGGGGAATGAAATGGACCATCTTGCTAAACCTATCCACCACTACCCACACTACAGTCTTACCCTCCGCCAGCGGTAGGTCAGTTATAAAGTCCATCGAGATATGGGACCAGGGTCTACTGGGAATGGGTAGGGGTCGTAGGTTACCAGCAGGGCGAGTCCTAGGTGTCTTGGACCTGGCACAAACCTCACAGGCTGACACATAGGACTTGACATCCCTAGTTAGAGTGGGCCACCAATAAGATCTAGAAACCAGATCCTTAGTGCCCTCAACACCCGGATGTCCACAAAAGGCAGAATCGTGACACTCACCCAACAGCTGGAGACGAAATTGTACGGGAACAAACAACTTATCTGTTGGGGTGGATACCGGTGCCAGATGTTGTTCCGACCTAATGCGAGCCGAGATATCCTGGGTAAGAGCTGCTAAGAAGATTTTTGCTGGTAGGACGGATTCAGGTGGTACCTCAGTAGGTTGAAAAGCCTAGAAGCTCCGAGATAATGCGTCCGCCTTCACATTTTTACTTCCCGGCCTGAACGTGATGGAAAAATCAAAACAAGTAAAAAACAGAGCCCATCTGGCTTGACGGGGATTCAACCTCTTAGCAGACTCGAGAAACATAAGGTTTTTATGGTCAGTGACAACAGTTACACAATGCCTTGCCCCCTCCAGAAAATGCCTCCACTCCTCAAATGCCCATTTAATGGCCAGCAGCTCCCTATTCCCTATGTCGTAGTTTCTCTCCGTGGGAGAGAATTTCCTGGAGAAGAAGGCACATGGTCTCAGATTAGTGAGGCTGGCAGGACCTTGTGAAAGGACTGCTCCTGCGCCGTCCTCGGACGCATCCACCGCCACAATAAAAGGTTTCTCCTGATCAGGCTGGATCAGAATGGGAGCGCTACTGAATGCCTTTTTTAATTTTTCAAATGAAGAAATGGCCTCAGTAGACCAATTCTCCAAATCCGCCCCTTTCTTAGTAAGGTCGGTCAACTGTTTAGCAATTACGGAAAAATTCATAATAAATTTACGATAGTAATTGGCGAAACCTAAGAACCGTTGTAAGGCCTTTAAGGATGAAGGTCTTACCCATTCCTTAATTGCTAGTACCTTACCAGGATCCATCTTGAAGGTGTGAGGAGTCAGAACATGCCCTAGAAACAGAATCTCCTGCACACCAAAGACACATTTCTCTTGTTTAGCGGATAGCTGATTCTCCCTCAACACCTCTAATACTTGTCTAACATTAGACACATGGGATTCGAAGTCAGGAGAGAATATCAAAATGTCGTCAAGATAAACAATAACAAATTTACCTAAGAATTCCCTAAGAATGTCATTCATAAAGTTTTGGAACACAGCTGGGGCATTGCTGAGTCCAAAAGGCATCACCTGATATTCAAAGTGTCCTACCGGAGTATTGAACGCCGTCCTCCATTCGTCTCCCTCCTTGATTCGGATTAGATTGTATGCCCCTTTCAGGTCAATTTTGGAAAACCAGGTTGCCCCCAGGACCTGGTTAAATAAATCCGGAATCAATGGGAGGGAGTATCTATTCTGGACAGTGATTTTATTTAATCTCCGGTAATCGATACATGGCCTAAGACCACCATCTTTTTTCTTAACGAAGAAAAACCCCGCCCCCATAGGAGAGACAGAAGGTCTAATATGCCCTTTACCAAGGCTCTCCTTAATATAATCTTCCATGGCCTTGCGTTCGGGCATAGAAAGATTATAAATTCGTCCTTTAGGAAACTTGGCCCCCTCTACTAGCTCTATGGTACAATCATAAGGTCTATGGGGGGGTAGAACCTCTGGGGTTGGTGATGAGAATACATCAGAATATTCTCTAACAACAGAGGGTAAAGTATCAGACTTTACTGAGACCCCAGCCTGTACCACGGACAAGCACAAGTCACACTTAGGCCCCCATCTTACCAACTCCCCATTGGACCAATCTATAGTGGGGTTATGTAGTCGGAGCCAAGGCAACCCTAGTACCACCTCAGCAGGTAGGTTCTCCAGGACTAGAAGCGAACATCTCTCTGAGTGGCACACACCCACGGTTAGAGAAATCTCCGAGGTACATAAGCTCACCGTACCACCAATAAGAGGAGTAGCATCAATAGCCATGACATGGATAGGAGTTGGTAAGGCAAACATAGGAATACCCAATCTAACAGCATACTCAGAGTCAATAAAGCTAGCCGCTGAGCCAGAATCAATAAAGGCCTTACCCGCCCATTTATCTACTCCCAGAGAAATCGTAATGGGTACCGAAAGCTTACATTTAGAAAATTCAGGGTGTACCTGGTCTTTAGGTTGCCTTGCCTTAGGAGACTTGACAGAGAGGACCTTCTTAGGACACTGGTTGATCCAATGGTCAGAATCTCCACAGTAAAAGCATTCTCCACGTCTGCGGCGAAGATTCCCTCGGGTCATGCCAACCTGCATGGGTTCCTCGGTGGAGACCTCAGCATTGTCTCTGGGATAGGCCTCTGGCTGGACCACCATCTGGGAAGAGAACTGTTGTTCCTGTCGTCTCTCTCTAACCCGTCGGTCAAGTCGGACAACAAGGGTCATCATCTCCTCTAAGGTCTCTGGAAGTTGATAACTGACCAGAAGATCCTTTAATTTATCAGACAGACCTGACCTGAACTGACTCTTCAGGGCTGGTTCGTTCCATCCTGAGGGGACACACCACCTTCTGAATTGGGTGCAATAATCCTCCGCTGGTAAATTGCCCTGAACCAGTGCCTTTAGAGCCGTCTCGGCTACTAGAGCCCTGTCTGGTTCATCATAGAGGGTACCTAGGGCCTGAAAGAACCCCTCCACAGAATATAAACAACTGGCGCCAGCAGGTAAAGAGAACGCCCAGTCCTGGGGATCACCCTGTAATCGGGAAATGATAATGCCCACGCGTTGACTCTCGGGGCCAGAGGACACGGGGCGCAAACGGAAGTAAAGTTTACAACTCTCCTTAAAAGAGAGAAACTTCTTCCGGTCTCCAGAAAAGGTCTCTGGGAGCTTAATCTGGGGCTCAAAATGCGGACTAGAGGCCTGAGGAGTGGAAGAGCCTTGCCCTAACTCAAAAGTTGCTGAGTTTTTCCCCTAACTCCTGCACCATCTGCGTCAGATTAGAGACATAGTCAGTCAGGGTCACCAGAGGATTCATAATACAGTGGTTATTGGGCCTGTTAATCTGTAACGGTCGCGTACACACACACACAGGGGGAAGGGAAGTGACCACTGCGCTCCACCCTTACCCCTGGCCCTGCCTACTTGCCTCGCGAGTCCTAATGACAGGGGACAACTGGACGGCAATCCCTAACTTGGAGTAAGTGCAGGGATGACAGACAGACAAACAACAGGACGTGAACGGACCGAGTCAATACCAGGAAAGCTGCAAAGTACAAATGGAGCAAGCAGAGAATTGTCAGGAGAAGCCGGGGTCATAAATACCAGGAGAGCAGAGAAGTACAAGAGGAGTCCTAAGAGAGTAGTCAGGTGGGAGCCGAGGTCACAATACCAGGACGGATGCGCAGTACAGGAGGATCAGGCAAAAGGATGGTCAAGGAACAGGATCAGGTAAGTATTCAGCAGTCCAACAAATACCAGGAACCTAGAAATTAACAGGCAACCTGTAGCCAGCAGGCTGCCTGTATTTATAGTGGGGAGTGAGGGTAATGTGATGTGGCCAGCGTCACATGACCGACAGACCAACCAGTCGAGCACCGAGTGATAGCTCGGCGCTCAAGGCAGACTTAGGAGCAAGGAGCCACCCAGCTGGTAAAGCCGCCCTGGGAATGAGGTCAAACACAGAACCTCATTCCAAAAGCTAAGCAACAGTTCTGCGGGCAATGGGGGACCGAGTGCACCTTCGGAACCCCGTGACAGAGACAGCTGTGTTTAATTCGCTATGCGATTATATTACTTTGCTTTTTTTTTTTATAAATAGAATCATTATAATAATCAAGTATTTAACTATTTTTTTTTTTTTAAAAAAAGCAAAGTAATATAATCGCATAGCGAATTAAACATAGCTGTCTCTATACTCAACTTTCCCATTTGATTGCTAGAATTAGCGAAGTTGACGAATATGGAGCTAAAACGAAGATGGAGAATACTTCGTTATCTTCGTTTTGAGGAATATGACGAATACATTCGTCATATTCGCTAATTCTACCAAGCCAACCATAGTAAACCAGGTCCAAGTTGAAATAGCAATTCGATTAATTCAAGTTATAATAATCGAATTGCGATTTCAACTTAGCACTGTTATATTCCATATTAGGCTAGAATTAACGAATATGGAACATAGCAGTGCTAAGTTGAAATCGAAATTCGATTATTATAACTTGAATTAATCGAATTGCGATTTCAACGTAATTCTCAAATCCGACAGTACATTCTAGTATGGAGACGTTCCCATGGTGATGGGGACGCTCCATGAGCACGGAAGTCGTCAGAAGCGGCAACGGGCACTGACTGGAGCATCCAGGAAGCCAGGAATCCTAAGGACAGGTAAGAACTACTTTTGGGAAGTGGGAAAGAAAAAAATATAAAAAAATAAATTAAATAAAAAAAGAATATTCGAAATATCGACTTTATAGCACTATATTCGAAATATTCGCGAATTATCGAAGTGCCGATATTCGCAAAAAAAAATTGATATTCGAATATTCGCGCTCAACACTACTTGTTACTACATTTGCAAGCAAATGTTATTGATCATGTTGAGAAAGTTAATACAAGGCACTTACTAACGTATTGTTATTGTCTATATTGCCTCCTTCGCTGGCTTGTTTCATCTTTCCATCGGATTATACACTGTTCGTTTCCAGGGGTTATGGTCATGGCTGCAATGCAGATTTGAGGAGCCCAGTTTTTTTTTTCTATAGTGTGCAAGCACGGCCACCACTGCTGGATTGGTGGTGGTCGTAACCCCTGGGAACGAACAGTGTATAATGTGATGGAAAAATTACTCAAGCCAGCAAAGGAAGCAATATGGACAATCACAATACATTAGTAAGTGCCTTGTATTAATTCTCTCTACATGATAACTGCCATGTGTTGAAGTGAAACAACCCTTTTAAAGTCTATGGGACTGTAGCAACTTCCTTGGACATGGCTGCAAGAGGAAAATTGGTAAATCGGTAACCAAAGGACCCAGAACAACTTCCAAAGAGATTAGAAGTCAATTCCAAGGTCAAGGTAAATCAGTAGCAGATCGCACCATCCTTCGCTGTCTTAGCCAAAGTGGACTTAATGGAGGATGACCGATGAGGAAACCACTGCTGAAAGCAAATAATAAGGAAGTGAGACTGGAATTTCCTAAAATGAATATTGACAAGCCACAAAGCTTCTGGAAGAATGTTATTTGGACAAAAATGGAGCTTCTGGCAGGTCGCATTAGGCTCTTTAAGCTTGGATTCCCATATCATTGAATGGATTAGGCAGTGGCTGAGGGACAGACAACAGAGGGTTGTATGATGAAAATGATGATCAGCCGGCACTCCGTAACCAATGGCGTGGTGCTCGCGTCCGAGATCACGATCTCATAAATATAGTAAGGAAAGACCGGCACTCACTGTAGCTTGAAGAAAAGGAAATCTTTATTGTCACATATAATCCGTGACGCGTTGCGACTCACATCTGGAGCCTTCCTCAGACGTATAGGATATGGTACAAACAGAAATAAGTACACGGCATTTAAATAGCCTGCCAAGGCGGAAATGACATCACATTACCATGGTGACGATATCAACAAAACAATTAAACAATTAAGATGTAGCAGGTGAAGAAAATGAAGAAAGGATCCCAGCCGCAATCAATTGACAATTCAAATAGAAAGTATTCCATAATAGCAGTGATAGGGTTAAATGAAGTTTCAAAATAATGATGCCGCTGGGATGTCTTCAAGTTTTCTAAAAGTAAAAAGAAAACAAGTTATTTGATACATTGGTTTGCAACAATGGTACATGTTATTCAATACAAAAGGGTTATACAACAAAAAATATATATATATATATCTCACGGGAACTGGAGATTCACAAAAAGCTGTGGAGGTCGTACTCGCGGTTCAAGCCCTTGGGTTCCAATGTTTGCAAAGTGTGAATCCAATAGGACTCACGCTTTTTCAACATCTTAACCCTGTCACCACCTCTACGGGGTTGTGAAACATGTTCTATTATCTGGAACCGCAGTTGCGAAATATTGTGGTTACAACGTTCAAAGTGGTGCGGTATAGGTAGAAGCAGGTTCTTTTTCCGTATGGTAGATTTATGTTTGGAAAAACGATCCTTCATGCGCATCGAGGTCTCGCCTACATATAATAAGCCACATGGGCACTTTAGTAAATAAACAATAAAGTTGCTATTGCAAGTGTAGAAACCCTTGATGGGAAATTGTTTTCCTGTATGTGGGTGTGAGAAAGACTCACCTTTAATCACGCTGGAACAGTGTATGCAGCCTAAACAGGGGAAAGTGCCATTTTTAGGTGTAGATAAAGTCATTTGTCGTTGTATCTTGTGAACACTGCCAATATCAGCCCGCACCACCATATCACGTATATTTTTGTTCCGTTTATAACAGATCAACGGACGATTCTGGAATTCCTCAACTGAGATACATAAGTCCCTTAATCAGCCCCCTGGTCGACCAATTGTTGCTTTGACCGACTCTATTCTGTCCCCCCCAGCTATTCTGCTTGATAAGGTTTTGACACCCCTGACTAAAATCATGCCTTCTTTCCTCCTTGATACTCAGGATTTTTTTAAACAAATTATGACACTGGCATTACAGGATGACGATTTGCTGGTAACTTTTGACGTATGTTCGCTATATACCTCTATTATTCATTCTAAGGGTATACGTGCGGTTGATTGGCTATTATCCCTCTCTACTTACAATATACGTGAAAAATCTTTTTTTCTGGATTTACTAGAAATTATTCTACATGAGAACTATTTTCTTTTCCAAGATACATTTTACAAACAATGCTGTGGGACCGCGATGGGTTCCAATGCCGCACCGCCGTACGCAAACACATATATGTCATGGTTCGAAGACAAATATACGCCTCAGCGAGATGAGCGATAGGTTTAGACATCGCGGTTACCCCATTTCTTTACTTAATCAGGAGAGGAATAAGGCCCTTCCTACAGTTGATAAAACCATTAAAAAATCCTGCATCCCTTTTGTTTCAAAATTCCACCCTTGGATCCACAAATGCAGATTAATTATTAATCACCATTGGAATATATTATCTAGGGCTTATCCCTCAGTTGAGGAATTCCAGAATCGTCCGTTGATCTGTTATAAACGGAACAAAAATATACGTGATATGGTGGTGCGGGCTGATATTGGCAGTGTTCACAAGATACAACGACAAATGACTTTATCTACGCCTAAAAATGGCACTTTCCCCTGTTTAGGCTGCATACACTGTTCCAGCGTGATTAAAGGTGAGTCTTTCTCACACCCACATACAGGAAAACAATTTCCCATCAAGGGTTTCTACACTTGCAATAGCAACTTTATTGTTTATTTACTAAAGTGCCCATGTGGCTTATTATATGTAGGCGAGACCTCGATGCGCATGAAGGATCGTTTTTCCAAACATAAATCTACCATACGGAAAAAGAACCTGCTTCTACCTATACCGCACCACTTTGAACGTTGTAACCACAATATTTCGCAACTGCGGTTCCAGATAATAGAACATGTTTCACAACCCCGTAGAGGTGGTGACAGGGTTAAGATGTTGAAAAAGCGTGAGTCCTATTGGATTCACACTTTGCAAACATTGGAACCCAAGGGCTTGAACCGCGAGTACGACCTCCACAGCTTTTTGTGAATCTCCAGTTCCCGTGAGATATATATATATATATTTTTTGTTGTATAACCCTTTTGTATTGAATAACATGTACCATTGTTGCAAACCAATGTATCAAATAACTTGTTTTCTTTTTACTTTTAGAAAACTTGAAGACATCCCAGCGGCATCATTATTTTGAAACTTCATTTAACCCTATCACTGCTATTATGGAATACTTTCTATTTGAATTGTCAATTGATTGCGGCTGGGATCCTTTCTTCATTTTCTTCACCTGCTACATCTTAATTGTTTAATTGTTTTGTTGATATCGTCACCATGGTAATGTGATGTCATTTCCGCCTTGGCAGGCTATTTAAATGCTGTGTGCTTATTTCTGTTTGTACCATATCCTATACGTCTGAGGAAGGCTCCAGATGTGAGTCGCAACTCGTCACGGATTATATGTGACAATAAAGATTTCCTTTTCTTCAAGCTACAGTGAGTGCCGGTCTTTCCTTACTAACAGAGGGTTGTAGTCATTGGAGTATATTCAGACTATGGTCTTGTTACCAGTGGGGTACCTCAGGGATCTGTTCTGGGACACATATTGTTTAATATCTTTATCAGCGAAATTGCAGGCCTCGATGGTAAGGTGTGTCTTTTTGCTGATGACACAAAGATTTGTAACAGGGTTGATGTTCCTGGAGGGAAACACCAAATGGAAAAGGATTTAGGAAAACTAGAGGAATGGTCAAAAATCTGGCAACTAAAATTTTATGTTGATAAGTGGAAGATAATGCACCTGGGGTGTAAAAACCCAAGAGCAGAATATAAAATCAGTGATACAGTCCTAACCTCAGTATCTGAGGAAAGGGATTTAGGGGTCATTATTTTAGAAGACTTAAAGGTAGGCAGATAATATCATAGAGCAGCAGGAAATGCTAGCAGAATTATTGGGTGTATAGAAAGAGGGAGGTGCTCATGCTGCTCTACAGAGCACTAGTGAGACCTCATTTGGAGTATTGTGCGCAGTACTGGAGACCATATCTCCAGAAGGATATTGATACTTTGGAGAGAGTTCAGAGAAGAGCTACTAAACTAGTACATGGATTACAGGATAAAACTTACCAGGAAAGGTTAAAGGACCTTAACATGTATAGCTTGGAAGAAAGACGAGACATAGGGGATATGATAGAAACTTTTAAATACATAAAGGGAATCAACACAGTAAAAGAGGAGAGAATATTTAAAAGAAGAAAAACTGCTACAAGAGGACATAGTTTTACATTAGAGGGGCAAAGGTTTAAAAGTAGAGTTGAGCGAACCCGAACTGTAAAATTCATGTTCGTAACGAACTTTAGGGTTTTCGGCACCCGGACCCGAACATTTACGTAAAAGTTTGGGTTTGGGTTCGGTGTTCGGCGATTTTTATGGCGCTTTTTGAAAGGCTGCAAAGCAGCCAATCAATAAGCGTCATACTACTTGCCCCAAAAGGCCATCACAGCCATGCCTACTATTGGCATGGCTATGATTGGCCAACTGCAGCATGTGACCCAGCCTCTATTTAAGCTGGAGTCATGTAGCACCGCCCGTCACTCTGCTCGGATTAGTGTAGGGAGAGGCTGCAGCTGCTGTGAGGGAGAGATCAGGGAGAAATCTTATGAAAATTCAGAACTGCTTCTTTACTCAACTATCTACAGCAAATGTGTTTTTTCTGGGTGCAGTGCACAAATTTTTTTAAGGCTGCCCTGAGCCTATTACTACTGAAAACAAACTTTTTTTCCTTCAGTTAGTCAATATCAATACATAATCGGCAGCCATTTTATGCAATGATAGTGCACCAGCACAGGCTATCTGCATGTCTGCAAGTCCAGAAATACAGCTTTTTGCTTACTGGGGTGAAAAAATACATCTGTTTCATATAGTGCACATCTGGGATTAGACATGCATAAGTGAGTGTCACATTTAGGCCAGAAATATGGCTTTGTGCTTACTGGGGTGAAAAAACCCTCTAATATACTGCACATCTGGGATTAGACATGCATAAGTGAGTATCACATTTAGGCCAGAAATACGGCTTAGTGCTTACTGGGGTGAAAAAACCCTCTGATATACTGCACATCTGGGATTAGACGTGCATAAGTGAGTGTCACATTTAGGCCAGAAATACGGCTTTGTGCTTACCGGGGTGAAAAAACCCTCTGATATACTGCACATCTGGGATTAGGCATGCATAAGTGAGTGTCACATTTTGGCCAGAAATACGGCTTTGTGCTTACTGGGGTTAAAAAACCCTCTGATATACTGCACATCTGGGATTAGACGTGCATAAGTGAGTGTCACATTTAGGCCAGAAATACGGCTTTGTGCTTACTGTTGTGAAAAAATACATCTGTTTTATATACTGCACATCTGGGATTAGACATGCATAAGTGAGTGTCACATTTAGGCCAGAAATACGGCTTTTTGCTTACTGGGGTGAAAAAGAGACATCTGTTTCATATAGTGCACATCTGGGATTAGACGTGCATAAGTGAGTGTCACATTTAGGCCGGAAATACAGCTTTTTGGTTACTGGGGTGAAAAAAAATACATCTGTTTCATATAGTGCACATCTGGGATTAGACGTGCATAAGTGATTGTCACATTTAGGCCAGAAATACAGCTTTTTGGTTACTTAGGTTATAAAAACCCTCTGATATACTGCACATCTGAGATTAGACGTGCATAAGTGAGTGTCACATTTAGGCCAGAAATACGGCTTTCTGCTTACTGGGGTGAAAAAACCCTCTGATATACTGCACATCTGGGATTAGACGAGCATAACTGAGTGTCACATTTAGGCCAGAAATACGGCTTTGTGCTTACTGGGGTGAAAAAACCCTCTGATATACTGCACATCTTGGATTAGATAAGTTTCTGTGAAATTTAGGCCAGAAATACCGCTGTCATATAGAGTTAAAAAAAAAAATATTGAGTGCAATACCCTACATCAGGGTTTTTATTGGCGGTTAATTATTTTTAACAGACTTAACCACTTTTTACTTTGCTTTGTGAACGCTAACTATGAGACAAACATCTAATAAGGGACGCGGTCATGGTCGTGGTGGTGGTGTTGGTGAAGCCTCTGGTGCAGGGAGAGGACGTGGCCGTTCAGCCACAGCTACACGTCCTACTGAACCTACTACCTCAGGTCCCAGTAGCCGCCATAATCTACAGCGATATTTGGTTGGGCCTAATGCCGTTCTAAGGATGGTAAGGCCTGAGCAAGTACAGGCGCTAGTCAATTGGGTGTCCGACAGTGGATCCAGCACGTTCACATTATTTCCCACCCAGTCTTCTGCAGAAAGCGCACAGGTGGCGCCTGAAACCCATGCCCATCAGTCTGTCACATCACCCCCGTGCATATCGGGGAACCTGTCTGAGCCTCAAGTCATGCAGCAGTCTCTTATGCTGTTTGAAGACTCTGCTGGCAGGGTTTCCCTAGGGCATCCACCTAGCCCTTCCCCAGGGGTGGAAGACATAGAATGCACTGACGCACAACCACTTATGTTTCCTGATGAGGACATGGAAATACCACCTCAGCACGTCTCTGATGATGACGAAACACAGGTGCCAACTGCTGCGTCTTTCTGCAGTGTACAGACCGAAAAGGAGGTCAGGGAGGAAGACTGGGTGGAAGACGATGCAGGGGACGATGAGGTCCTAAACCCCACATGGAATAAAGGTCGTGCCACTGACTTTGAGAGTTCGGAGGAAGAGGCAGTGGTGAGACCGAGCCAACAGCGTAGCAAAAGCTGGAGCAGGGTGCAAAAGCAGAGCAGCCGTCGCCAAAACAGTTTGCCTGCTACTGGCCACCGTCACCAGGGACCGAGCACACCAAAGGCAGCTTCAAGGAGTTCCCTGGCATGGCACTTCTTCACACAATGTGCTGACGACAAGACCCGAGTGGTTTGCACGCTGTGCCATCAGAGCCTGAAGTGAGGCATTAACGTTCTGAACCTTAGCACAACCTGCATGACCAGGCATCTACATGCGAGACACAGGCTGCAGTGGAGTAAGCACCTTCAAAACCAAGAAAGGGCTCAGGCACCTCCTGCCCCCTCTTCTGCTGCTGCCTCGGCCTCTTCCTCCGCCTCTGGACGAACCTTGGCACCTGCCGCCCAGCAAACAGAGGATGTGCCACCAACAACACCACCTCCATCACCAAGCATCTCCACCATGTCACACGGAAGCGTTCAGCTCTCCATCTCACAAACCTTTGATAGAAAGCGTAAATTCCCACATAGCCACCCTCGATCCCTGGCCCTGAATGCCAGCATTTCTAAACTACTGGCCTTTGAAATGCTGTCATTCAGGCTGGTGGAGACGGACAGCTTCAAACTCCTCATGTCGCTTTCTGTCCCACAGTACGTCGTTCCAAGCCACCACTACTTCTCCAGGAGAGCCGTGCCCTCCCTGCACAACCAAGTATCGGATAAAATCAAGTGTGCACTGCGCAACGCCATCTGTGGCAAGGTCCACCTAACCACAGATACGTGGACTAGTAAGCACGGCCAGGGACGCTATATCTCCCTAACTGCACACTGGGTAAATGTAGTGGTGGCTGGGCCCCAGGCAGAGAGCTGTTTGGCGCACGTCCTTCCGCCGCCAAGGATCGCAGGGCATCATTCTTTGCCTCCTGTTGCCTCCTCTTCCTACTCGGCTTCCTCCTCCTCTTCTACCACCTCCTCATTCGGTCAGCGACAGACCTTCACCACCAACTTCAGCACAGCCAGGGGTAAACGTCAGCAGGCCGTTCTGAAACTGATGTGTTTGGGGGACAGGCCCCACACCGCGCAGGAGTTGTGGCGGGGTATAGAACAACAGACCGATGAGTGGTTGCTGCCAGTGATCCGCTTGGCCTGGTGGTGTGCGATAATGGGCGAAATCTCGTTGCAGCTCTGGGACTAGCCAGTTTGACGCACATCCCTTGCCTGGCACATGTGTGAATTTGTTGCAGAAATTCATTCACAACTACCCCGACATGTCAGAGCTGCTGCGTAAAGTGCGGGCCATCTGTGCACGCTTCCGGTGTTCTCATACTGCCGCCGCTCGGCTGTCTGCTCTACAGCGTAACTTTGGCCTTCCCGCTCACCGCCTCTTATGCATCGTGCCCACCAGGTGGAACTCCACCTTGCACATGCTGGAGAGACTGTGCGAGCAGCAGCAGGCCATAGTGGAGTTTCAGCTGCAGCACGCATGGGTAAGTCGCACTGCGGAACAGCACCACTTCACCACCAATGACTGGGCCTCCATGCGAGACCTGTGTGCCCTGTTGCGCTGTTTTGAGTGCTCCACCAACATGGCCAGTGGCGATGACACCGTTATCAGCGTTACAATACCACTTCTATGTCTCCTTGAGAAAACACTTAGGGCGATGATGGAAGAGGATGTGGCCCAGGACGAGGAGGAGGAAGATGGGTCATCTCTAACACTTTCAGGCCAGTCTTTTAGAAGTGGCTCAGAAAGAGGATTTTTGCTACAGCAGAGGCCAAGTACAAATTTGGCCAGCCAGGGCCCACTACTGGAGGACGAGGAGGAGGAGGATGGGGATGAAGCATGTTCAAAGTGGGGTGGCATCCAACGCAGCTCGGGCCCATCACTGGTGCGTGGCTGGGGGGATACGGAGGACGCAGACAATACGCCTCCCACAGAGGACAGCTTGTCCTTACCTCTGGGCAGCCTGGCACACATGAGCGACTACATGCTGCAGTGCCTGCGCAATGACAACAGAGTTGCCCACATTTTAATGTGTGCTGACTACTGGGTGGCCACCCTGCTGGATAACTGTTACAAAGACAATGTGCCGTCCTTAATTCCCCCACTGGAGCGTGATCGGAATATGCGCGACTACAGGCACACGCTGGTAGACGCGCTTCTGAGAGCATACCCAACTGACGCCGGGGGACAAGTGGAAGCACAAGGCGGAGGCAGGGGAGGAGGAAGAGGTCTCCAACGCAGCTGTGTCAGCGCCAGCACCTGTGGAAAAGCTTTGTCACCTCGCCGCAACAACCGCCCCCAACTGCTGATTTGGAGCATGTTAGCAGGAGGCAGCATTTGAACAACATGGTGGAACAGTACCTGTGCACATGCCTACACGTACTGACTGTTGGTTCTGCCCCATTCAACTTCTGGGTCTCCAAATTGTCCACATGGCCAAAGCTTGCCCTGTATGCCTTGGAGGTGCTGGCCTGCCCTGCAGCCAGTGTACTCTCTGAACGTGTATTTAGCACGGCAGGAGGCATCATAACAGACAGACGCAGCCGCCAACACAGACACAGCCAACGTGGACAAGCTCACGTTCATTAAAATGAACCAGGCTTGGATCCCTCAGGAGTTGTCTGTACCTTGTGCAGAATAGACAGTTCTAACAGCCTCAACCATCCATTCTTGTACTGAAGTGCACTTATTCCTTTTTTTTTTTTATATGTCCCAATATTTTGGGGGATACCCCTATGTAAAAATGCAAAATAACACACATCTGTGTTGGCTACCTATTCCTCCTTCGCCGCCGCTTCCACCTAGACCGCCACGTGAGCCTACACGGCCACATCCACCCATTGTCACAGGTGAAGTTTGCAGATAGCTGGAATTTATGAATAAACGAGCGAATGGCCTGATCCCAAACTAAGGAGCATATAGGTGAGCCCCTATAAAACCCTAAGAGCTCTCCCTGACTGCTATGCACATGCAAGGGTCTCGATGGTAGACGATTGCATGCCCACGTACCTAATTCTGTGTGACACCTGAAAACCCTATAATAGTAAGGGGACACGACCACCGGCTCCCTGCACTTAATATAGACGGAGTCAGGGTCACCTAGAATCAAGCCAGCAAGGAAACACAATAAAGTAAAGGACTTTTCTGAGCAAACAGCAGAAGCAGTCTCCAGCAGTGAACACTTCATCCAGAAAGTAGTATAAACCGCAAAATGAGGCAATATGGGAGGGAATATAAAGGAAGACGATTAGTGTAAATAAGTGACACCTGGCAGAAGGAGATGAGAAAGTGAAACCAAAAACCAAGAACATCATACAAGAGGTAGAGAAGAACATCTGCCAGACCTTCTCACAGAACTGGCGGTGACAGTACCCCTCCCTCTACGGGTGGACTCCGGACACTCAGAGCTTACCTTCTCAGGATGAGACCTATGGAAAGCCCTGATGAGATGAGTGGCCTTAATGTCCGCCACTGGGACCCACATCCTCTCCTCAGGACCATAACCCTCCAAATGAACGAGGTACTGAAGAGAACCGTGGATAATGCGAGAATCCACAATTATAGAGACCTGAAATTCAAGATTACCATAAACAATAATCGGAGGAGGAGGCAAAGAGGAGGGTACAGTGGGTTGGACATAAGGTTTTAATAGGGACTTGTGAAAAACATTATGGATCTTCCAAGTGTGAGTAAGATCAAGACGGAAGGCAACGGGATTGATGACGGACAAGATCTTGTAAGGCCCAATAAACTTAGGACCCAACTTCCAGGAGGGAACCTTCAGTTTGATATTCTTTGTAGACAACCACACCAGATCACCCACATTCAGGTCCGGATCAGGCACACGTCTCTTATCCGCCACACGCTTATATCTCTCACTCATCCTCTTCAGATTACCCTGAATCTTTTGCCAAATAAATGACAAAGACGAGGAAAATCTCTCCTCATCAGGTAAACCAGAAGACCCCTCTCCAGAGAATGTCCCAAACTGCGGATGAAACCCATATGCACCAAAAAATGGTGACTTATCAAAGGACTCCTGGAGACAGTTATTTAAAGCAAACTCAGCAAGGGACAAAAAAGAATACCAATCCTCCTGATTCTCCGCCACAAAACAACGCAGATATGTATCCAGATTCTGATTGACGCGTTCGGTCTGACCATTCGACTGCAGGTGAAAAGCAGAAGAGATGCCCCTATCAGAAACGATGTCTGAAGGAATGCCATGCAATTTAACAATATGATCAACAAACGCTTGTGCCAATGTCTTAGCATTGGGTAACCCAGGAAAGGGAATGAAATGTGCCATTTTGATAAAACGGTCCACTACCACCAGAATCACAGTCTTCCCCGAGGAACGAGGCAGGTCCGTAATGAAGTCCATGGACAGATGCGAGAGAACCCGATGGCCGTGAATGAGGGACCTTGGCACGAGCGCAGGTCTTGCAGGCTGCCATAAAACCCTCAACCGTCTTACAAAGAGCCGGCCACCAGAATCTCCGAGCAATGAGATCCACTGTGGCTCTACTCCCCGGGTGCCCAGCAAGGACAGTATCGTGGTGCTCCTTAAAAACCTTGTGTCGTAAAGCGAGAGGCACAAACAACCTCCCAGGAGGACAAAAATAAGGAGCCTCTGCCTGGGCTGCCTGAACCTCTGCCTCCAAATCAGGATAAAGAGCAGAGACGACCACCCCTTCAGCCAAAATGGGACCCGGGTCTTCAAAGTTCCCCCCTCCCGGAAAACAACGTGACAAGGCATCCGCCTTCACATTTTTAACCCCAGGGCGGAACGTAACAACAAAATTAAACCTAGAAAAGAACAAAGACCATCTGGCCTGTCTCGGGTTCAGACGCTTGGCCGATTCCAAGTAGGCCACATTCTTATGGTCGGAAACACAGTAATAGGGTGTCTGGCTCCCTCTAACCAATGGCGCCATTCCTCAAAAGCTAATTTGATGGCCAACAACTCTCTATCTCCCACATCGTAATTTCTCTCTGCAGAGGAGAGTTTCCTTGTGAAAAAGGCACACGCTCGCCATTTGGCAGGAGAAGGACCCTGAGATAGGACCGCACCCACACCCACCTCAGAAGCATCCACCTCAACAATAAAAGGTAGAGAGCCATCAGGTTGTACCAAAATGGGAGCGGAAGCAAAACTCTCTTTAATACTAGAAAAGGCTTTAAGCGCATCTACCGACCAAGAGGAAAAATCCACCCCCTTTTTAGTCATATCAGTGAGTGGCTTAACAACAGAGGAATAATTCAAAATGAACTTTCTGTAATAATTGGCAAAACCCAAAAACCGCATCAGCGCCTTCTGATTCTCAGGAAGCTCCCAATCAAGCACAGCGCGGACCTTCTCAGGGTCCATCCGAAAACCAGAAGCGGAGAGAAGAAAACCAAGAAATTTTATCTCCGAAACCGCAAACACACATTTTTCCAGTTTAGCGTACAATTTATTCTCCCGCAGAATCAGCAAGACCTGACATAGGTGGTCCCGATGAGTCTTGAAATCAGGAGAAAAAATCTAAATGTCATCTATATACACCAGTACAAATTTCCCCATTAATTGATAAAAAATGCTGTTCACAAAATGTTGGAAGACGGCCGGAGCATTCATCAAACCAAAGGGCATAACCAAATTCTCGAAATGACCCTCAGGGGTATTGAAGGCCGTCTTCCATTCGTCCCCTTCCCTGACCCTGACTAGGTTGTATGCCCCTCTTAAATCCAACTTAGAAAAAACTTTAGCCCCAACAATCTGGTTAAACAGGTCCGCTATCAGAGGAAGCGGATATGGATCACGAATTGTGATACGGTTCAGCTCCATGAAATCCAGACAAGGTCTTAAAGAACCATCTTTTTGCTTAAAAAAAAAAGACAGCGGCAACAGGTGACTTCGAGGGTCGGATGTGTCCCTTTCTCAGGCTCTCAGAGATATAAGTATGCAAAGCGACCCTTTCAGGTTGGGAGAGATTGTATAGTCGTGATTTTGGCAGCTTGGCGCCTGGGATGATATTAATAGGGCAGTCGTACTCCCGGTGAGGGGGCAACTCCTGGACACCACTCTCGGAAAACACATCTGAAAATTCTGAGTGAAAAGATGGCACAGTCTTGGTAGAAACCTCTGAAAGAGACGCCGTGAGGCAATTCTCTCTGCAAAACTCACTCCAACCATTTATTTGCCTTGCTTGCCAATCAATGGTGGGGTTATGTTTAGTGAGCCAGGGTAGCCCCAACACTAGAGGAGTAGGTAATCCGCTTAAGACTAAACATGACATATCCTCAACATGAGCGTCACCCACAGTCAAACGGATATTGTGAACTATGCCCTTTAACGATCTTTGAGAAAGTGGAGCGGAATCGATAGCAAAAACAGGTATATACTTTTCCAAAGTGCATACCTGGAAACCATGCGTTGTTGCAAATTGATTATCAATTAGATTGACAGCTGCTCCACTACCTACAAAAATCTCACAAACAATGTTCTTGCTGTCTAGCGCCACCCTGGCAGGTAGGAGAAAACGGGAACTACAAGCAAACGGCAAACCTTCAATTTCCGCATCAACCTTGCCAATAGTAGCAAATGGAAAGGTTTTAGAGTTTTTGTTTTGTTTTGTTTTTATTACCCTCAGAAAACTTCATGAATCTCCTAGAGGGGCAAACATTAGCCAAATGATTTATACCCCCACAACAGAAACAAACCCTCCTCTGAGAGCTGAATCCTCTACTATCAGAGGCAAGCAAACCCATCTGCATGGCCTCCTCCCCAGAGGGGATTGAGACAGACTGAGACCCCTGCTCACTGAATGAGACAGTCCCACTGTCCTTGGACTAAATATGACAGGAAAGAGTAGTCTCCTCTCTCTCTCTAAGACGCCTGTCAATACGAACAGCTAGAGACATGGCAGACTCTAACGAAGCTGGTCTCTCATGAAAAGCAAATGCATCTTTCTATCTTTCCGAAAGACCATGGCAAAATTGACTTCGGAGTGCAGCATCATTCCAACCAGTATCAGCTGCCCATCTCCGAAATTCAGAACAATATATCTCTGCGGACTGTTTACCCTGGCATAAAAGATGCCTTTTAGATCCAGCCAGAGCAATACGATCCGGGTCATTGTAAAGGGGGAATATTAATCACCAATATTTATGCAAATATTGATAATTAATATTCATAAATGGGAGGAGCCGTCTATTGATAACTCCGCCCATTTATGACTTTATATAATACAACAATACTTTCGCTATGCTTTACACTAATCACTACGCTAGCTGCATGCGCCTTACTACCTAACTATCGCCAATAACTACACGTTACACAGATAGTTACAAGTAACAGTATTTATTACTAACAATACACTACGCACGCAATACTAACAATACAGCACTACAAATCCTAAACGACACTACACGTTCCCAATTCCACCCATAAACTAACTACACAGTTCACACATACAAGTATTAACAGCCCACCCTACCTTCACTAATTCTATCCCTAAGCAATAATAGGGGTGAGATACAGAGTGGGTCATCAGGGCTATACAGCAATGCAAGGGTTAACACCCTGCAAGTGTACCAAGGGGATCAGGGACACGACAATTATATCCAGGGGAGTAGGGGGGGTTTGGAACCAGGGGTTACCAGGGGTCAGGCAGTGTAGGGGTTAATGCATTGCAGGGACAGTACAGGGTTGATGCCAAGCAGGGGATCAGGGAAGGAGTTAATGCTCTGCAGGGACTTGCAGGGGTGTTTGGGCAGGGCAGGAGGACAGGGAACTAAAGGGGTTATTGGGGCAGTGCTACTTAGCCATCCAGAGTTAGTAGACCGGCCTTCTCCTGGTGCCCGTCATGGAGCTGCTCTCTCCCATCTGTCTCTGATTCTAGTCCAGTTGCAAGAGGCCGCACCTCTGCTCTGTTTGGGGCTTTATAGCCCAAAACCAGCCCCCCTCCTCTTTCCTCAGGGATGTGACATCATAGTGTCACTGTGACGTATATCTGCACTCAGGACTGCCAGTTGGCCCCCTGAGGCTAGCAACACCACACACCCAGCCATGTCCCAAACATAAGTAACTAGGCTGATAAAATCAACAAAAGGCAACTGATTTCTTAGCCTTTGAAGTCACCAGCCATCTGCAGGAACTGGCTAAACGCTGTCCCTCTGGGGGGCATTTAAGTATATATATGTAAATAGATACTTGGGGCGCATCTATATACACATATATACTCATTATAAACCTGGGGCATACATGGGCAGTTATAGGCCCATATATATATATATATATATATATATATATATATCCACAGATGCTTGGGGCACATCTATAAACACATACAAAACCGGGGGTATGAATGGGCAGCAATAAGCCCACATACATCATATATCTGGGGCATCACATACAGGCGACATGCATAAGTCCCCACTTGCCATACAGGGCCAATATATACACGGTCATACAGGAAATATGTACTAACTATAAGGGGACACATATAAGAGGGCACATATATATACTAATATAAGGGGGATTATAAGGGGGCACAGCTTCCAGGGACCACATATTTCCCACAGGGGCCACCATGAGCCCCTGAGGATCACCATGGGCAGACGTGCGCAGATGCTGGACACATCTGCGCACATCACCCCATGATGCGGTGGTTAATGTATGCATATATATACCATACATGCCCGCACGTGTTTGCAGGCATGCATGGATAGATATGCATACGTCTCAACCCTTCCTCAACAGTCATCATATATCTGCCCCAGGGCTACAAAAAATTCATCCACTGATCTGAGGGGCCGTGCCCCCACCGGCAGCGAAAAGGCCCAAGACTGAGCATTATCCCTGAGCAGTGAGATGATGATCCCCACCCTCTGCTCCATATCACCAGAGGAATGGGGAAGTAGGCAAAAATTGAGTTTGCAAGCCTCTCTAAGGCAAACAAAATTCTCACTACCCCCGGAGAACGTATCCGGAAGCGAGATCTTAGGCTCGGAACAAACTCCATGAACGCCAGCAGAACCGATCACCTGAAACTGAGACACAGTTTTACGGAGATCTGCTACCTCCAGCGAAAGACCTTGCATGCGGTCAATCAAGGCTAAAACCGGATCCATGCTTAAGACGGTTATGGCGGTTTATAATGTCATTGGTGAAGTTTGCAGATAGCTGGAACTTATGAATAAACAAGTGACTGGCTTGATCCCAAACTAAGGAGCTTATAGGTGAGTCCTATAAAACCCTAAGAGCTCTCCCTGACTGCTATGCACATGCAAGGGTCTCGATGGTAGACGATTGCATGCCCACGTACCTAAGTCTGTGTGACACCTGAAAACCCTATAACAGTGAGGGGACACGACCACCGGCTCCCTGCACTTAATACGGACGGAGTCAGGGTCACCTAGAATCAAGCCAGCAAGGAAACACAATAAAGTAAAGGATTTATCTGAGCAAACAGCAGCAGCAGCCTCCAGCAGTGAACACTTCATCCAGGAAGTAGTATAAACCGCAAAGTGAGGCAGTATGGGAGGGAATATAAAGGAAGACGATTAGTCTAAATAAGTGACACCTGGCAGAAGGAAAGAAGATGAGAAAGTGAAACCAAAACAAAGAACATCATACAAGGAGGTAGAGAAAAACGTCTGCCAGACCTTCTCACAGAACTAGCGGTGACACCCATTCACCGCTTCCTCAACCTCTTCCTCCTACATCATTCCTAATTTTTATTTTTTTAAGGTCTTTTATGTTTTTTTAATTCATTTCCCTATCCACATTTGTTTGCAGAGCATTTGCCATGCTCTTAAGCACATTTTGCTGCCCTTTGCAGCCCTCTAGCTCTTTCCATGACATTTTTACAACCATTTTAGTGCTCAAAAGTTCGGGTCCCCATTGACTTCAATGGGGTTCAGGTTCGGGGTCAAGTTCGGGTCCCGAACCCGAATTTTTTTTTCAAGTTCGGCCGAACCTGCCGAACTCGAACATCCATGTGTCCGCTCAACTCTATTTAAAAGTAATATCAGAAAGTATTACTTTACTGTGAGAGTAGTGGATGCATGGAATAGCCTTCCTGCAGAAGTGGTAGCTGCAAATACAGTGAAGGAGTTTAAGCATGCATGGGATAGGCATAAGGCCATCCTTCATATAAAATAGGGCCAGGGGCTATTCATAGTATTCAGTATATTGGGCAGACTAGATGGGCCAAATGGTTCTTATCTGCTGACATATTCTATGTTTCTATGTTCACATACACAAAAATGAAGCATACAAAGAAATCAACATTGTACTTATAGTGAAACATGGAGGAGGCTCGGTTATGTTTTGGGGCAGCTTTGCTGCATCTTGCACAGGGTGTCTTGAATCTATACAGGGTGCACTGAAATCTCAAGACAATCAAGGCATTGTGGAGCAAAATATGTAGCCCAGTGTCAGAAAGATTGGTTTCAGTCACAGGTCATGGGTCCGCCAACATGATAATGACCCAAAACACAGAGCTAAAAACATCCAAGAATGGCTAAGAGCAAAACATTGGACTATTCTGAATTGGCTTTTATAAGCCCTCGTCTAAATCCTATTGAACATCTGTGGACAGAGCTGAAACATGCATTCTGGAGAAGGCATCCTTCAAACCTGATACAGCTGGAGCAATATGTTCACGAGGAGTGGGCCAAAATACCTGTGGACAGATGTAATTAGATCAGTTCTATTATGTTAGCACTAGAGTTGAGCGAACACCTGGATGTTCGGGTTCGAGAAGTTCGGCCGAACTTCCCGGAAATGTTCGGGTTCGGATCCGGACCCGAATTTCGTCCCGAACCCGAACCCCATTGAAGTCAATGGGGACCCGAACTTTTGGGCACTAAAAAGGCTGTAAAACAGCCCAGGAAAGAGCTAGAGGGCTGCAAAAGGCAGCAACATGTAGGTAAATCCCCTGCAAACAAATGTGGATAGGGAAATGAATTAAAATAAAAATTAAAAAAATTAAAATTAACCAATATCAATTGGACAGAGGTCCCATAGCAAAGAATCTGGCTTCACGTCAGCAGAGAATCAGTCTCTTCATGCCATAGCAAAGAATCTGGCTTCATGTCAGCAGAGAATCAGTCTCTTCATGCCATAGCAGAGAATCTGGCTTCATGTCAGCGCAGAATCAGTCTTCATGTCATAGCAGAGAATCAGGCTTCACGTCACCCACCACTGGAGCAGGCCACTGTCACATATTTAGGCCCGGCACCCAGACAGAGGAGAGAGGTCCCGTAACAGAGAATCTGGCCTTATGTCAGCACAGAATCTGTCTTCATGTCATAGCAGAGAATCAGGCTTCACGTCACCCACCACTGGAACAGGCCACTGTCACATATTTAGGCCCCGGCACCCAGACAGAGGAGAGAGGTCCCGTAATAGAGAATCTGGCCTTATGTCAGCACAGAATCTGCCTTCATGTCATAGCAGAGAATCAGGCTTCACGTCACCCACCACTGGAACAGGCCACTGTCACACATTTAGGCCCCGGCACCCAGGCAGAGGAGAGAGGTCCCGTAACAGAGAATCTGGCCTTATGTCAGCACAGAATCTGTCTTCATGTCATAGCAGAGAATCAGGCTTCACGTCACCCACCACTGGAACAGGCCACTGTCACACATTTAGGCCCCGGCACCCAGGCAGAGGAGAGAGGTCCCGTAACAGAGAATCTGGCCTTATGTCAGCACAGAATCTGTCTTCATGTCATAGCAGAGAATCAGGCTTCACGTCACCCACCACTGGAACAGGCCACTGTCACACATTTAGGCCCCGGCACCCAGACAGAGGAGAGAGGTCCCGTAACAGAGAATCTGGCCTTATGTCAGCACAGAATCTGTCTTCATGTCATAGCAGAGAATCAGGCTTCACGTCACCCACCACTGGAACAGGCCAACTCTATTTAAAAGTAATATCAGAAAGTATTACTTTACTGTGAGAGTAGTGGATGCATGGAATAGCCTTCCTGCAGAAGTGGTAGCTGCAAATACAGTGAAGGAGTTTAAGCATGCATGGGATAGGCATAAGGCCATCCTTCATATAAAATAGGGCCAGGGGCTATTCATAGTATTCAGTATATTGGGCAGACTAGATGGGCCAAATGGTTCTTATCTGCTGACATATTCTATGTTTCTATGTTCACATACACAAAAATGAAGCATACAAAGAAATCAACATTGTACTTATAGTGAAACATGGAGGAGGCTCGGTTATGTTTTGGGGCAGCTTTGCTGCATCTTGCACAGGGTGTCTTGAATCTATACAGGGTGCACTGAAATCTCAAGACAATCAAGGCATTGTGGAGCAAAATATGTAGCCCAGTGTCAGAAAGATTGGTTTCAGTCACAGGTCATGGGTCCGCCAACATGATAATGACCCAAAACACAGAGCTAAAAACATCCAAGAATGGCTAAGAGCAAAACATTGGACTATTCTGAATTGGCTTTTATAAGCCCTCGTCTAAATCCTATTGAACATCTGTGGACAGAGCTGAAACATGCATTCTGGAGAAGGCATCCTTCAAACCTGATACAGCTGGAGCAATATGTTCACGAGGAGTGGGCCAAAATACCTGTGGACAGATGTAATTAGATCAGTTCTATTATGTTAGCACTAGAGTTGAGCGAACACCTGGATGTTCGGGTTCGAGAAGTTCGGCCGAACTTCCCGGAAATGTTCGGGTTCGGATCCGGACCCGAATTTCGTCCCGAACCCGAACCCCATTGAAGTCAATGGGGACCCGAACTTTTGGGCACTAAAAAGGCTGTAAAACAGCCCAGGAAAGAGCTAGAGGGCTGCAAAAGGCAGCAACATGTAGGTAAATCCCCTGCAAACAAATGTGGATAGGGAAATGAATTAAAATAAAAATTAAAAAAATTAAAATTAACCAATATCAATTGGACAGAGGTCCCATAGCAAAGAATCTGGCTTCACGTCAGCAGAGAATCAGTCTCTTCATGCCATAGCAAAGAATCTGGCTTCATGTCAGCAGAGAATCAGTCTCTTCATGCCATTGCAGAGAATCTGGCTTCATGTCAGCGCAGAATCAGTCTTCATGTCATAGCAGAGAATCAGGCTTCACGTCACCCACCACTGGAGCAGGCCACTGTCACATATTTAGGCCCGGCACCCAGACAGAGGAGAGAGGTCCCGTAACAGAGAATCTGGCCTTATGTCAGCACAGAATCTGTCTTCATGTCATAGCAGAGAATCAGGCTTCACGTCACCCACCACTGGAACAGGCCACTGTCACATATTTAGGCCCCGGCACCCAGACAGAGGAGAGAGGTCCCGTAATAGAGAATCTGGCCTTATGTCAGCACAGAATCTGCCTTCATGTCATAGCAGAGAATCAGGCTTCACGTCACCCACCACTGGAACAGGCCACTGTCACACATTTAGGCCCCGGCACCCAAGCAGAGGAGAGAGGTCCCGTAACAGAGAATCTGGCCTTATGTCAGCACAGAATCTGTCTTCATGTCATAGCAGAGAATCAGGCTTCACGTCACCCACCACTGGAACAGGCCACTGTCACACATTTAGGCCCCGGCACCCAGGCAGAGGAGAGAGGTCCCGTAACAGAGAATCTGGCCTTATGTCAGCACAGAATCTGTCTTCATGTCATAGCAGAGAATCAGGCTTCACGTCACCCACCACTGGAACAGGCCACTGTCACACATTTAGGCCCCGGCACCCAGACAGAGGAGAGAGGTCCCGTAACAGAGAATCTGGCCTTATGTCAGCACAGAATCTGTCTTCATGTCATAGCAGAGAATCAGGCTTCACGTCACCCACCACTGAAACAGGCCATTGTCACACATTTAGGCCCCGGCACCCAAGCAGAGGAGAGAGGTCCCGTAACAGAGAATCTGGCTTCATGTCAGCGCAGAATCAGTCTTCATGTCATAGCAGAGAATCAGGCTTCACGTCACCCACCACTGGAACAGGCCACTGTCACATATTTAGGCCCAGGCACCCAGGCAGAGGAGAGAGGTCCCGTAACAGAGAATCTGGCCTTATGTCAGCACAGAATCAGTCTTCATGTAATAGCAGAGAATCAGGCTTCACGTCACCCACCACTGGAACAGGCCACTGTCACACATTTAGGCCCGGCACCCAGGCAGAGGAGAGAGGTCCCGTAACAGAGAATCTGGCCTTATGTCAGCGCAGAATCAGTCTTCATGTCATAGCAGAGAATCAGGCTTCACGTCACCCACCACTGGAACAGGCCACTGTCACATATTTAGGCCCAGGCACTCAGGCAGAGGAGAGAGGTCCCGTAACAGAGAATCTGGCCTTATGTCAGCACAGAATCTGTCTTCATGTCATAGCAGAGAATCAGGCTTCACGTCACCCACCACTGGAACAGGCCACTGTCACACATTTAGGCCCCGACACCCAGGCAGAGGAGAGAGGTCCCGTAACAGAGAATCTGGCCTTATGTCAGCACAGAATCAGTCTTCATGTAATAGCAGAGAATCAGGCTTCACGTCACCCACCACTGGAACAGGCCACTGTCACACATTTAGGCCCAGGCACCCAGGCAGAGGAGAGAGGTCCCGTAACAGAGAATCTGGCCTTATGTCAGCGCAGAATCTGTCTTCATGTCATAGCAGAGAATCAGGCTTCACGTCACCCACCACTGGAACAGGCCACTGTCACACATTTAGGCCCCGACACCCAGGCAGAGGAGAGACGTCCCGTAACAGAGAATCTGGCCTTATGTCAGCACAGAATCTGTCTTCATGTCATAGCAGAGAATCAGGCTTCACGTCACCCACCACTGGAACAGGCCACTGTCACACATTTAGGCCCCGGCACCCAGGCAGAGGAGAGAGGTCCCGTAACAGAGAATCTGGCCTTATGTCAGCGCAGAATCTGTCTTCATGTCATAGCAGAGAATCAGGCTTCACGTCACCCACCACTGGAACAGGCCACTGTCACACATTTAGGCCCCGGCACCCAAGCAGAGGAGAGAGGTCCCGTAACAGAGAATCTGGCCTTATGTCAGCGCAGAATCAGTCTTCATGTCATAGCAGAGAATCAGGCTTCACGTCACCCACCACTGGAACAGGCCACTGTCACATATTTAGGCCCAGGCACTCAGGCAGAGGAGAGAGGTCCCGTAACAGAGAATCTGGCCTTATGTCAGCACAGAATCTGTCTTCATGTCATAGCAGAGAATCAGGCTTCACGTCACCCACCACTGGAACAGGCCACTGTCACACATTTAGGCCCCGGCACCCAGGCAGAGGAGAGACGTCCCGTAACAGAGAATCTGGCCTTATGTCAGCACAGAATCTGTCTTCATGTCATAGCAGAGAATCAGGCTTCACGTCACCCACCACTGGAACAGGCCACTGTCACATATTTAGGCCCAGGCACCCAGGCAGAGGAGAGAGGTCCCGTAACAGAGAATCTGGCCTTATGTCAGCACAGAATCTGTCTTCATGTCATAGCAGAGAATCAGGCTTCACGTCACCCACCACTGGAACAGGCCACTGTCACACATTTAGGCCCCGGCACCCAGGCAGAGGAGAGAGGTCCCGTAACAGAGAATCTGGCCTTATGTCAGCGCAGAATCAGTCTTCATGTCATAGCAGAGAATCAGGCTTCACGTCACCCACCACTGGAACAGGCCACTGTCACATATTTAGGCCCAGGCACCCAGGCACCCAGGCAGAGGAGAGAGGTCCCGTAACAGAGAATCTGGCCTTATGTCAGCACAGAATCTGTCTTCATGTCAGAGCAGAGAATCAGGCTTCACGTCACCCACCACTGGAACAGGCCACTGTCACACATTTAGGCCCCGGCACCCAGACAGAGGAGAGAGGTCCCGTAACAGAGAATCTGGCCTTATGTCAGCACAGAATCTGTCTTCATGTCATAGCAGAGA
The DNA here is from genome assembly GCF_905171765.1 of Bufo bufo. Taxonomy (NCBI): domain Eukaryota; kingdom Metazoa; phylum Chordata; class Amphibia; order Anura; family Bufonidae; genus Bufo; species Bufo bufo. The sequence goes on along the minus strand of NC_053390.1, from coordinate 166,164,352 downwards.
ATCAGGCTTCACGTCACCCACCACTGGAACAGGCCACTGTCACACATTTAGGCCCCGGCACCCAGACAGAGGAGAGGTTCATTCAACTTTGGGTTCCCCTGCAATATAATGGTAAAATGAAAATAAAAATAGTATTGAATGAGGAAGTGCCCTGGAGTAGAATAATATATTGTTAAGGGGAGGTAGTTAATATCTAATCTGCACAAGGGATGGACAGGTCCTGTGGGATCCATGCCTGGTTCATTTTTATGAACGTCAGCTTGTCCACATTGGCTGTAGACAGGCGGCTGCGTTTGTCTGTAATGACGCCCCCTGCCGTACTGAATACACGTTCAGACAAAACGCTGGCCGCCGGGCAGGCCAGCACCTCCAAGGCATAAAAGGCTAGCTCTGGCCACGTGGACAATTTGGAGACCCAGAAGTAGAATGGGGCCGAACATCAGTCAGTACGTGGAGGGGTGTGCACAGGTACTGTTCCACCATGTTAGTGAAATGTTGCCTCCTGCTAACACGTTCCGTATCAGGTGGTGGTGCAGTTAGCTGTGGCGTGGTGACAAAACTTTTCCACATCTCTGCCATGCTAACCCTGCCCTCAGAGGAGCTGGCCGTGACACAGCTGCGTTGGCGACCTCTTGCTCCTCCTCTGCCTACGCCTTGGGCTTCCACTGGTTCCCCTGTGACATTTGGGAATGCTCTCAGTAGCGCGTCTACCAACATGCGCTTGTACTCGCGCATCTTCCTATCACGCTCCAGTGTAGGAAGTAAGGTGGGCACATTGTCTTTGTACCAGGGATCCAGCAGGGTGACAACCCAGTAGTCCGCACACGTTAAAATGTGGGCAACTCTGCTGTCGTTGTGCAGGCACTGCAGCATGTAGTCGCTCATGTGTGCCAGGCTGCCCAGAGGTAAGGACAAGCTGTCCTCTGTGGGAGGCGTATCGTCATCGTCCTGTGTTTCCCCCCAGCCACGCACCAGTGATGGGCCCGAACTGCTTTGGGTGCCACCCCGCTGTGAACATGCTTCGTCCTCATCCTCCTCCACCTCCTCCTCATCCTCGTCCTCCTCGTCCTCCAGTAGTGGGCCCTGTCTGGCCACATTTGTACCTGGCCTCTGGTGTTGCAAAAAACCTCCCTCTGAGTCACTTCGAAGAGACTGGCCTGAAAGTGCTAAAAATGACCCCTCTTCCTCCTCTTCCTCCTGGGCCACCTCCTCTTCCATCATTGCCTTAAGTGTTTTCTCAAGGAGACATAGAAGTGGTATTGTAACGCTGATAACGGCGTCATCGCCACTGGCCATGTTGGTGGAGTACTCGAAACAGCGCAACAGGGCACACAGGTCTCGCATGGAGGCCCAGTCATTGGTGGTGAAGTGGTGCTGTTCCGCAGTGCGACTGACCCGTGCGTGCAGCAGCTGAAATTCCACTATGGCCTGCTGCTGCTCGCACAGTCTGTCCAGCATGTGCAAGGTGGAGTTCCACCTGGTGGGCACATCGCATATGAGGCGGTGAGCAGGAAGGCCGAAGTTACGCTGTAGAGCAGACAGGCGTGCAGCAGCAGGGTGTGAACGCCGGAAGCGCGAACAGACGGCCCGCACTTTATGCAGCAGCTCTGACATGTCGGGGTAGTTGCGAATGAACTTCTGCACCACCAAATTCAGCACATGCGCCAGGCAAGGGATGTGCGTCAAACCGGCTAGTCCCAGAGCTGCAACGAGATTTCGCCCATTATCGCACACCACCAGGCCGGGCTTGAGGCTCACCGGCAGCAACCACTCGTCGGTCTGTTGTTCTATACCCCGCCACAACTCCTGTGCGGTGTGGGGCCTGTCCCCCAAACATATGAGTTTCAGAACGGCCTGCTGACGTTTACCCCGGGCTGTGCTGAAGTTGGTGGTGAAGGTGTGTGGCTGACTGGATGAGCAGGTGGAAGAAGAGGAGGAGGAAGCTGAGTAGGAGGAGGAGGAGACAGGAGGCAAAGAATGTTGCCCTGCGATCCTTGGCGGCGGAAGGACGTGCGCCAAACAGCTCTCCGCCTGGGGCCCAGCCGCCACTACATTTACCCAGTGTGCAGTTAGAGAGATATAGCGTCCCTGGCCGTGCTTACTGGTCCACGTATCTGTGGTTAGGTGGACCTTGCCACAGATGGCGTTGCGCAGTGCACACTTGATTTTATCGGACACTTGGTTGTGCAGAGAAGGCACGGCTCTCTTGGAGAAGTAGTGGCGGCTGGGAACAACATACTGTGGGACAGCAAGCGACATGAGCTGTTTGAAGCTGTCTGTGTCCACCAGCCTAAATGACAGCATTTCATAGGCCAGTAGTTTAGAAATGCTGGCATTCAGGGCCAGGGATCGAGGGTGGCTAGGTGGGAATTTACGCATTCTCTCAAATGTTGTGAGATGGAGAGCTGCCGTGTGACATGGTTGAGATGCTTGGTGTTGCAGGTGGTGGTGTTGGTGGTACATCCCATGTTTGCTGGGCGGCAGGTGCCAACGTTCCTCCAGAGGCGGAGGAAGAGGCCGAGGCGGCGGCAGCAGCAGAAGAGGCCGAGGCGGCAGCAGCAGAAGAGGCAGCAGGGGGAGCCTGAGTGACTTCCTTGTTTTTAAGGTGTTTACTCCACTGCAGTTCATGCTTTGCATGCAGGTGCCTGGTCATGCAGGTTGTGCTAAGGTTCAGAACGTTAATGCCTCGCTTCAGGCTGCTCTGATGGCACAGCGTGCAAACCACTCGGGTCTTGTCGTCAGCACATTGTTTGAAGAAGTGCCATGCCAGGGAACTCCTTGACGCTCAGTAGCAGGCGGAGTCTCTTGGCGGCGGGTGTTCTGGTTTTGCCCACTGCTCCCTCTTTTGCTACGCTGTTGGCTCGGTCTCACCACTGCCTCTTCCTCCAAACTGTGAAAGTCAGTGGCACGACCTTCATTCCATGTCATCGTCCCCTGCATCGTCTTCCACCCAGTCTTGATCCCTGACCTCCTGTTCAGTCTGCACACTGCAGAAAGACGCAGCAGTTGGCACCTGTGTTTCGTCATCATCAGAGACGTGCTGAGGTGGTATTCCCATGTCCTCATCATCATGAAAAATAAGTGGTTGTGCGTTAGTGCATTCTATCTCTTCCACCCCTGGGGAAGGGCTAGGTGGATGCCCTTGGGAAACCCTGGCAGCAGAGTCTTCAAACAGCATAGGAGACTGCTGCATAACTTGAGGCTCAGACAGTTTCCCTGATATGCATGGGGGTGATGTGACAGACCGATGGGCTTGGTTTTCATGCGCCATCTGTGCGCTTTCTGCAGAAAACTGGGTGGGAGATAATGTGAACGCGCTGGATCCACTGTCGGCCACCCAATTGACTAATGCCTGTACCTGCTCAGGCCTTACCATCCTTAGAACGGCATTGGGCCCCACCAAATATCGCTGTAATTTCTGCTGGCTACTGGGACCTGAGGTAGTTGGTTTACTAGGACATGTGGCTGTGGCAGAACGGCCACGTCCTCTCCCAGCACCAGAGGGTCCACTAACACCACCACGACCATGTCCACGTCCGCGTACGTGTCCCTTATTAGATGTTTTCCTCATTGTTCCCGTTCACCACAATTTTGAGAATGGCAAATTTCAAGTAGGCCTCATATAGCATAAACTACCTAGTTATTTTGAGAATGTCAAATTTGGGAATAGTTTTTCACCCCAGAACAAAAACGTTGCTTTTACGGTCACTACAAATAATTTGACCAGCTCAAACAGTACAGATTTGGTTGAATAGAAATGTGAGGCCTATTTTTTTTTGCGCTGTGTGACAGGTATACGTTTAATCACAGAATTAGACTTGTATCTGCACGGTAGCGTGTGTGTTAAGTTTTTCTGAATGACACTATCAGCACCTTGAATCTAAGATATCCTTTTTGGGATAGATTTCAAGTAGGCCTCATATAGCATAAACTACTTATTTTGAGAATGTCAAATTTGGGAATAGTTTTTCACCCCAGAACAAAAACTGTGCTTTTACGGTCACTACAAATAACTTGACCAGCTCAAACAGTACAGATTTGGTTGAATAGAAATGTGAGGCCTATTTTTTTTTGCGCTGTGTGACAGGTATACGTTTAATCACAGAATTAGACTTGTATCTGCACGGTAGCGTGTGTGTTAAGTTTTTCTGAATGACACTATCAGCACCTTGAATCTAAGATATCCTTTTTGGGATAGATTTCAAGTAGGCCTCATATAGCATAAACTACTTAGTTATTTTGAGAATGTCAAATTTGGGAATAGTTTTTCACCCCAGAACAAAAACTGTGCTTTTACGGTCACTACAAATAATTTGACCAGCTCAAACAGTACAGATTTGGTTGAATAGAAATGTTAGGCCTGCACCTGATGTAGTATATGGCCAAAAATTAACCACACTGTTGATGGTTTAATGCACTTGGGTGACACAGGCTCAGCCTGCACCTGATGTAGTATATGGCCAAAAATTAACCACACTGTTGATGGTTAAATGCACTTGGGTGACACAGGCTCAGCCTGCACCTGATGTAGTATATGGCCAAAAAATAACCACACTGTTGATGGTTAAATGCACTTGGGTGACACAGGCTCAGCCTGCACCTGATGTAGTATATGGCCAAAAAATAACCAGACTAATGATGGTTAAATTCACTTCGGTGACACAAGCTCAGCCTGCAGCTGATGTAGGATATAGCAAAAAATAACCACACTATTGATGGTTAAAAGCACTTGGTGGTAGCTTGTGCTGGTGCACCACAAGCCACAAAATGGCCACCGATCACCCCAGAAAAAAGTGATCTAAAAACGCTCTGGGCAGCCTAAAAAAAGTGAGCAAGTCGATATTAGCACTTCAATGATCCACAGCTGGAGATCGATCACAGAATGAAGTCTTTTGGAGGAGTTAATCTGCCTAATCTCGCCCTAACGTCGCAGCAGCAACCTCTCCCTATGCTTGAATCAGCAGAGTGACGTGCAGCGCTACGTGACCCAAGCTTATATAGAGGCTGGGTCACATGCTGCACTGGCCAATCACAGCCATGCCAATAGTAGGCAAAGCTGTGATGGCCTCTTGGGGCAAGTAGTATGACGCTTGTTGATTGGCTGCTTTGCAGCCTTTCAAAAAGCGCCAAGAAAGCGCCGAACACCGAACCCGGACTTTTACGAAAATGTTCGGGTTCGGGTCCGTGTCACGGACACCCCAAAATTCGGTACGAACCCGAACTATACAGTTCGGGTTCGCTCATCCCTAGTTAGCACATATTGTTAAATCTGTTTTGAATAATTTCTACGTTGCTTCAAAAAGACTTCTTCACCTAGGGGTGACCTCTATCTAAGAACATCAGTACTTCTCTTTAAAACATAATCTGTTGTATTGGAGAGAATAAGCCTGATCCTTTGGAGATGCCCTCTCAGGGAACAGGTTGTTACGAACTGATGTTTTTTCCTTTAAAATTATTTTGTCTTCATGTTTTCTTATCTTGCCTAACAATTGTTTTTAAACTCTCATCAATGAATGTAATCAATGTTTATATCACCTTGATCTTCCAGCCTTGATCAGCAGACCCTATAATTAATTCCTGGCTGGATAGCAATTGTTTTAAGCCTCTTTGCTTCTTTATAGACATGTTTTCGAACCTTTCTCTTTTATAGTGTTTTGAAATAAATGCATCAAATGAAGACTGCTAACCTCCATTGGCTAACCACTGAGAGGAAAACACTTGGCAGCATTAAACCTTGAAATAGAGGAATATTAGAGCTAACCTAAGCTCTTAACAGTCAATTCCCTGGATTTCCCTGTCTTTGACCCACTGTCTGTGTGATATGTAATCAATTGTATCCTTCAAATAACCTACAACTGGAAAGCAAATAATGGTTACACCGGTATTTCTCTTCTAGAATTTGATCTTGTCATAAATTTCATCCATTACTTTCTTATTTAAGACTCAGAATAAAGGTATTTGCAATCAGTCTGGTTTTGAGTTCTCAGAAAAATATTTTGAAAAATTATTATACTGACCTACACATTTCACATACAGCATGCTCTTGTTACTTGTTTTACAGTCTTGGTTCTCTATCGACCAGGGACTTCTGTGTATATTTGGTTGTTCATAAATTAATTTTCTGAGTAATAAAACAGGATGGAGAGGATAAAAGGAGCAGGTGGTAGTCTCAAGGCTCGGATCAATCAGGGGTAGTCAACTGTCAAGACGCAGATCAAGTACTAGTCAAAAAATATTGCCACGATCAGCAAACATAGAAGGTATCAACCCAGACAAGATACAGAGGGGCACAGATGAAAAATAATCAGTCAGTCCAGGTAAATTACAAGAAACAGATAATCAAGGTATGCATGGATGGAGGCAATTAGCGGTAATTTGCTTGCACTACATGCAGCACTAGCACCCTCACTGGTAACAGTTAACCAACCAAGAGAAGTTTCATGTTTTTTCCCAGAAGTTAAATATTGATGGCTTATCCCCAGGATTGGTAATGAATATCAGATTGGATGGTAGAGGTCAGACTCCCAACACCTCCACCAACCAGTAATTTAATAGCATTCCAATAAATTAGGTTATCATCAATATTTAACCCCTTCCCTCACTAATCTATTTAACTATGGCACATTGGGAAGGTACTTAACACACAGTGCTGTACATGTAAAAAAAAAAAAAACTGGCAAGGCACAGGTTCAGGAGTTGAGCCTGTGCAATATGCAGCAGGAGTTGGCTGTGATACACAGCTGGACTCCTGCAGTTGTTTAACCCCCTAAGATGCCACAGTCAATGGTAATTGTAGCATCTAAGTGATTGACAGAGACAGGGCTTTCTCTGTACTCCATCTACCCTGTGATGTGGTGCAAGGTGTCAATGGCTGCTATGACAGCCAGAGGCTTAATAATGGCCTCCAGGTCTGCCATCTATGGAAGCGGATTAGACCCTGCCAGAAGCTATCTGTCAATATCAGTGTATTATATCAGTGGGGAGAATACCGGATGTTCAAGTCCTCTAGTGGGACAAAAAAAATGGTATAATGACCCAGTCTGTAAAATGATAAATTAGTTATGCTGTAGAGTGAATGCTATGGAAAAAAAAAAGACAAAAAGACATTTAAAATGCCAGAGCATTGCAGATTGTCCCACAAAAAATAAGCTCCACTCTGCACTGTGACCTGATGTTGCACAGCATCAGGTCATAGTGCACACCTACATGCACTATGTCCTGACATTATATGCATTCAGGACACCGCACAGCGTGTGTTTAGAAGAAGACCAGCCAGCACTACTGTCATCTCTCCCCACACCTTCTGCACACTAATGAGTGCTTCCATAATGTAAGTGCTCATTAGTATATGTGTTATAAGATGCACTGCAATTTTCACCCTAATTTTTGGGAGAAAAAAGTGTGCCTTATAAAGTGAAAAATACTGTATATTAAAATGTACAGTAGACAATGACAAATATAAAGTCTATTTTAGGATAATATGATATTACTAATACAAATAGCTATAATTTTTTTACTTTTATTTTTCAATTGAAAGATTCTAAAAAGCATACATTATATGTATAAAAATTACATGAAAAGTAAACAAAATTATTCTCGGAAAAAAATAAATAAAATCACACCTCTAGCCCAAAAAATAAAAAGTTAAAATTGCGTCTAGTCTTGAAAACTGAAATGATCCTGATTCTGAACTGGTTATTCATAGGGTAAGGGAGATAAGTTTTTTTTGAAAATAAATATGTTAAAGGATTATAAAAAAAATTCAAATTTCTGCAAAAATGTGCAGCTATGTGAAAATTAAGCCACTTAGCATTATACAACAGTTAAAGTGAAGGTATCACCTATGTGTTTTTACTACATAGAAGAAAATGTAATTTTGCCCAAGTGGCTGTTAACAGAAATTTGACATCTGCTTTATAGAAGCCACATGGACTATAGGCCACATTGGACATGAGATGTCCATTGACTTCTATGGGAGGGGTTTTCTAGACATGCTCCCACTTGACATGTGACCTGTACAGTGGTCATTGTGCAGGGAGGGGAAGCAGATAAGCAGTCATCATCATATATGATGAAAAGTCTTATCTTGCATTCTAATCCTGCCTGTCATGATGAGATGACTGCTGAAAAGTGATCTCTACAGAACAGGAAGTATTAGCCTTTAATAAGCCTTTGTGGCTAGTGTGAAATCTTCACGATTTTAGGATTATTTTTAAATATAGATAGTGGCATGGGAAGTTAAAAAAAATAGCATCACCAAAAATCCTTACAGAATATGTTTAAGATAAAAACCTGATTTAATCAATCAATGAACTATTCTCTCCACCAGTTCTCAACTGGGAAAATCCCATGGCCACATGTATACAGTATCAGCCTAGTTTCAGGTGATGTCATCCCAAGTGCCTACAGGACAAGAGGATTCTTAATGATTGTATGTTGGTTCAGTTTTCACACAGATGCACATTTATACATGAATTTAAAAACACTAATACTAGTCTAAGGAATGCACTCATGATTTTGATTGACCAAAATATCCCTTTATATGCAGATCAGACCATTTAAATGCATATAAATACAAATGTTTTTTCTTATTCATTGGACAAACAGAATTACTGCAGTGCAACATGACCGATGGTCTGGCTGTGATTGCAGGTCAGGCCTTTCTTAATTTTGGAGCTCTCTACCTTTACATTTTTGCCCATACTGGGATGTACCGTATGTAGTATTAGGAGGAGTAAGAATGGAGAAGACCGACACATGCAGAGAATGGTTATATTATCGGTGTGATTATTTTCTGCTTCACTGGGGCTGACCTTGACACACATGGTAAATGGCCGCAGTATCTGATATATCTAAACCCAGTGCTCCAGGCCTTCCTTTCAGCATAATGACCAGCATTATTTATATAGTTATAAAGATCTGACATTTGCATAAAATCATTACTGAACTCCATTGATTTTGAAGAACATCACTGCGCTCTGCACCCTACAAACCGGCTATGGCAATGATTTCAACTTCTGGTCATTTGTTAATTATTATTATTATAAGTATGGAAATAAAGTAGGAATTATTATTTAATAAAATACACAGAAAAAAAAATGATTATGCTGACCGCCTTGTCTCTGTTGGATGTCCAAATATCAGGTGTTAAGAGATGTCATGAGCCGAAGACAGATGTATCCACAATGGACAAGTTCAAAACGATAAATCTCCAGCACTCTTTATTGGAAAATCCTTAAAAGTATCCAAAAAGAAAGGATCTGGCGTGGTGTACTGTAAAACACTACTGTGGATAACATAAAAAAATCCAACCATCTATTAATCCAACATGTTTTCCAAGCAAATGTTCTCATTTTTAAAAATATTGCATGAGTTTGGCATGTAGAATGGCTCCTATGGACCATCTGCCAAAATGCTAATTGATTATAAAAAAAAATGCATCCCATTAAAAGTATTGGATGAGCTGAGATGAAAAAGGCATACATTTGGAGAGAAAAAAATACTTTGCATCCAACCCTGCAAAACAGCCTATATATAAGCCTATAAAATGCACATCAATTTGTGCACATTGTTTCCATTCTTTAGGCTACTTTCACACTTGCGTTCAGAGCGGATCCGTCTGGTGTCTGCACTGACGGATCCGCTCCTATAATGCAAACGCTTGCATCCGTTCAGAACGGATCCGTCTGCATAACTGTTTTTTTCAGATCTGATTTTTCACTTCGTGAAAACTCAGATCTGACAGTATATTCTAACACAGAGGAGTTCCCATGGTGATGGGGACGCTTCAAGTTAGAATATACTAAAAGAACTGTGTACATGACTGCCCCCTGCTGCCTGGCAGCACCCGATCTCTTACAGGGGGCTGTGATCCGCACAATTAACCCCTCAGGTGCCACACCTGAGGGGTTAATTGTGCGTATCATAGCCCCCTGTAAGAGATCAGGTGCTGCCAGGCAGGAGGGGGCAGACCCCCCTCCCTCCCCTGTATTTAACTCATTGGTGGCCAGTGCGGCCCCCCCTCCTTCCCCTGTATTTAACTCATTGGTGGCCAGTGCGGCCCCCCTCCCTCCCTCCCCTGTATTTAACTCATTGGTGGCCAGTGCGGGCCCCCCTCCCTCCCCTGTATTTAACTCATTGGTGGCCAGTGCGGCCCCCCCTCCCTCCCCTGTATTTAATTCATTGGTGGCCAGTGCGGCCTCCCCTCCCCCCTAATTAAAATGACCAACCCCCTATCATTGGTGGCAGCGGAGAGTTCCGATCGGAGTCCCAGTTTAATCGCTGGGGCTCCGATCGGTTACCATGGCAGCCAAGACGCTATTGCAGTCCTGGCTGCCATGGTTACTTAGCAATTTTTAGAAGCATTATTCTTACCTGCGATGTCTGTGACCGGCCGGGCGCTCCTCCTACTGGTAAGTGAAAGGTCTGTGCGGTGCATTGCTTATAGCACAGACCTTTCACTTACCAGTAGGAGGAGCGCCCGGCCGGTCAGAGACATCGCAGGTAAGTATAGTGCTTCTAAAAATTGCTAAGTAACCATGGCAGCCAGGACTGCAGTAGCGTCTTGGCTGCCATGGTAACCAATCGGAGCCCCAGCGATTAAACTGGGACTCCGATCGGAACTCTCCGCTGCCACCAATGATGGGGGACAGTCATTTTAATTAGAGGGGGGGGAGGGGAGGCCGCTCTGGCCACCAATGAATTAAATACAGGAGAGGGAGGGGGGCCGCACTGACCACCAATGATCAACCAATATTAACCGGACAGATTAATATCAAAAACATCGGACCCCCAAGGAGTCATAATAATCACCAAAAAAAAATGAATGAAAATAACTTACATATGTATGAAGATCCAAACAACTTTATTGTAAGTATATACAGGGAGTGCAGAATTATTAGGCAAGTTGTATTTTTGAGGATTAATTTTATTATTGAACAACAACCATGTTCTCAATGAACCCAAAAAACTCATTAATATCAAAGCTGAATATTTTTGGAAGTAGTTTTTAGTTTGTTTTTAGTTTTAGCTATTTTAGGGGGATATCTGTGTGTGCAGGTGACTATTACTGTGCATAATTATTAGGCAACTTAACAAAAAACAAATATATAACCATTTCAATTATTTATTTTTACCAGTGAAACCAATATAAC